>NW_004524708.1:5145754-5160056 GCF_000260255.1 Octodon degus
TATGAAAGGGAACGAAGTGCAAGAGTATTATATGCAAATTATAAGAGGAAATTCAAAATCCTATTCTTTTCAGCATTCATTCTCAAGTAAAGAATTACAACAAGTTTCAGAATCAGAGTTGTTTTCCTAACGTCACAAAGAAACTTTGGCAAAAGACTGGATAACTAATCTGGGGGGGGGCATGTATTCTTAATATTTGGATCTAGTCATTAAAAAATATTTCTTTCCATCAAGGATGTCTTTGTCACCTTATGAGTTGGCTCTTTAGATGCCAATTTATTAAAAGAAACTCAAAACCCACTCAAGAACTAACCAGCATAAGTTTAAGAGGAAGGCACAAGGAATCTTTCTGGACAAGTTCTTGACCATGCATGAGTTAGAGAGGCCAGGAAGATCTTATAACCATGGCAGGAAAAGAAATGTGTACACATATGGAAGCAACCCTGGTACATGGCCAATAAGAAAATTGTCCACTGCACTTTCTGAATGGTAAGATTACTTTGTGTGCCTATAACAGTGGGCAGTTGAGGATGAGGATGAGGGCTGTAATATTCTGGTACACTACAAAGAAATATGACTGATGGGGCCCATGAGGGTTGACTGACCTTTATTAGTATACAGAGTCTGTATATTTACTTTAACTGATGTTCCTGACTTGGTGCTGTAGCTTTCACGTACAATAAGTCAGATACCTCAAAGCAGCAGCAGTCAGAAATAGATGGCTAATGCAGAGGGGAGTAGCTATTTCATCAATAGCATTAGAATAGAAATCGTGTCCCTGTAAATATTGTGTCTAGTTTTCACAGAGCCAGTGAATAGAGAGAAGATGATGATGTGGTCCCAGGACTTCTCCTGAGAAGCAATGCATCTCCCCAAAGCCTGTGCTGTACTCATCTTTCTTGATGTCTCAGTGTCAACTGAGCCTGATTCTCAAGGTCATGCCCCTTAGTCTTCCTAGTGTCCAGTTGGTCTTGGTGTTTGGTCTCAGGATAGATGAAAGTGTGGAGATAGCTCATATGAGCTGGAAGCTGTGAGACATGCCTTTCTGCAGAGTGAGAAGATGTTACTTAAGAAAGGTTGTCTCTTAAAAACCCCTTCAGTCTCTCTTACCCACTTAGCAGTTTACTCTGAGTGTTTCTTGGGCAGCATGTTTGCTTACATATTGGTTACCCTCAGCATTGTTTCAACAAGTGTCATTTCAATCAATCAATTCTCTTTTTTATGAGCAGAATGTATTTATTTATTTTTTCTCATAACTTTATTGAGAAACAAATAGTAATGAGACAGTTTCAAACCAAATTGGTAGGACGGTTTCAATAATTAACACATTGCATACATTCTTCCTAATGGTTAATTGCTGTACAAGATGAGGACATGATATCCTATTTACAAACACTATTAGAAAAAATCCCTCTATTCATTAAGAAAATGTAACTATATATCTATCCTAACCATTTTGAATACACAGATACAAGATGGACATTCATCTGTATCCCCTTTTTTTGTTAAGTTCCGTTATTTGAATATTGTAAGTGTGTTAACTCAGCAAAATATTCTAAAAGAGTCCAGTAGCCCATAATAGTATTGAGTCTTCTGCTTCACTGGCAATGTCAGAAATTGTTGACCTGAGTCAATTCTTACATTGAATAAATATTATATCAATGTCTTCAAAAATATTGTTGCCTTTATATTTCTTGTTATATAACTCATAAAAATTCATAAAATTATAATTTTTGGTATTTATGTTTGGTACAAGGTATCACTACACAGTTTGGACTTGTAGTGATCCTTCTGTTTCCAACCTCCCCAGCTCTGGGATTATAGGGATGCACCACCATGCCTGGAGTCAGTCACTGGCTCAGTGGACCCAGAGGATGGGGCCAGCCTGACATGCTGGACAAGGGATCAAACCCTGCTTTGCACTTGCCAAAGCAGGTGTTCAGTTCACTGCATTTTGGTATTTAAATTATTAGACTGATAAATAATTCCTTCTCTCTGAATACATGTCAATTTTTTGTTGTACTTAATGGTTCCAATGTTAATAGCATTCTTAATGATTTTCCATCAATACCGAGGCATGAATGCATATTATATGGCTTATGTCACCTCAATATCCCTTGTCAGTGGTACAGAGTGATGATATTGTGAATGACCACAGTGTAGATCAGGAGCTGGGCTCTCACAACAGGAAGCAGCTTTTGTTGGGTTGCATACAGGAGTAGATAGAAATTTGGAAAACTACCAGTCCTTATGGCCCTAGGAGATTATGTTCAACAGATACCATTCTATTTATAGTTACCAGCATATTGGAGATGCTCAAAATATGTTGTCAAACATCTGGAGGTCTTAGGTTCATGACCTTATTAATCAGTAAGGATCAATGTGTTACCTAATTCTCTGTCCTCTGTTTGATCTGATGGGTTAGCCCAACCAGCACTTGATTTTTCTCATAAAAGGAAGTGCCTCAGTCACCTTTCCCCCCTTTGAGGACTTTCCATAATTCCTCCACCAAGCCATATATGAATACTGGCAAGGAGTAAATATTTCAGTGGAGCAGCATGCAGTGTGACATTGCTCACCAATTCTAGCAGAAAATTAGTGGCAGTGATAACTAGCTCAGCATAGTTGGGCAAGGCTGTACCTCTTCTCTTTTCTCTTGAAGCAGTAACCCGACAGACTCCCTAAAGCTGTGATGGTCAAAGAACAGATACTGGTGAGGAAACAAGGAATGCAAGGCCCAGCCATTAATCCAAAGCCAGAGAGAGCTAAGGAAGCACTCAGGAGACACTTGAGCTCAGCTGAGCCTTGCATATAGGTGTGTGTCTCCTATAGTCTATTCTTTTTGTCACATGAAGAGTAATTGCAATAATCTTTATATAGGAAGACTTGGAAGGTAGAGACATTTGGCCCCCTATCAGGTTTCATTAGTGGGTATAATTGCCTACATTAAACATGGCTCTAGTTTTTAGCCTGGCTCTAATTTTCACATATCTACAATGAACACTGAGCTCAGAGTTTACCACCAGTTTGTTTGCATTTTCTAGTCCAATGTGACTAGAAGTTATTTTGTCACAAATTAGGATTCAGTAAAGCTTCTGCTTGTAAGATACTTTTTCTTTCAAACATTCACCTTTTAGGAGGAATCAGTACAGAATGTCTGATGATATCAATGGTTGCTTGAGAGATGCAAGTTAAAACATCACTGAGATTCCACCTTTCTTGAAAGAATAGCTACTGTCAACAAGTCAACTAATAACAATGCTGCTGGTATGTCAGCAAGAAGAACGCTTCTCCACTGTTAGTGGGAGGGCAGACAGGTGTAACTACTGTGGAAATCAGTGTGAAGATTCTGCAAAAGTTGAGCACTAAAGGTCTTATTTAACTCAGCTATTCCCCCTTTTGGTATCTTCCCAAAAGAATTAAAAACAACATGCTACAGCAATATATGTGCACTCATGTTCACACCAGCAGAGTTAGAAGTCATTAAATCTTAGAAACAGCCCAGATGCCCACCAACTGATGAATGAATAAAAATGTGTTTTTTTAATACAATGAAATACTTACTCAGCCATAAAGAAGGATAAACCTGAAACAGTTCTAGTTAAATGCATGCACTTTGAGACCTTGAGATTAAGTGAAATAAATCAGACACAAGTGTATAAATATCATATTGTCTCTCTGGCATGAGAAACTGAAAGCGTAAATAAGAACACAAGTATACAATAAATATTTGAAATAGGAAGAAATTGTTCAAAAGGAAAGGGAAACTATAGAGGAGAGAGGGGGAAGAAAAAATGAAAGAAGAAGAAAATGCAAACAAGGTTTTGTAAATACGGAGAAGACAGATTGATAGGAAAGAAGGGGAATAGGGAATGAAAGGAATTGAGATACATGATGTATAAATTCCCTATGATGAATGTCTAAATTTTACAAATTTAAAATCTTATAATTTTGGAAGTGGGTCTGTCTTCTGAAATAGGACTACCGGTACTCCCAGAATATGTTGCCAACTGTCAAATATTGGAATGGGAAGGGAGAGTTCCTGGGGGCAATTATGTTATTCTACCAATTGCTAATCAACTGATTTTCATACAGAGACACATGTGACTCCACTGTTCTGCTCTCAACACTTCAAAACACCATCTCTTTGTAGCACTTTAATTCTTTGGGAATGGAAGTGCACTGCATCCAGAAGGCTGGGAAGACCATAACCCTACCCCAAAAGAAAGGACCAAACTTATTGTAAAACACAAAGCATGAGAGCACAATTAGGCCAGAAAGGAAAGTAAAGCAACAATTTCCTAAAAAAAAAAAAAAAAAAACCCAACTCATTAACACAGCTGTGCTGCTTAGGAGAACACTCCCTGAAGCTCCTGGCAGCAATTGCTCCAAATATGACTCCCCCTGACTTCCACATCGACTCAGGGTCATTCTGTTCTGTGGACCAGTTACCTTGACCCTTTTTATTCCATGCTGTGTGACCTCAGCAACAGCAATGTATCAGGCCAAGTCTGAATAACTGCACAGCCTCCTTTCCAGAAGACAAACCAATGGTTTTCCTTGGTTCCAGATTTGTCTGTTTGTTTACTACAAATCTAGTCCATGCTACCAGAGATAAACTTGAGAGAAAATTCAAAGAGGATGAAGGCGAGTTTTTTTCAGTTCCTCATTTTCTCTGGAAGGAGATCAGTGAATCTGCTCTCCTGGAAACATTCTGCACATGTTTCTAACGAGATAGGGGTAGGGAATATACTAGGGCAAATGACTTGAGGTAAGGAGAAGGCTGAAATAAGGGTTTGTGGATCCCCTAATTAGTGTCCATTTGGGAAGTTCAGCTGGTATTTTTCCTTCTTGCTTGTCTTTCACTCAATGAGGGGGTCTGAGTTAGGACCAAAGAGTGATCATAGAGGGGAAGAGGGCTCTAATGACTTAAATTACTTCCTGGTATATGGTGTACAAATATCACATTGGCTCTCTGGTGTGAAAAACTGAAAGTGTAAATAAGAACTAAAAGGTATATTAGATATTGTGAAATGACTTGCACGTGTAATGGTATCTGAATGACATCATACCTGTACATGTGTGACTCATACAATGTGAACTGTGTCTGTACAGGTTATAGGTAGAAGGAATATGTATAGGATGATCTTGAGACTAGAGTATGGGTTTCGCAGTTGTCTCCTGACTTAATATATATCATGCTACACAGACAGGAGTAGGTTTACAAGATGGTATTACCAAAAGCCTTCCTTACAATTCAGGAGAAAACAAAAAGTAGGGGAACAATAAGCACTAATAAAAAGTCTTACTTTAGGTAAACAAGAACTGTAAGTTACTTATCTATGATTGAAATTACCAGACAGGAGGTACAATGCATGACAAACTTATCCTCGTCTTCCAACTGACAAACAAATGCACTCTCTTGGTTACTGGAAAGAAAGAACTAGCCTATATTTCTATCAAAGTGAGATTTCTCTGTGCTCAGAAATGCCAGGATTATGAAGTGAATAGTCAGAATTTTTATACTTCCCTCCAGTCCCACACTTGGCTGACCCAGGCCAGGCTCTTCAGAGAAATCTCTGAAAAGGCACATAATCACTGGAGGTCATAAACAAAGACACTGTCACTTGCAAAGACACGTAGCTCCTTCCTGGAGTAGCTGAAAACTGGTGATAACAAACCACAATAACCCTCAGCTTACATGTGGATTTGATTTTTGTTATTATTTATTTTGCAATTTTGGCAGTTTTGAAGGTAAAAAATGTGTGAAAGGGTAATATGTCCCAAGGACAGCCAGTGCTAAATCAATATTAATTAAATAGACTTATTCTTATTTAACAAAGCACTGAAGTGTGGAGGAAGGGACCCACTGTGACCATTTTTTAAAATTTCCTTTTGCCATCTGTCAGGTAAGGAAACACCTCCAAATTCCATACATCAGCACTTTTAAAATATCACCAATTTTCAGCTCAGATTGCTTACCTAATGATGTATTTATTGTACCTCACTCATGATTTCCTAGAGACAAAGCTGTATTATTCTCCAGGATCGAACCAGGAGCAGCACCTACAAAGACAAGAGAAGATTGGAAGAAAGAAGAATATTGTGTTGAATTTTTTTAACCAGCTCAGAAAACTCCAAGCATATGATAGCATACAGACTTGGAATGCCAAGTATCATATTTTCAATGTCAAGTACATAGAGAACCACATGAGGCCCAAGGAAACTACAAAAATGCAGTCTGGATAGTCTTTGTTCATCTGTTCATATCTATTAAAGACTCAGGTCACCACTCCTAACATAGCAACATATAAATGCATAAAAAGAACCTTTCTACAACAAGTAAAAGACAACCCTGTGCATTCACTATATCTCTTTCAGGGTGTATAGATCCTGATGGCCAGTCAGACCTGAACATCACTTCTGAGCAAGATGCTACTCAGAGCTGGTAACATGGGGAGAAGAGTGCTGAGAACACCCATCATCACCACCACTACCATCAAGAGCCACATGGAAGAAGAAAAAGCTCGTTATAAGAGATAAAGACATTTGAGCAGCCACAGAACTACAAATCATAATTCTGAGCTTGTCGCAAGTAACTCTATCTCAAATCATATTAGAATTAAGTAGCTCTAAATCCCAGTAGTGCTATCCAGGGTGCTGATATTGATTACTTGTCTAAATTTAAGTCAGAATTTCTACCTCAGGGCCTGACATTCTACTATACCTTCGTCTTCTGTGTCATGTGCTTCTAGCAAAAATACTTGCAAGTTTTAAAACTTCACTATAGAAATTCAGGAAAGTTCATATGTTGGAAGTAATCCTCAAGTTGTTTTAATATTCCCTCTATTACTATATCAAAGGGCAAGAAGATATAGAGTTTGTTGCCAGTGCTATTATTGTCTGACAGGAAGTATCAGGAAGTTAAACAAATAATGATAAACTTTTTGCTACAGGCATGCATAGATGATGCTGTGATCTCAGAGGATGGATTTCTCTGTCTAGATATAAAAAAAAGGAAACACAGTCTTAAACACGTTTTGTCATTTCAGAGTTAGACTTGGGATTGAAGTAAGACATAGATAAATCTTTTTCCCTCGAAGTACTAGTTTTTCTACTTAAAAAGTATTTCCAAAAAGATGTTAGTGTTTGATATTACCCCATCTACAAAACTCTGAGCATGGAATGATCAGCAACAATGTCTTACAGTATTTTTCACAAAAGACACCCAATGTTTACCTTTATGTCATTGCAGCTCCATTTTCACCTTGTGAGATAAATCTACAACACAGTATGAACATTTTAGATTCTTACAAATGCATTGTTCTAATTATAATAGTTTTACCTCTTATTTCTATCTAAAATAATCTACATCTCTTATCAATTGTAATTTTGTTTCTTGGGGTCAGGGTCATAATGTTCTATGCTAGAATTTCCAGATTTTGAATTAAGTTTAAAATTTATAATTAAATTCAATGTTAATTGTAAGAGAATGTAGACATTTCTGATATATATATATATATATATATATATGCCTATATAATGTAGATAGATATATAGATGTATAGATATATAGTTAGATAGAGATAAAGATAGAGGTGATATATTACTGCTTCTGAAGGTTCTCTAGTTGCTATAAAAGTTTTTAGAAGTTTTGCTTTAGGAAGCATGATTGAACTACAATAATGAAATTATATGGGACTTTCATCCAATTTTTTTGAAAAATAACTAAATACTGACAGTATTATAAGTGTATCATTAGTTAATCCGCCAGAGACATATGCAGTGTTTTCTTTATTCAACCACTAATAGACACTTAGGTTGATTCCTCACTAGCCATTGTGATAGTACTGCAACAAACACTGGAATGGATCTATGTCTTTCAGATGATTGACTGCATTTTCTTTGGCTATATAAGCCTAACAGTAGGATTTC
Source organism: Octodon degus (assembly GCF_000260255.1). Taxonomy (NCBI): domain Eukaryota; kingdom Metazoa; phylum Chordata; class Mammalia; order Rodentia; family Octodontidae; genus Octodon; species Octodon degus. The sequence goes on from NW_004524708.1 coordinate 5,153,690, forward strand.
TGCACCATATGTGACTTAGCCGATTTAATATTGCTGTAAGAAACTCCCCAAGGTTAGGAGCTTTATAAAGAAAAGAGGTGTCTTTGGTTCACAATTTTGATGGATAAAAGTCTGAATAACATAGTACCAGTGTCTGATGAGGGCATTCTGGCTGTATCCCAACATCTAGATGATATCCGTAGCAGTAGTACACAGAGCAGTAAATGAGGGATGAAGAGATCACATGGTATAGAAAGAAACAGAAGAGGTGAAAGGAGCTAGATTTGCTCTTTTACAGCAACCATTCTTCCAGGAACTAACCCAGTCTCACCAGACTGGCACAGACCTCTTCATAGACACAGTCATAGCCCAGGGCCCTCTCCCCTGGGTCCTCTTCTTAAAGGTCCTGCTACCATTCAACATTGCCACACTGGTGACCAAACCTCCAGCCCATGAATCTTTGGAGTACAAACCACATCAACAAAGTGGCTCCAAGTTTATTATTTTCAGGAATCTTCATACTGTTTTCCATAATGGCTATACCAGTTTACATTGCCATCAACTGTGCAAAAGAGTACCCCTCTTTCTCTGTACTTATTCATGCCAATGTTTTTATTGGTAATATCCAGACTACCTGGCATGAAGTGATATGGAAGAGCAGTTTTTATTTGTATTTCTGTAACGATTAACGATGCCGATTGTGTTTTATAGATCTTTTGGCTATTTGTACATACTCTTTTGAGAAATTTCGATTCAGATCACTTGCTTGTATTTAAATGATCTTATGTTCTTCCTTTTCTACTGTGTTGAATCCTTTGAATATTCTTGATGTTAACATTTTGTAAGATAGTTTTCACCCATTCTGTACATTGTCTCTTCACTCCATTGATTATATTCTTTGCTGTGAGAAATTTTTTTTATTTTGTTGTAATTCCATCTGCCACTTTTCATTTTGTTGCTTGTGTTTTTAACGTTTTCTCAAAAAAGTCCTTGCCTACCCCAGTGTTGCAATTTTTCTAGTTGCTTTTTTTTCTATTCTTATATTTAAATCTTTAATTCATTTTGTGTAGGTTTGTGCATATCATGGAGAGAGAGGGAAAAACAAAGACAGGATTCTAGTTTCATTTTTCTCCTTTTGTACATCTAGTTTTTCCCAAGCTGTTTACCAGAGAGATTATCCTTTCTCTATTGAGAGTTCTTGATATTTCTGTCAAAATTTAGTTCACTGTAAGTGAATGGAAGGGCTGGCCAGATAGCTTAGTGAATTAAAGCATCTACTTAGGCAGACATAAGGACCAGGGTTTGGTACTCAGTATGCCATGCTGTCCCCGCCCTCTGGGCACACTAAGCGATTGAGACTCAGCATGGTCATGCGCCTGTAATCCCAGTGTTTGGGAGACTGAAAACAGGAGACTCATTATGAGTCTGATCTGTGTAGTGAGACCTTATAGACCTTGTAATAAATACATAAAAGGCAAATTGATTTATTTATGATAAAACACATTATATGTAAGTAATGAAATAATTATACATGTAATCTATGGGTTTCAATTAACTTTCAGGTATGTGATGTAGTATTCCCTGCACAATAAAGAAATTTTACGATGAAAAGAAAATCTTGTTTTTTATTTTATTTTGCGGATAAACTTACTTTGAATTGACTCTAGTATAACCTAATTTGGAATCAAATCTTCTTTAGAATATGGAGAATGGGACCCAAGAAATTGTCATCACATAGTCTGTCATTCCTGTAATCATCTGTTATATGGTTAATGAAACTCTAGGACTCAGAGTTGGGAGGAAGTTGTGAGTTGGGTAGTAAGGTCCATGGTTTATTTTTTAGTTGAATAATTAAAATTTTTTCTAGGTGCATGCTTGCACTACAATATTATTATGTACACCATGGGGGTACATGCATACAATACATTTTAATTCTTTGGTTTTCTAAGTGATCTTCCACTAAATGGGTTCTACTTTTGTCTTTGAAAGATAATTCAAAGTGCATCAGTCTTTACTCTGAATATTCTTTGTGTGATGGACCCATGTCGAGCTACTTCTTCCTTGATCTTACATCTAGCAGTAGGAATATATAAAATGTATATTTCATATGATGTATATATGTATATAATTATGTTAAAAAGAATCTTTTGGGAAAACATGCTAATGCTCTAATAATTGGTGCAGCCAATAGTATATGGTTGTCTGGGAATGGGAGCTTTACTTCGGGAGTTACATTCTGCCTAAAATCATACTGTGTCATGAATATAGCACTATTATAATAGCCATAGTTGGAAGGACAAAGATCTCCTACGGGTAAGGAACATTGTTTTAACTACAGTCCTCTCCTGACAACTCTTTAAGCATGTTATTTAATTAGCTAAGAAAGAAAAGATTATTTTAGTAAAAACAAAATTGGCCTTCTAAATGTGTACAGTTCCTAATGTCTTATCAATTATTATACTATCTTTGAAATAAAGACAAAACAAAGACAAGGAAAAAATTGAGATTTTTTGAAAGCAAGTGTCATTATTTAATTGTTTTCCCAATCTTATGTATCTATATCTGTTAATCTGAAAAACAGGTTTGAAAATAAAAATAGATAACATAGAAATCATTGTTAATTAGCTATACCTGTTTTGAAAATCTGTAACATATGCATTGTTGCATGCTACTCTATTTCTGTCTTTTTTTTCTATTTGTTTTTTGTTCTGTTTTTACAATTCAAAATTAAATTAAATTTTAAAAATTAAAGAAATAATAACTTATTAAAGAAGAATCTTAAGACAAATTGGTAGGACTAAAAATGAAGGATTGAGGCATATGGTAGAAACATATTAACAATCCTGGCTGCTGTTGTTACGGGTTTACAAGAAGGAACAATTTAGGACATATAATTTATAGAATAATTTTATAATAGACATGCAAACAGTCATATACAAAAAGAATGCAGGAAATCTGTTCACACACTAATGACCAAAGAATCCAGCTGAGGGCCTGGATCCTATGGCAATATCCTACACAAGTCCAGCTGAAGATCAAGAGTCCATAACAATGCCACCCCCAAGTCTAACCGGTGGCCAAGAGCCCACAACAATGTCTCATACAGGCCTGTTTCACAGATCTGTACTGGGATGACTAGAAGGTCAGTGGTGACAGCTAGAAAGTCTGTGCCAGCGGAATGAAGGATCTGTGCTAGCAGGCTAAGGGATCTGCCCTTGTGCCAGGTAGTGACATTAAATGTATGAACCAGAGCTCCCCTGAAAAGTATCACAGCCATCTTCAGCAATGGTGAGGTCCCGAGCTCCTCCTATGATGAGGACAGCTGAATTCCCTTCAGGAAAACAAACCGGGCAAGCTTCTCCAGGAGACTGAGCAGCACACCATCTTCTCCTCCAGAACCAGGAAGTGATGTTCAAAGCGAGGATCAGAGCTCCCCCAATGTGAACCATAGCCATTCTCAGTGACAGGAAGGTCCTGAGCTTCTTTGACCATAAGACCAGCCCAGTTCATCAGAAAAACCAGCATGACAAGCTCCTCAGAAAAACCAAGAGCCCCCTACAGCTTCTACAGCTACCACCAGATTCTAAACTTCTTTCTCTCCAGTTCTGCCTCTTATGCCAGCAACAATCCCTAGGTGGGCCCCCCACATCCAGCAGCACACAGATTCAGTTTAGCTAGGTGTTACAAGTTTACCACCAGTTGTCAAATCACCATACTTGCATTTATGGGACAGAAGAGTCCAGGGTTAGCTATATGCGAGAACATTAAAATGAAGTGTTACAAATTACTACAAAGTAAGACTAATAACACTAAGCATGAAATTTGGGAGGAACTTGGAAAAAGTATAGATAATTTATTTCCTTACTTTAATAGAGCAAAGCAAACACTACTGGCCCAAATTTAAACATGATGTTAACTAATGGGTAATAAATTCAGTTTTTTCACTATAATATTACTTCTTGAACCAAAAGGGAAGCTTTATAATATTACTTCTTGAACCAAAAGGGAATAAGTATTTCCCTTATGGAAGCAATACTTATTTGAAGTTTGGCAAACACTTTAGCCTCCCATTAGCATACTTTTTTTTATGAAAGTCAAGTAGAAAATAAAGTCTTCTCTTGCTTTTATATCTACATCTGTGTAAAAAGAAAAACTTCTTAAATGTCAGGAAACTAATACAAATAATAGTTTTAGGGGATATAAAAGATATGAGTGAAGACAGAGATGGACAAAGCATAGTATTTATTTTCATTTTCTAATTTTTTATCCTACTTGGAGTTCTAATATTAAACTCACTGAATAAATATGTGTCAACAGGGTAATGTGGTCAGGGTAATGTGGTCAGGTAATGTGAACTCAGTTCACATTTTACCTTTGTTTTTGCATACCTTGCTTTACATGTATATAAATATATGTCTTGCTTGGATACTTGCCACTATATGCAAATATAAATATATTAAAAAATAAAATTAAGAGTTGTCTTACTTTTCTCTCATTGCTGGGACAAAATACACAACATCCAAAGTTAAGAAAAGTTTACTTAGCTCAGTTTGTAGAGGCTTCATTCCATAATCAACTGGCTGCAAGGTAGGATGGCATGGCAGAGGGGCAACAGTTCATGGTGATAGAAGATACAAAAGTAACAAGAAAAGAGGAGCAGGCCCCTTTCCTTCCCTTATATTGTATGTAGGCTACTGCCCAAGATAGCACTCACCTCCCAAATCCCAGAACTAGACAATGAACCAAGTAAAAAACTAGATTCAGTGCCTTTGGAAAAGCCTTCCCTGCATGACTATCTGAGTTCTTGGGGGGACATCCAGGCACAAACTATACAAAGAAAATAGTTAATAAAATATAAAATTTTAAAAGCTGTTAAATAGCCCAAATTTAAAATAAAATGTAGAGCTCCTTTGCCGTGGCTGTGGAGCCAATATCTGAAGAGAATCAGGATGCTGCTGTGTATGTTAGGGGCCTTGAAGGGAAGGTTAGTGAACCACTGCTGTGGGAAGTCTTTCTCCAGGCTGAGCCAGTAGTCAACACCCACATGCCAGAGGACATAGTCACTGGCCAGTACCAAGGCTAAGGCTTGGTTGAATTCTTGAGGGAGGAAGATGCTGACTATGCCATTGGGATTATGAACATGATCAAACTCTACAAGAAGACAATAAGGGTGAACAAAGCATTAGCTCAAACCTAGACGTATGTGCCAACATTTTCATTGGGAACCTGGATCCAGAGATTGATAAGAAGCTGCTCTATGATACTTTCAGCGCCTTTGGGGTTATCTTACAAACACCCAAGATTATGAGAGGCCCTGATACAAGCAACTCCAAAGGTTATGCTTTTATTAATTTTGCTTTTTTGATGCTTCAGATGCAGCCATTGAAGCTATGCATGAACAATATCTCTATAATTGCCCCATCACTCTGTCTTGTGCCTTCAAGGAGGACTCTAAGGGTGAGAGCCATGGCTCAGCTGGAGAAAGCCTTCTGGAAGGACAGAATCTGCTCTTTCAGGCTCACTGTCCTCAACAGCTATTTGCCAATGCACCACCTCCACCCTCTGCCCCCAATCCTGTGGTATCATCATTGGGATCTGGGCTTCCTCCACCAGGCATGCTGCTTCCTGGCTCCTTCCCACCACCAGTGCTGCCTCCTGGAGCACTTCCACCTGGAATACTGCCAGCCACACCCCCTCTTCCTATGCCTCCTGAGGCTGGAGGATACAGTCTCCCTTCAGCAGGAACCCCAGGGGCTGGACATCCTGGTAATGGACACTCATATCCTCATCACTTCCTACCAGCTGGGATGCACCATCCAGGGATGTCTCACATACAGCTAGCCCACCATGACCCCCATGGCTTAAGGCATCCTCATGCTGGGCCTCCAGGCTTGAAGTCATCCACCACTCTGGCCACCATATGGAATGCCTCACTGTGGACCTCCTCCCATGGGCATGCCCCCCAAGGGCCTCCATTTGTGTCTCCTATGGGTTACCCAGGTCGTATGTCACTACGCAGAATGTGTGGACCTTCTCCATTGATGCCCCCTCATGGGTACACTGGGCGTCCGCTATCACCTCCTTCTGGCTACCAGCGGGGACCCCTGTCTCTGCCCAACCTACTCCCCAGCCTCCAGTTCCTCCTCATAGCATACTTCAGGGCCCTCTCGCTCAGTAGATTTTCATTTAGTTTCTTCCTCTTATGTTCCCCCACTAACTTTTTTTGATTCCTTGGACCAATCAGAGTTGCTGTGGCTTCTTATGGCTGAGGCAAAAATCCCTTTCAGGCTCTCCCAATTCCTCCTTTTAATGAACATTTCTTCACAGGAGCTTTTTCTTTTTTATGTTTATCCTAAGTATTTTGCAAGAGAATAGAGAAAATAAAACC
>NW_004524708.1:5161031-5172505 GCF_000260255.1 Octodon degus
TTTTTTGGTACCAGGGATTGAACTCAGGACCTTGCACTTGCCAGGCAGATGCCTATGCCCCTGAGCTATCTCCCAGCCCCTACAATTGCTGTCTCAGTGTGCCCCAGGGACAAGGCTGGCACAGCAGGCCTGGGGATTGAACGCCTGGCCCCTCCACCTGCTTGTAGGCACTTTAATCCACTGAGCTATTTGGCTGGCTCTGAAAGTAGTACATTTATAAAATGGCATAAAAGCTAATTACTGGATGAAACGGAATAAGAAAATACAAGAAACAATGTTCACGATCACACTGCTATATGCTTGCTTCAGCAATGCATGTGATAAGATTGTGCTATTAGGGATGAGTTTAGAAGCCAAACAACTATACTGTGCTGGTTTGGTTAATAAAACGAGCTCTTTTGTTGTGCTGATGACAAGTGAGAACAATTTCACTTCCACACTTTATTCTTTTGTTTCCCACTTATTCCAACAAACAAATAAACAACAAATGAGCACACACAAAATGAGTACAAGGGAGAACTATTTTTAAACAAAACTGGAACTCAAAACCACTGATTGCTCCTGTGCTACCTCTAGAAGCCTTGATTCATGTGCTCATCAATACCCTCATTAGAGGGGTAAAAAGAGAAGTGTGCAAAAGGAAAATAAGACATGACTGCTAAAGTGAACAGAGTGGTAATCTTGTAAAATGTAAGTATTTTAAATCACAAGGAAAATAAGATAATGACAGTAACACTGAAAAATAAGCTAAATTACTAAAAACCTAAGAGTGGTAATAAATGCTTAAAAATAAATAGGCAACAGGTGGATATAAGCAAAACATTGAATGAGGCAGCTGGGCAAAATCCAAATTTTAACAGCTTACAATTATGCAAAAGCAAGAGAAGGAATGTGTTATTTTAATTTCCTCTCATATCTTCGGAGGTGAACAGGGGCCCTGGATATGTGCTCTGTGGATTGAAGGATCTAGAACAAAGCTCCACTGAGCAGGGTGAGGCAGTGTTGAAGACCACAGCTCAAGGCATGAGAATTTAAGTTTATGAGCCTAGAATTTTTAGTAGGTGAAATCCCAAATGCCTGTGGCCAAAGAAAAATGTGTATAATAGCTATCTCTGCTGGAAGCTGCTATTGAATTTCTTGCATTTCTATGTAAAATGGAGTTATTTGCCTCTGCCAGTTTGAACGCACACACGCACGCGTGCACACACACACAAACACACACACTGGTCACAGTTTAGACATATTGACTCATACTATCCTTACTATAACCTATTATTACTTTCTGTATTTCAGAGACAAAGAAAATAGATCATAAGCAGGTTAAATGACTTGTTCCAGAAGACAGACTAGTGAAAGGTAGAATAATAGAGCAAATGCATGCAGTGTGTACCAACCTTTCTGTTCTTCTGTGTTGCAGTGGTGCATGATGCTGAGGATTTGAACCTCAGCATCATGCACCAGCTTAAGAAACCAATCACACTGAGCTGAAAGATAAGAATCTGAAAATCCCTGTCCTCATGTATGGCCCCTAAAACTGCAAACAAGCAGGAAACTTATTTTTGTGTCTAATGAAAGATCAGTCAAGGAACTACTTAGTGTTTCCTTAGGAAAGTTCATGGCGAGATGTTGGCCACAGTGTACAAAGGAGTTGATGTTCATGCTTTCTTCCTTCTCTACTGGTTCTTCCTTCATCATGTGGAGAACCAGTGGAGAAGAACCAGGGAAACACAACTTTGCTAGCAGGCACTGTGGGGTCGCTTGGCAAAGTGAAAGCAGCTGTCAGTAGCTGGAGGTGCTTGCTTCTATGTACGCATAAGAAAAGAAATCAGTTAGTATCTTTTCTAGCATGTTCCAAACTCTTTAGAGGGAGTTTAGGAAAGCATCCCATGATATGATGGCTCATTCCATTTCAGATCAGCACCCCCTCTTGGCCAGCAGTTATTTGTCCAGTGTTCATCCAACTCAACTGCCAAGGAGATGAATGTGTCCCTCTGCAGAAATGTGGGTGTGCTTTTCACCTTGAGCATTGCTTCCTTAACCTGCTGGCTGGGTGTTAAGCAACTACTGTCTTTGCTAGCTTCTAGAGGCTGCTCATTTGCTCCATGCTTGTGCTTAATGAGGTATGTACAGACAAAGTAAGGAGAAACAAATTGTGCAGGAAAATACTGTAAGTAATGTAACATGGTAGTTTTCTAAGTTCTGGCTCATTGTTTTGCTTCTTAATCACAATCTTTACACATCTGTGGCCACGTTGGCCATAATAGAAAGTAGAGATGCCTTCCTGGCCTCCCATGGCATGCCAGATTTTCTATGGCCAGCTACCGTCCTTTCCTCTCTTACCTTTTGTTTTTCATGTATTTGGCACAGGGTTTCACTGCACAGCTTGGACTTATAGTGATCCTCCTGTCTCAGCCTCCCTAGCATTGAGATACAGGGGTGTGCCACCATGCCCAGTTTCCATGGTTAACATGGCCCAGGGCCCAGCATGGTATGCGGTAACAGGGACAAAACCCTGGTCCTTGCACATAACAGGAAGATACTTAGACCACTGAGCTGTCTCCCTGGACCTCTCCTACCTTTTGAAGATCCTATTTTCTCTACAATGTTTCATCTATTAGGTGGGTTTCTTTTTGTCTCTGTATTCCACATAACATCCTTCTTCCCTGCCTCCATATTTTCCTAGTATAGCCCTTGTAGCCTTTTCTTCATCCAGTTTTTACTTCTATTGTTGGAAGTGCAATCCTCAGTAACAGTGGACCTCTTACCTGACAGAAGAGCAGCTCATACAGGACAAAAGAGTGCTGTTTGGGGCCTATATGAGTGCTATGGTTTGGCCAAGTGTCTCCCTAAAATCATAAGTTAAGGGATGGTGTTCAGCCTACATCACCATTGGGATGTGGTAGAAACCAAGGAGTTATGCTAGTGGAGAGACATAGGTTACCCAGTGTGTACACATGAAGGGTTTCTGGCCCCTGGCCACTTCTAGTTTTTGTTCCCTGCCCAATCACCATGAGACAGCCAGCCACTTCTTATCCAAGGTCAAGAATGAACTTATCAATTCCACTCACATGTAGTACTTAGAGTATCAGAAATAATAGACATAGAAACTAGAAAGGTGGTTACCAAGGACAGGGTAGGGGGATGGAAAATTAGTATTTAATAGATATAGAGTTGACTTATTACAAGATGCAAAGAATTATGGTGATAGATTGTGGTGATGTTTAACTGAATGGTATACTTAAAATGGTCGCACTAAAAATAAAATAAAATGGTCACACTTATATACTTTATGTTGTGTACATTTTACTATAAGAAAAAAGGTTGAGCAAAATTCCAGTCTCAGGACGGTAAAGACCATCAAAAATAAAGATTGAGGAACTATCAAAGCCAAGAGTAATCTAAAGAGAGGTGACAATTTGTCATTATGTGGCACCCAGGAAAGGATACTTGCACAGAAAAAGGACAGTAGGTGAAATCTAAGGAATTTTACTAGAGTGTGGATTTCAGTTAAAAATTTAGAATTAATCTACTAGTGGCCTAAATTTGCCTCATTTCTATTTTCTGGAAAGGCAGTATTCTCCTTGCCCTATGAGCTAAGACTTCTCAGCTTATCATTATAGAGCAAATAGAAGAGTCTGAAAGGCTGGAGAAGCAAGACCCCTGGTGTACAGCAGAATAGTGCTGCTGCCTATATCTTCTTTTTTGGTACCAGGAATCAAACTCAGGACTTTGTGCTTGTCAGGAAGGAACTTAAGCCACTGAGCTATCTCACCAGCCTTTTCTTAGAATAGAGAAAGGACAAGGATCCAGGAAACACGAGATGATTAATCATAAGGTGACCTTATATTTCAATCAACAACTTTTGCTCAGCACCATCTAAATAGAGATGTCTGAAGCAGATGACTTAATAAAATATGCAATAGAACATAAAAGTACTAGGAACTAAGAAGAGAGGACTGGAATGCTTTAATCAGAGTGCAGAGATGTTTTTTCCTTGTTTCCAGATGGCTTGTCAAGCAGCACAGTTGTAGCACAACACCCAGCCTAGCAAAAAATGTGTACAATTCTCTTCTTCATTTTCCTCATTCTCTCTGACCTCTGGCTTCCCCTTTGAATTGAGGTTTGAATGAGAGGTCAGAGTACTTATCCAGTACATGCAAGTCAACCTAAGTAAACTTGTGTGCACCCACATCTGGGTACAGTGTGATATAGTGGAATAAACATGGAAATTTAATGAAGAAAAACTCTTCTGGAGTCTGGTTTTATCTATTATCTTACAAGATGTCTGTAACCTCTTTGAAGATGCTTTGTCTATGTGACAAGCCACTAATTAATAGCCCCTTGTCTGCCAACTTATACAGTGTTGTGAAGAACAACAACTGCAAATATTTATGGGAACCTGAAAAACCATCACAGTGTCTTAATGAAGGGCCAATTACATTTTCTATAATGAGTCATGCAGGAAGGGTGACTGCATCCTGCAACTTGTGGAGGCAGCTATACTAATATAAGTATTGGTAAACCATAGCTACCGCATCTCCAGCAGACACTATATAAACAATGTAGACTGCAGGGAATAGAAAGAGAAAATCCCTTATATATGCTACTGATTTGTGCCCTAGGTTTGAAAGTTTATTGCAGGATAGAATTCTGTTCACATTTAAGAGGAAAGTTAGGAAAAGCTTCACCCTTTCTTTTAGATGGTTTTTCTACTGCAGAAACTGATGTAAATTATCAAAGGGGATGAGAGGACCAGTGTGAAGCTGGCTTAAGTGGCCACCCCCCACTGCAGGCATCTTCTCCCTGGCAGCAAATGTCTTTTAGAGGACAAGGGGCACATAAACTGAGGAAGATAGATTGTTTCATCAGGGCAGAATATGACAAGTGTGATGTCGCTTTATTTAGACTGAAAATTTGCCTTGTTGGAGGTGTCTCATGTTCTTGGGACACAGACAAGATAAGCCCAATGGACTCTGCTGCCATTAATATTTCTGGAATGAGAAACTCAGCCTTCCTTTTGAGTGATAATTTGGGCCAGCAGGTGTGTTTGCACACAGATAAACAGACAACCTGGAGAGGCACAGAGGAAGTAGGGGGAAAATTCCAGATGGAGCAAAGAAACAATAACAAAATGTCCAGGCTGCCCTATCCATGAGGATGGAGCCGACCAGTAAACCAGGAAGATGGATGAATGCTGAGCAGTGAATGTGTGCACCAGTGATGGGTGAATGGGTTTCTCTCCAGACACTAGGTTGCTAATTACTTTGTGTTTCTAAACCCTTTGAGAAATTGATGAAATTTAGTAAGGAAAGTTTTCCTCACTAAAAATGAAGCCATTCTTTCAGATTGAGTATTATGCAGAAATTTCACAGGGTTTGAGGATTCCTGTGATCCATCCACAAACTCCTCCAAAAACTTCATCTTCCCTTCTTCCTCCTCTGTGATGTGGATGGGGCATGATATGGTATGGTTCTGAAACCGGTGGGGTTGAAGTCTAGGAATACAGGAACATGAACATTTGGGGGAGCCTTCCCCACACTGCAGTTAGTTAACTTCATTGCATCTTGATTGCTGATTCTTGGCCCCCCAATTCCTGAATTAAAACTTTAGAAGATGCAGGAATATTTACTTCTCTCTGATATTCAAATATGAAGCATCAGTGTAGCACGGGAGGTTTTATAAAGGCATCTTGTTTTAGTCTGTGTAGGCTGCTATAGAACAAATGCTACAAAAACAATTTAGCTTTTACAGTACTCAAGCTAAGTGCTATAGAAACCTCCATAGTTCTTTTACTTATTTGTAGCTCCATTGTTGCTGGCAGTGGAGAGGTGAATCTGAATGAACCATGTTGTTATGGTTTGTTTCTAAGTGTTCACCCAAAGACTCATGCAGTCATGGGGTGGACTTCTAGAGTTGGTGATTAACTCATGATCCACTGGGATTATGGGTGTCAAGGCTGGGATTATGGGTCTCAGTACTGCTGGGATTATGGATGTGAGTGCTTCATCCAGCCTGAGGTAGATAGCATGAATGCAACTTAAGAGACACAGAGAGACAGATTTCCTCTCTGCTGCCATTGTTGTTGTTATGCCTCTCTTTTGCTCTTGCTGTTTGCTGCCTTCTGCCACCATGAACTGCTGTCCTCTGTCATGTGCCACTCTGCTTTGGAGCCAGCTGAGTATGGACTGAAACCTCTAGTAACTGTGAGCTAAATAAACCTTACTTTCCTTCATTTTTAGTGTCTTGTATTTGTCCTAGCAAATAAAGAAGACTAACTGAGACACATGTCTTTAGGATACTGTCTTGAACTATCACAAGAACGATTATTGAAACCCAAACCTACCCACATGATGTTGTAGAAATTATGCTACTCATAAGCAATAAGAATGTTTTTGGAAGCCCTATATTTTGAGCCCTGGACTGATATTTTGAACTGAAGTGTTGTGGATTGAATATTTGTATTCCTTCTTCAAAATTCACAGGTTGAAATCTTGAACCCTACCATGATGGTATTAAGAGGTGGGATTGTTGGAAGGTAATTAAGTTACAGAGATGAAACCATTATGATAAAATTATTGCCTCTATAAATTATAGATAAGAATGCAGATATTCCCTTGTCTTTCCACCAAGTGAGGACACTATGAGAAGACAGCTATCCGTGAACAAGATAGTGGGCTATCATGAGACAATCTGCTGTGGCCTTGACCTTACACTTCTGGCCCTGGGCTGGGGTGGGTAGATGTGTCATTAGAGAGGTATCAAAAATGGTGTATTTTCCCACAATGAACTAAAACAAGATTCAACCAGACAATCAAAACTCACAAGGAACAAAATACTTTGTGCTACAGTCAGTGGGCTGGCTGAAGTGAGGACAAATTGGCTTTGTGTGTGTGGCCAAATAGGTGGATCATTGATAAGCAAAGTTTGTCAGGCAGATGGCATGACTCTAATGTGTGCAGCATCCACACCAGTTCTTTTTGTTTCTCCTAAATTTCCTAGTAGAAGTGATCAGGAAACACAATGGACCTAAGTCAGTAGTTTCTGAGTGAAGTACAGGTCCTAATTTCATTTGTTCTGTATCCTTTCTGTCCCTTTCAGGGCTCTTGACTTTGCAACAAAGTTTAGTTTCCATGTATAAAAGTACTCATCATAAAACCAGCTATAAACAGAAGGTTAACAACAGTGACTTCTCATTTCTTTGAACAGTTGGGTCATTTTGGGTCACTTTCATGGTCCTGGAGTAAAATACTGCTCTCTGGAGAGGGCACTGCAGATTTCTAGAGCCCTTCAGATTCCATCAACTGCTTTTTCCTGTCACTAGAGGTAACTGAAACACTTGTTAGAACATCTAGACTTAGATTCTATGACCTCTTAGGGACAAGAGAAGACAAATGAACACTTATTGATCACCTGCTGTGTAAAATTTCCACTGCCTAACCTCATCTCCTCAAAGTTGTTAGATGCTCATTCTCTTGAAAGTTAATTTTCCATCATTTCTTCTTAAACAAATGCTCAAAACCTCATCATTCTCTCTAAGTAAAGAAGCATTTTTTAGAATTCAGATCTGCACAACAATTGGGAAGAGCACATCAGAATAAAAGAGATAGGTAAGTAGTGTAGGTGTTTGTGGCAGTGATGTGATTGTGTAATGTGTCTGATTTATGTCAAGGGTCTGAAGTTGCAGAGCCTCAAGGTACCTATAGCTGTTTGCTATTCCACAGAATGGATTTTATGTCCATTATCCATTGCTACCCAGAGAATAATAACTGAGAGTGAGAAGTTACCCTAGCAACAGCCAGGTCACTAAATGCAAGACTTTGAGAATGTCCAAAAGTGATAATTCTCTTTGCTATTTCTCCTACACTGGACTTTCTTCTGAGTCACCCATGGCCTATTTCATGTATCCACCTACATAGACATTGAGAAAATCATAATGAAGGTCACAGCTTGAAGATTTGAAGACAATAGGACAAGCTTGATACCCTCTAGGAGTTCATAATCTATAAGCTTGGACATGAATAGCTATCATACAATGGGACAGTTATGGTGAGCTAGCAGAACCTAAATACTATTCAGAAGTAGTAATGCCAAGCACCATGGGGGTATCAAAAGCCATGTAGTAACAATCAAGAAGGTAAGGGAATTTTCCCCATATACAGAGTGGGTTAAATGGATCTCATCAGACAAGAGAAAAGGCTAGCAGGAGTCCCATGTGCAGCAGGTCAGAGTGTGCATCTAGGAATTCATCAGATGATGTGTTAGTAAGGCCCTTACATTGTATCATTCAGCTTTGATATTGTTGCCATTATTTCTGGGACCAAAAGACACAACCTGTCCACAAAGAGAAAAAGGATGAATTTGGGAGGAGAAGAAATCACATTCCCAGAGCCAGTGATGGGCAAAGAACCCTTGAAAGTGAAGAGTTTTGCCTCATTGAAAAGAAGGCAGCTTAAGGATGGGGAGATAGCTCTGTGGTCTAAGTGTCTGCCTTGTAAACACAACTTCCTGAGTTCGATTCCCATTACCACATGCTTTGCTGGCCCCAGGTTCCTGGAAATGCTGTGCTGGATCCAAAACTGGGTGTGGTGGTGCATGCCTATAATCCCAGTGCAGGCAAGGCTGAGACAGAAGGGTCAGTCCAAGTCTGAACTGCACAGTGAGACCCTTTACCAAAAGAATAAAAATTTAAAAAAATGAAAAAGAAGAAAAGAAAATGAGAGAAATAAAGAAAGAAAGAAAGAAAGAAAGAAAGAAAGAAAGAAAGAAAGAAAAGAAGGCAACTCAGAGTAGCAGCTCCTGAGCAGTAATATCAAGTGGACCAAGATCTATGCTGTGGTCAATGACAGAGAGCACTGCCAAGTAGATGGAGCCTATGTCCTGGGCCAGGATCAGGTGGAGAAAGTGCTTCTCTGTGAGGGATAAAAGGAGAAGATGGTGTTTTATTTTTCTGGATTATTTCATGTTGACGCCTATGTTAAACATGATTCCAACAAAGCCTATCTCACTTCTTCACTTTTGATTATTGTGATGGCATTTATCTAAAATCAATATCATATGTGCATGGTGATCACTGGGCTATTATAGGCAATAATTATATATATATAGAAGTTTTTGTCACATAGTGTGACACTTGATATAGAGTCAGAATTCATAATTCTTTCCTTCCATTTTCTCTCTCTTTTTTATTTCTATTTCTTTCCTTGACTCTTTTGATAACTAAGGAAGATATCAATCTAGCTAGGGCTTTTCACAAGTGAGTTATTGAATTTATGTGTACCAAAACCCATGCGGTGACAGGCCTTTTTGAATTTTTCAGCTTATTTTCACCCATATTATTTTTGACAGTAAACTCTGGAACTTAAATGTATTTCCTGACAACTTTTTTCTCCTTGTCCCTCATGGAGAGTCTTGTTTGCTGTAAGAACTTATTCTTGAGTCTATTACTGAGGGGGTCATGATCACTTTTGTAGCAAAACAGCAACTATTTACTTGCAAATTGAGGGAAGTGTGTGACAATAAAGACTCCAGGGACTGGGAATAAAATATGTAATAACAGAGTCTTGACTTAAGCTCTTACTTTTCCTCAGTACCTCTGTGAATCTTCTTGCATAGGACTACTATGTGATCCTCCCAGGCCTAGTAATAAGCATTGGATAAAACTATATGCTGCACTGAGGACTAGCATTACTGACCACAGAGTTTTACTTTGAAGGGGGCATTTAATTAACCAGAGATGCGAGAACTCAGGAAAAATCATTATTTCCAATGAGTGAACTCTAACGACATGGCATTCTTCCAAGAAAGCCACCACCAGATTTGTTTCTAAAATATATAGGTCTGGTTATGCCATGCCCATATGCACAAACCTTCTTTAACTGCCCATTGCCTTCAATATAAAGTTTTACATCTGTTTGCATAGATAAGTAAAACTCATGCATTTAGAGTAACTTTTAAGCACTGAAGATGAGTTAAGTACCAATTTTGAATTCTCTTTAACTGTCCCAGAGTGTCAAGATCTCTATGTAAAACTGGAACTAAGAATGCAATTGCTGTCTCCAAGAGTGATTTCTGGAGTGGATTTCTGGCTTTTTGGGTGTTGTCCCTGTATTTGGCTCATGAGTTCAATTGGTGTTGCCCAGGTGGGCCAATGTTCTCAGTGATCTAGGGCACTGAGACTGAGGCTCCCATTTTCCACCTCTCAGGCTCTGCCTAAGACTAAGACATTAAGCAATGGCAATGGTTTCCATTGTTCTACGACACCCATTATTGAATGCGTTTGGGGCTAAAGCTTGAACAACATGGAGATTCTGCATGGAGAAGGGATCTTTTATTTTCATTATTACCTTTGGAAAATAAGATCCTAAGGACAGTTGTGACTTCTATACTCTCAAATTACTAGAAAGTAGAGGAAAGTATGAGAGAGATAAGATACAAATGTATGTTTGGAACATACATCTGTGTATAATCTGAAGTGAATAATCAAAGGAAAGGTCATCCCAAGCACACTGCCACCTCATTTATTATGGGAGCATTGGCCAGCTGTGTTGAACCCAGAGCGAAGAAAGAGATCCCACCATCCACCTCACCATCCTCTGAGGTTTGGTGGCCATGCTGAAACTCAAATGTGGGAAAAGACCCTGCTGACCACCCTGGTGAGTGGAGCTGAGTAAAGAAAAAGGAGAGAGATGGCACCCACCACTCCTGGTCATCAAGGGAACTGTGGTGAGCCATGATGAAGAGAAGAGACCCTGCCCACCAGCCCTGCGCAATCATGAGAGCTTCTATGTGGAGGAACCCAGGAGGCTGGCTCATGCCTCTACACCACAGGACAGGCAGCCAATGCAGGAAGTGCCTTGAGGGAATCTAGGGTAAATCCACTCTAACGAGGAGAAAACTACATACAAACTCCTAATTGATGATAGGTTTTTTTATGTAACTATAGACATTGCTCCTACCATCTAAAGAACAAATGTAACAGTTACCACAGTTTGTCATTTTCTAAATTGCATTTGATGTTATCATTATTGTCAATTGTACTTCTGTAACTAGGATGTCACATCTGTGGGAATCAGTTGTTCTTCCTGTGTAACAATAATGGGAAGCTGCATGCTTAGGATAATACCCTCACCATACCTTACACTAAAAGACTGGGGACTGGGGTAAACAGCAATCAACATCCCAACCACAATTAGTTGGGAAAGCAGGATCTTGGGACAAACAACAAAGCAAGAATCTCCTACTCACAGAAAATATCACAGAAGTACCGATTGCTCCAAGAGAAGCTTGATACTAGTGATATATTTACCTACTACCAAAACTCACAAGGATCATAAGAAAACAAAACAAATATTTTTGAAATACAAAATATCAAAACAAAGGAGCAAGTCCTAGCCCAGGTCCGGTGAGTGTGCGGAGAGTTTCCTGCTACCCTGTGCGGGCGGGACCAGTCCCAGCCCAGGCGCAGCGTGGGCCGC
>NW_004524708.1:5179085-5194979 GCF_000260255.1 Octodon degus
AAAAAAAATAAATAAAGAAAACACTGGAGAATAAAAAAAAAGTTAAGTAAAGGGCATTTCATATATTAGGCAAATATCTGATGTCTTTCAATTATATAGGGAATGCAGATGCAAAATAGAAAAATGATTTTGGATTTCATCCTCTCTAAAATTTACTTTGTTTTAATAAATTTGTAAATCTTCTGCTTGGATGAACTTACTCTTCCACAGTAGCTTAAAAATAAAATTTAAAGAAAAAAAAAAACAAAGGAGCAAATGCAATCTTATTCCTCCAGCCCACATGGAACAAGACCAGGAGACATCAACATAGAAGAAACTGGAAGTCACACAACAAAAATTTCTGAAATGTCAGAAACAAAAGTAAGGAAAAAACACCACATTACAGAAAAAATCATATCATAAATAATCCTCAGCCAAAAAAATGACAATCATAATGAAATAGTTGCTCAGAAGATCTAAACAAGTCATGGACAAAAAAGTAAAGCACAGATAAATGATGGAAGCCTTGAATAAACAATGTGGTGCTGAATTCAAATGCATGAAACACCTTCAAAGATATATTCAGGAAATTATAATTATATTTAGAGCTGGCAAAAAAAACTTCACCAAAACCCAAAATAAACTCTCACACCTTAAAGACAGCATTGCAGCTAGTGATTACAAAAGAAACATATCTTTAAAAAAAAAAGAATGAGGAAAAACAATGTAACAGTTGCAACATGACACAAAGAAAGACAATACAAGATTGATAGGTGTCAAAAAAAGCAGGAGTCAACACAAATGATGCAAAAAGATTATTTGCAGGAGTAAATGCAGAAAATTTCCCAAGCATGGGAAAAGAATCTGACAGTTAAGTGAGGCATATAGAACTCCAATTAGACATAACAAAAATACACCTATACTCAGACACATACTAATCAAGATTCCAGGAATTTAGCACAAAAGCAAATTATTAGAAGCTGCTAGAAAGGGTTAGCCAAATAGCTCAGTGGATTAAAATGTCTGCTTAGATGCAGGGGCCAGGAGTTCAATCTCCAGGTCTACCATGCTGGCTCCACCCCCATGGCGTGATGAGCTAGCCATTGAAATTGGGCATGGTGGTGCACGCCTGTAATCCCAGCACTTGGGAGGGTGTAAACAGGAGGATCACTATGTGTCTGATCTACACAGTGAGACCCTATGCACCCTGCCCTAAAATACAATAATAATAGTAATACTTCTAGAGAAAAAACAAAAAAGATGATATAAAGGAAAGCCTATCAGAATTCCAGCAGATTTCTCAGCACAAACCATCAAGTCAATAAGAGGTTGGAGTGAAGTGTTTGAGGACCTGAAAGTAAACAACTTCCAACCCAGATTGATGTACCCTGTAAAATTATCTGTTAAAATTAATGGAGAAATAAGATATTTCCATAACAAAGAACACCTGAAGAAATTCATGACCACCAAACCAACCCTACAGAGTACCGACAGATATTCTAGAAAGAGACAAAAATAACTACAATTTCAAGAACAACAACAGAAAGGAGCCATCAAGCAGAGCAAGCAATTAAACAGGGGGAAAAGTAAAGAAATTAAAGAAGGAAAATAACACGATGAAGATAAGCCAATACATATCAGTTATATCCATCAATGTAAATGGCCTCAATTCAACAACCAAAAGCAGACAGGCAGCGTGGAACAAGAAACAAAATCTAACAATAAGCTGTATACAAGAAACGCATTGAATTCAAAAAGAAATTCATAGACTGAAATTCAAAGGATGCAAAACAATACTCCATGTGACAGGAACCCAGAGAAAAGCAAGAGTAGCTATACTGATTGCTGACAATGTGAACTTCAAACCAAGTGTGATTAAAAGAGATCAAGAAGGTCACTACATATTTGTTAAGGGATAGATGTAAGAGGAAGAGATAACTATCATAAATATATATGCACCTAATATAGGAACATCCAGCTACATAAAATAAAATTTAACAAATATCAAAAATCAAATGAACAATAGCACAATTGCACTGGGGGACTTTAACACCTCATTTATACAAAGAGAAAAATCAAGTAGGCAAAAAGTCACAAAGAAATAACAGAACTAAACCAAACTTATGAAGAAATAGACTTAAAGAACTTACAGTATGTTTTACCCTACAACATCAGAATTCACATTCTTCTCAGCTACACATGGAAAGTTCTCTAAAATAGACCATTTTGTAGCCCACACAACAGGCTTAAGTAAATGCAAAGAAACTGACATTATCCCATGCAAGCTATCTGATCATGGTGAAATGAAATTTGAAATTATTGACAAGAGAAACAGCAAAAATTCCATAAACAAATGGAAATTAAACAATAACCTCCTGAACAACAAATGAGTCACAGAGGAAAGCAAAAAAGTTGAACAGTGTCTATAATCAAATGAAAACTCAGATACAACTTATCAGAACCTATGTAATGTAATGAAGTAATCCTTAGCAGAAAATTCATAGCAGTGAATTCTCAGTTCAGGAAAATAAAAGAAGCACAAATAAATAATCTAATGCTGCACTTCAAGCTTCTAGAAACATAACAGCAAGACAAGTTCAATTTCCAAAGAAGACAGGAAATTATAAATGCCAGACCGGGGCCGGGGAGATGGCTCAGTAGGATAAGCGCTTGACTGGCAAATGCAAGGATCTGAGTTCAATCCCCGGTTCCGCCAAAAAAAAATATAAATAAATAAATCAGCATGTAACTATTTTAAAAAATAAATAAATAAATAAATAAATAAATAAATAAATAAATGCCAGAGCAAAAATTAATGCAAGAGAGACTAAAAGAAGAGTACAAAGAATTAATGAATTGATGAATTGGCTCACTGAAAGAATAAATAACATTAATCCTAGCCAACCTTAGCCTACTTTATCAAAAAGAAGGAAAGAAACAACACAAATTCATGCAATAAGGAATGAAAAGGGTAAAATTGCTATAGATACTGTAGAAATTCAGAACATCATCAAACCTACTTCAAAACCCTTTACTCTCACAAGATGGAAAACACAGAAGAAATCAAGATTCCTAGAAACATGGATTACCAAATCAGATTGAAGAAGATATAAAAATTCTCAATAACACAATATGAGTCAGTGAAATTAGAAATGTAATTTAAAACATACCAAAAAAACAAAAGCATAGATCCTTATGGAATCACAGCTGAATTCAATAATAAACTTAGAGACGACTGAATATCAATACTCCTTAAACATTTCAATGAAATTAAAAGGGAAGGCATTCTCTCTAAGTCATTATTACCCTGATACCATAATGAGAGAAAGACCCAACCAAAAAAAGAACTACAGGCCAATTTCCCAAATGAACATCAATACAAAAATTCTCAATAAAATACAGCAAAATGAATTCAGCAAATCACAAAGAAGATTATGTACCATGATCAAGTGAGATTCATCCCAGCAATGCAGAAATGCTTCAACATATGCTAATCAATAAGTGTAATAAATTATATTAATGAGGACAAAGACAAAATTCACATGGTCATCTCAATAGATGCAGAAAAATCTGTTCATAAAGACCAACACTCATTTATGAAAAAACCCTCACAGAAAATCAAAATGGATAGTCTTTAGCTCAGTCTGATAAAAGTCATCTATGATAAATCAATTGCTAACATCATCAACAAAAACTGAAAGTTTTCACTCTAAAATTAGGAGCAAGACAAGGATATTCACTATCACCACTCTTTCAATATAGTTCTGGAAACATTAGCCAGAGAAATTAGACAAGAAAGACAAATAAACGTAATAAGGATTGGAAAGGAAGAATTTAAACTATCACTATTCACAAATTAACTGATATTGTGCATGGAAGAGCACAAAAACACCACCAAAAATGTCTAGATTTAATAACCAAATTCAGTAATGTAGCTCGGTACAAAATCAACACTCAAAAATCAATAGCATTCCTACACACAATCACTAAACTTACTCAGAGAGAAATTAGAAATCCACACTACTCACAACTGTATCAAAAATGAAATCTTTAGGAATCAATCTAATAAAGGAAGCTATATATATATATATATATATATATATATATATATATATATATTTGCATATTATGAAAAGACAGATCAAAGTGAGTTTCAGAAAATGGAAAGGCTCATGGATAGGAAGAGCCAACTTTGTGAAAACATACATATTCCCAAAACTGTTTTACAGATTTAATGCTATCCTAACCAAAATACCATTATCATACTGCACAGATCTAATGGAAATATTCCTCAAATTTATTTGGAATCAAAAGTGACCTAGAATAGTAACGTCAACCCTGGACAACAAAGGCAAAGCAGGAGGCTTCACAATCACTGACTTGAAATTATAGTAGAAAACTATTGTGATACAATCAGCATGCTACTAGAAAAAGCAAAATAAAACAAAATAAACAAACAAACAAAACCCCCACAGAACTGAGAATAAATTGAACAGATTAGAAGATGCAGAGACAACTATAAATACACTCAGTGTCCTAATCTTTGGCAAAGGGACCAAGCATGTTCACTAGGAGAAAAATAGGCTCTGTAACAAATGGTGCTGGAAAAAGTGGCTTTTCACATTCTAAAGACTAAAACTAGACTCATGTCTATTACCGTACACTAAAGTCAAAATTGATCAAAGATTTAAATAGTAAGACAGAAACATTAAATCTACTGAAAGAGAAAGTAGGTAGAAATCTTGAACATATGGGAGTAAGAGAGAATTTGTGAACAAAAACCCACCTTCACAAAAAATACTTCAAAGAATCAGTAACTTGGGTCTCATCTTATTGAGAAGTTTTTGCACATCAAAAAAATTACCAACTGAGGGGAAAAAATCCACAAACTGGGAAAAAATTTTAGCCAGTTGTCCCTCAGACAAAGAGCTTCTATCTAAAACACATAAAAAATTAAAAAAATAATCAGACCGAGGGCCAAACAAATAGCTCAGCAGATTAAAGTGCCTGCAAGCAGGCACAGAGGCTGGGGTTCAATAACCGGGCCTGCTGTGCTGGCCCCACCCCCAGGGCACACTGAGACAGAAATTGAGATTGGGTGTGGTGGTATGCACCTGTAATCCCAGCTCTTGGGAGGCTGTAAACAGGTGGGTCACTACAAGTGCAATCTAATAGTGAGACGGAACACCCTGTAGACCCTTCCCTAAAATAAAAAAAATAAAAAAAATCAAACCCAGGGCCAGCAACATAGCTCAGTGGACTAAGCATCTACTTAGGAAAGAACAGATACTGGAGTTCCATCCCCAGCACCACATGCCATGTTGCCCCACCCTTTGGTGCACTGAGCTGGCCACTGAGATCTGGTGTAGTGGCACACGCCAGTAATCCCAGTGCTGGGGAGGCTGAAAACAGGAGGATAACTAAGAGTCTGAGCTGTGTAGTGAGATCCTGTAACCCTCCCTCAAAAATTTAAAAAAAAATCACACCCAAAAATTTAAAGACAACAAGGGGCATTTGACATAAATATGCACTTCTCACAGGAAGAAATACAAGGTTTTGTTGTGAAGTTCTGTATCATTTTTGTTTTTTATTATCTTTAAAATGAAAATAAAATTAAAAAGTGAAAAAAGAAAAAGTATCCCAATGTCAGTGGATTTTTTGTGAAAAATTTGCTACATTTTTTTATTTTTAAAGAATATGAAACAGTTAAAAAAAAGATAGAAAAGAATATGAAACAGTTAAAAAAGAAAAGAAAGAGCCTTAGAAATG
Source organism: Octodon degus (assembly GCF_000260255.1). Classification (NCBI taxonomy): domain Eukaryota; kingdom Metazoa; phylum Chordata; class Mammalia; order Rodentia; family Octodontidae; genus Octodon; species Octodon degus. The sequence goes on from NW_004524708.1 coordinate 5,184,834, forward strand.
ATACAAGATTTCACTAATCAAAGTAACAGGAATTCAACAGTGGTTGCTGTATTGCATATTATCTTCAAATTTGTTTTTTATGTGACCAGTTGAAAATGTGTCAAATTGATTAAAAATGAAACAAAACAAAACAACAACATAATGTTATTAAAAAAAAGAGAGAGAAAGGAAAACAAATCAGAATAAAAAGAAAAAATTAAGTATTAACTGCTCTTTTCAAATGACCAGCAGAGATCAGCAGCTCCATTATCCAGATTATCCTGCATATATATATGTAAAATAAATCAGACCCACATTGTAAACATACTGTCTCACTAGTGTAAAAAACTGAAAAATAAATAAAATCTGAATGGTACAATAGACAATTTGAAAGTGAAAAAATTTGTTCAGTGGGAAGTAAAGACTGGGGAAAAGGTCAATGGATTTTAAATCTTGTTAGTCCACAACTCTAAACACCTTCTACTATAAATGGAATTTTATGAAATAGTGAGAGAGATCATTGAGTTACTTCCTTCACAAAAAGTCACAAAGCACAGTTCCATAGTTGAATAAGTTAATCTCCAAAATGGAAATATGGACTTGTTGGGAAGTTTTGGTACATCTAATTAATTCACCCTTACCAAGGGTAGATCTGTTCCCATTCATGATAAGAAACATTCATCCTTATCACAGAAAAGAGGAGCTTCCACTACAACATGCTTCCACAAGCTGTGGAGAAGACAAGCATTTGTGAAGTTCAGAGACTTGCATGATGCATTTATTTCCCTGAAAACTGCTCCAGTTGGGAATAATAAGATTTGCTGTGGATGAGTAAAAGGTTTGTGCTACAATACGAACAATCTTGATGAAATTTCATTGAAGAGTGTGTTCAGAGCTATCAGTTTTAATCAAGAGAAAGACATGAGACTCAGAGTTATGGAGTGTTTTGTAGCAACATTAGTTTGATGTGCTGGCTCAGCCATAAAGCTAGTAAATTTGAGATATAGTCAAGAGAAAGATTGAAAACAACCACTTCTGCCATTAAATCAAGATTCAGCAAATATTTGATTGAATGTCAACTATACATCTCTGTGTTGTAAGTAAGAACTACACACTGTAATTTAAAATAGATTCAGATATTTATCAATGTTATCTCAATAAAGCAGGAAAAAAGTACACTTAAAGAATTGGAGAACTCCAGGAAAATAGCAACTAACATAAATATTGGAAACCCCAAAAGTGGACTATAAATAATTATTTTTTTAGAATAATGAAAGTAGAAGAGGAGTAAAAGCCAAGTTGTAAGATATCAAAGAATAGTGATAAGGAAAAATGAAAACAATTGGTATAATGATACTTATGTGAGTACGAGATAATCAACTTAAAGGAGCGAGGTTTCTCCTGGCTCATGATTTCAGAGGTTTTAGTCCCTGGTCACTTGGCCCTATTGTTTTGAACCTGTAGCATTGCAGTGTATCATGGTGGGATTATGTGTAATTAAAGAGGTCTTTTCATCTCAATGTGGTCAGGATGAAAAGCAGAAGACAAAAAAATGATGCTGCATTTCCAATAGAAGATTTAGCACCACCATGTGTTCTCATTGGTGGTCATAAACTACTCTGCTCCACTGGTATTCCTGGAAACTTTTCATGAGAAGGCCATTTAATAGAGATGCTCCTTCACTTTTGATGGAGTTACCTCCTGGGAAGGCCATCAAAACTCATAAACATCATAAATGGGAATACGTACTTACTGTACCTAGCCTGCAAAATATCCTGGCTGTGCACTGCCCTCCCCTCCTCATAGGGTCTCCCAGTTATAGTGATAACTGGGAGCTTGTATTCACTGCCACTGCCCAGTTTTGCAAGAGAGGATTGTACTGCATAATGCTAGCTTGGGAAAAAAGGTCAACATTCAAAATACAAAGGATGGTTTCTGTTGAATGCATATTGCTTTGATACCACTGTATAATTTTAAAATGCAAATGGAACTATACTGAATTAGGAATTGATAGTGTACAGTTACTTAATATGGATCTTGGATAGATGCTATATTACTAGTAAATGTATGAGAATTAATACCACATTTATAAAAATCCAAGAAGAAAAAGGCCTCCTCCCCACTTTTCTAGCTCATATTCTTCAGCATTGTTTTAGACTTCATAACCAAAGTCATTCCATTGTCCATCTGGTATAGTAAGCAAGTCTTTTCTATCAGGAGTACACCTACCACTTGGCCATAGGATAGGACTTTCACTCTAAATTTTTGAGGGGAAATCAAGGGTTATGTTCGTGTATTTGATTCAGTTTTCTAGTTCCTTTCTGGGAAGATGGACTCCTGCCTTCAGGACTGATGGCACTGTGGAAGAATATGCCTGTGTAATGTCCCAGATTACTGATTTTGGATGAAACTGGTTTTGTAAGTTTTGTTCCTCTAGAGGAATAAATTTCTCTTTATATGCTTTCATGTCTACAGTGAAGAGGTATTTATTTTTATACTTTGTTAAAGAATTCCAGGTGAATTGTAGATTTTAACATTAAGTGATTTTTAATTTTTTTCCTTATAGAAGTATTAAATGTCATAATATGAACCAGTCCCAGAAATTGGGCAGAATATGACACATGTACAAATGAGCTTGAGTGCAAGGGCATGAAGATTTGTACCTTTCTTGTGACTTCTAATGCTTCTCAGCAAGGTCACTTGCACTAATGTTTTTAACAAGGAAATTTTATAAAAAGCAAAGCTGAACACATTCATTTTCACTTCAAGGTTGGTTAAATTATGTTTTAAAGCTTCTCAGTCACAGTGCTGATCAACCATGTCCCCATTTTCAGATAGATTTGGAGGCTGCAAAGCTCCTGGTAGTTGTGCCACTTGTGTCAACATCCTGGAGTTCTCTTAATTAATTGTTAGAGATCATCAGCATCAGAGAACCATGGACAGAAATAAGGAGATGCCAGTGTTCATCACATTTTGTCTTCGCAAATTTCTTTTTATGGAGTGCTGAAGTGTAATATTGATCCAGGAGGCAGTGGTCACATCTGACATTTCCTTCCAGTAAATTAAAGAAGAAGGGAAAATTTTGATGAATTGAGCAAAGTCTAGATGCTTTATCTTACAATGACATTTTGGTACTTTAACAAAATACATTTTATAGCTGTGTCTTGCAGACAGATAACTCCATTGTTCTATTCTTTTCTTAGAGTTGGGAAAAATAATCAAACTTATCAGCATGCTCAAGTCCTAGATTTTGAAGATTGTCATAATTTACATGGAATCTGCACAAAGCTTGCTGAAAAGACAAAATAAGTAGTACAGTGGGAGGAAAGCAAGACAGAAATGGGCAACTCTAAACCCCAGGTACTCATCTGTTCATTAAGACTCAATTTCAAGGACAGCGATCAGTAGACAAAACTCAAGTACCCAAATTGGTGACTAGAAAGCCATAATATATTAAGTGATTGGAAACTGCATTATAATGTCCATGGAGTGGATATTATAATGTCATACTCCATGGGAGTACAACATTGTGTTCAGACATTAGATGGCCAATTTCTGCCTTTTAATGTCAGGGTGGAGGTGCAGAGAAGTAAGATCATAAGATTATATTATAAAGCTCAATTACGTCCATAATATCATTACAATCCAAGGAATGTGCTCATGGAGCTAGACAATCATTTCCTGAGTGTAGAAACCAAAATCCCATATTGGAGGGAGCAAGAAGACATGTAGAGTCTGTTCATTATAATGCCTTGGGTTGTAACCAACAATAGCTACCAAAGACAGCTTCCAGCCAAGTGGCTAGCAGGCTACAATATAAAGTTCTATGATGGGGGGCTACCCTGTGAGTCTGCCAAGTAAAGGTAAGGAAGGAAGAACTTGTGAGGGTGTGGGGTGAACTCACAGGTAAGGTGGAGGGAGGACTCGATTTGACTCAAAGGACACTTTAGACACAAGGTTGTAGTCAGACATGGCAAGGCTGGGAGGGACAGGAGAGCGATGGAAGAACCTGGTGATGACTCAGAAGTCACACATTTCTGGGCTTCCTATGTGTCGCTTAGTACTCACTTGGTCATGCAGGAAGCCCTCTGACTCTGCTGGAGAAACCATTACTTTTAAAGAAACATACTAAGAAAAATTTGGATGAAGGAGCAAGTATGCATCTGTTCTATTCCTAAAGTTTTATTTGCACACTGTATCATATTGTGCCATTTCTTACAGATCTTGGTAAGTTAAGCAATTGTGATGTGGGATGGTATTCATGATCCTTTGTGCATGGATGGTTTACAGTTGCTTTCTGGATCTACTCTTACTATTTCTGTTCTCTGCCATGTACAGCTTATGGGTACTGTTCACTTCCTTTTATGTGGGCTTGGGAACCCTAGGATAGGAGGGCTTGATCAGAGCATTAATGCTTGTAGCTCTGTCCCAGAAAATTTACTGAGGCATCCTGTGTTCTTCAACTGCAAGCTTCCTACACATAGGTCTGCCTTGGGTCTGGGAACTATTTTCTTCCCACTGGATCCCTGGGAGTTTTAAGTGTCTTGACTTTTAATTCCAGGTCAGTGTCCTAAGACTTGGGATTCATTTTCTTCCAGCCCAAATATTTTTAAATATTTTATTAGTAAACCCTCAAATAGTCCCAAAGGTGCTCTTTGTTTCTTATCTGTCTGAACCCTGGGATTCTTTTGTAACTCTTAGTATTTATCTTTAAAGAATGATGGAACACAACAATACATGTGCACCCATGTTTATAGAGGCACAGTTGGTAATAGCTAGATCTCAGAAACAGCCTAAATGGCCACCAATTGAGGAATGGATAAAAAAGGTGTTTTTTAATATACGGGAGTACTACTCAGGCATAAAGAAGTACAAATTAAAAACTTTTATAGGTAAATAGTTACAAATGGAGACTATACTCAAAAATGAAATAAATCAGACCCAGACGTGTAAAGATCATATTGCCTTACTAGTGTGAGAAGCTGAACAAGTAAATAAGATCCAAAATGAATAATAGATATTCTGAATTGGGAAGCAACTTTAAAAGGAAAGAGAAACTGTGATGGGGAAAGAGGAAGGGAATAATTAGAAAAAGAAAAAATATATTTATACACAAGATAGTTAAGGTAGTCATATAGCTAGTTTCTCTTAGTTCACTGAGAAGGAAGGTTTGTGCTAATGCTTGGACAAGATATCATCCCATATGTTGTACTATGAATGACTATTATGAAGACAACAATATGCAATGTACTAACCATTGTAACTCTCCTACTAACCTGGTTTGAAACTCTGTTTTATTATTTTTAATTTTTCTCTGTAAAATAATGGTGGTAATTTACAAAGATGCTACCATTTGCAGCATGCTTATGTCTGCTCTTTGGCACAGAAGAGATAGCAACCATATTTTGCCCTTCTTTTCAGCATTGAACAAGGTAGCTTCCTAGTCCTGAGGGGCCAATTTAGCATATTTTCCCTCATATTCATGAACATGGAGGATGGAGTCCAACCTGCCAATGGGTACTCAGACACAGAAGTATCCCCATTCCAACAAGATGGCTAGATGGGGACTTTGAGACCTGCAGGCTACCTTGACAGGCTACATTACAGTGGAATTTAACAGTGCAGTCTTTGAAAGAAGCAAAACATCTGCTCAGCTGCCCACCCTGACCATGATCTGTCCTGGAGCTGAGGGTGGGAATATCTTGCCAACCCTGGAGTGAGGACTGCAAACAGACATGGCCCCAGAACCTTCATGAGAAGTCACGAACATTTTGACTGAACAGGGTAGATATAGATCTGCGATGTTTCCTATTTGATATTATTGGCAGTTTCTTTATCACAAATATTGCTAGTAGGATTACTACCTGAAATTTGCTGACAGGTAGCATTGTGCTGCATTTTACAGGTTTAATGGTAAGGAAAGTATGAGTTCTTTCCCAGTTTAGAGATAAAATAATAGGTATAAAGAAGACAAATAAATTGCTGAGTATCATATAGCCGGCAAATGCCAGGGTGAGGGTTAAATATGAGTCAACCTTTCATAATGACATGGTTTTATCATTTAAACTTAGAAAATGATTTGGGTAGGCGACTTGTTTGCAGACAACTAGCAAAACTCCCTATCTTTTGAATTTATTTGAGAAGCAAAGTATTTTGGAAAGGCTAGTGGAGTTGGTTATCAACTCTGAGGTTATCACTTTCTGTCACTTTGTCTATGCGTCCTCACCTATAAACTCAGAGCAAGGCCCCTCTCTTTAAGGAGAGCATTAAACAATTTAAGATGTCATTCATTGTAATATATAGTAGGTGCCAACCTGTGACCATTCCTAGTATGCTTTTCTTATAGTGCATTTTTTAAAATTTTACGGAAGAAAAAAAAGATGTAGAATTTCAAAACAAGATGATAGGCAATTAATAATGGTCATTATATTGAATATTATTATCTTAAAAGTAATTACTCAGATTAACACATATAGGCATGCCCAACTGATCAAACAATATAAACACTAACTGTTGCTTTCAATTAACTAATAGGAATGAGTAGCATAATTATCTTAGCTATCTTGTGTGTGTGAATGTATGTTTAAATTTTCCTTTCCTTCTTTTCCTTTTCCCCCATCCCACTTGTTCTGTACTTTTGAGTACTTTCTTTCTTTTTCACAATATCTATTGATCTATTGTACCTTTTGAATCTTATTTACTCTTTTAGTTTCTTGTAATAGGAAGAAAATATGATGTTTACACATGTGAGTTTGATTTATTTCACTTATGAATATGGTCTCTAGTTGCGTGCATGTACCTATAAATGCCTTCAGTTTATCTTTCTCTGTAGCAGAGTAGTACTCCATTGTATAAAAATACCACATTTTTGTATTGCATTTGGATCCCGAAAGTCGCTCACTATTCTTTGATATTGCACCTGACTGCTTGCTACTTCCAGGTGTGGCTTCCCACAATGAGCTTGTCTCTAAACCTATTTGGTAACATGAGAATCATGATGCTAAGTGGGGGCTAAAGTTATCCCATCTTTATTTGTTTTAGTGCTTAAGAACTCAAATACACTCATTCCCTAGTGTGCAATTCCCACTCTTCACCTGCTTCAATATCCTAGACTATTGCAGATATCGATAAAGAAAAGCTCGGATGGTCAGTGATCAAAGAATCCAGGCTCCTCAAAATGCAGGTGTAGTTTTCAAGATTCCATCCTCACAGCATGGTTTATATTATTTGACTGTATGGTTTCCGTGTCCAATACACAATAGAAAATGCATGTGCCTTCTGTGTCTGATCTGCCTTCGTGAGTACATGCACATACACATGCAGGGATAAAATCTCAGGAAGAACTGGTTCTGAGGTTTAGTCCTGCCTGTTTCCCTCAAGGCTAATTTATTTCCCTGTTCTCTCTAAGCTTAAATCTGCCTTTTGTGAATTTAAACACTTCTTTTACTAATTGTCAGTGGTCTTAAATCCGAGTTACCCGTGGAGCTAATGATAAAGCCTCAAATTTGCAGCTGACAAGGGGAACAGTGCTGCCATCCCCTGGAATGCAATGTCCATATCATTACATTGGGTGATCCCACAACGGATAGTGATTTGGGAAACTGACAAGACTTAGGGGTTCCCACAGTGGACAAAGAAAGTAGTGAGCAGTCAGTGAGAGGACCATAAAGAAAAATTAGAATCAGAGCTCTCAAGCAGTAGTTAGTATTTAATTCTAAGATTTGGATAGCCTTTTTTGACATAAACTTGTTCCTTTTGCATGAAAAAGGGTATGGATGTGAAGAGTTTCCTGGAAGTAGCGCATGGTAGGAACTCACACATCTGCACTAAGGATGTGAAGAGTTTGCTAGAAGCAGTGCATGGTGGGAACTCGCACACATCTGCACTATGAGGTGGACTGTTGTTGCCTGCACATTCTGTGAAGCCAGGAGCTGGTGTGCTGCTTGTCATAAGACTCTGGGTCCTGGCCCTGGGTGTGTGTCAGTCAATACTTGCTGAAGCAATAAAGGACTAAATAAAGAATAATAGTTGAGTAACTTCATTGCTTTGTATCTTCTCTATGTTTGATTTTCTTTTCCCCTCCTTAGTTTTTGCCAGACCTTTTTGGAAACTAAGTGTTGTATCATATGCTCAGGCTTTCAAGCTTTTGAACAAACTCAAACAAACAAACAAACAAAAACACAATGTGGCCAGAGGTAGAGTGACCTACAGGAAGTGACATAGCCTGAGGGCCAGCAGTGATGAAGGCAGAAGGGTGGATGAAAGCAAGAGGCCCCACAGGGACAAGATCAATCCCAAGGCCACCTTTCTTCTGTTGTTTGGATTTAAATCTTTGCTTTACACAGAATGCTGGTTGCTTTGTACACAATGCATTCTGCAGAGCTGTCTTTATTTCTTTAAGTTAAAACTTGGAGAGTGAAGATTGTTGGAAATAATCTTCCTAGAATCTGAGATGGAGAACAGGGTCAAAAGTCAGAAAGTTTCAGGTGGAGAGAAGAAAACTGCTTCAGAAATCAGCCCATCTGGAGGCTCCCCCTCCACCTACTGACCTTGCGCTGGCCAGGTCACCTTCACTCCGGAAAACAGGTTCTGAGTTGTGAAATCACAGCCGCAGCCTTCTGGCCCTCCAGGACTCGCTGAGCAACCCTGGAAAAATACCATGGAAAAGGAATGAGTAAAGATTTCTTCAAACCTAAGCGGACTGCTTTATAAAAAAGGAAACAAAAAAGAGATACTTCCTAAGAGATTATAATGCTAAATGTTGGCTCAGCTCTTGAAAAACAATGCATTTTTCTCAGAAGGCCCCACAGCAGCCGCAAGGATGGATCCTGGAGCCCACCATGCAACTGCACCGAGGATCCTGAGTGCTCGCTCTTGCAGCTCAGTGTCCTTCCTCCCACTTCACACAGCACATTAATTGGACGGGATTGTTTGACAAAGGGCTGAGGAGACAGAGCATGGGACTTACGACATTCCCGCCATCCAACTCCTGTTCTTGCATTCATCATCCAGTTAGCACCCAGCATCACGCTACACACTCACCTTGTGCAGATCCATTTCAGAATCACCTCCAAGGGGAAAATCATCATCTTGTCCAAAAGCAGAGACAAAAACGCAGGTAAACAGGATTTCCCACCCAAGCAGATAAAAATGCATATAGATAATGTATTATGATCTAGATATAAAAAGCCCCCTGAAGTCTTGTAAGCTTACAAGTGAGACTTGGCTAAAGGCGATTCGATCATCGTGGTGCTGTACTTATCGCTGGATTTGTCCATACATGAGTTCACAGATGAGTGTGAACTAATGGAGGTGGGGCCTGGCTGGAAGAAGTGGGTCACTGGGGCTGTGACTTTGGAGGGTGCATCTTGCACCCTAGATCCTCCCCTTTCTCTCTACTTTCCGGTTGCCATGTGGTAGTAGCTTTTTCTTTGCCATGATGTTTCTGCCTTTGAAGCCAACATTTAAACACTAAATCAACTTAAACCTATCTTCTTTTAAATTGTGGATGCCAGGTACTGCATCCCAGAGATGAGCAAGGAATAATACTCAGTACTTCCATTCCAGGCAGAAAAGTTTATGGTTGTGGTCACAGTGATGGAGACTTCGCACACATTTCTAGAGAACAATACTCATAGGAACTTTCTCTGTGTCTGTGTCTGTCTCTGTCTGTCTGTCTGTCTGTCTGTCTGTCTGTCTCTCTCTCTCTCTCTCTCTCTCTCGCTCTCACTCTCTCTCTTTAGATGGAAGAGTAACTGGTTGCCCTTTCTGTCTGCAAGCAGCTCCTCCCTAATAGCCAATGTACACTGCTTTTAATGAGAAAGGGAGAGGTCATGCTAATGGTGCCCAGCTACACAGAACTAGACAAAGACTTTCCCTGGGAGGTGAATACTCATCTTTCTAAAGTTGACAGGGAGCAAAGGAAGTGCAAGATCAGAATAAAATGAATAGCCTTGCATAGATCACATCAAAGGCAAGGGGGTTTTTGGAAGATGTCTTGGGTCTTTCTTTTTGGAAAAAGATAACAGCCTTTAAAATAACTCTCATTTTCTTTAAGATCTAAGAGACCCCAGGATCTCATTTTGAGCTTTCAATTCTAAGCTTTCAGTGAAAACACCCCTTTCAGGGTGAGGAGCAGAATCAGCATAAGAAGAGAGAGTATGAGCA
>NW_004524708.1:5195227-5196659 GCF_000260255.1 Octodon degus
CTTGTGCTTGCTAGGCAGGCACTTATGCTGCTGAGTTATGTCTTCAGGCCTTTAAAAATAGTTTTGAAGTAATAGATGATGTTGGAACAATTTGCTTATGAGATAGCAAGCATGATTGTAATGCCATGGTAATTAAATCCAGTTTTTAATAAGGATAGATCCAGAAATGGACAGAACATGACACTCAGAAATGGGCTCATACACCTGATATATGATAAAGATGTCATTGTAATGCAGTCTGACAAGGGCGCTGTATTCCTTGAAATAGAAAGGAGTTAAATCAAGATCAGTCTTTTAAAAACGTTAATTTCTACTTAATCCATGGATAGAGACAAGTTTCAGTGAGAAAGGTAAAGACTACTTATATAATATGCATATGGTGATGACATGCAAAACGTATACTTCAAACTGTGTGAATACTCTTATATATGTCAAAAGGGAGTTTTACAGCTGTAGAATGTAAATGGCCATGGGAAGAAGTTGAGAAGTGGGTAATATTCCAAACCAGGTTCCAGAAAAGCCCAGACCACAAATGTTTTAGTCTTTGCAGGCCATATGATCTCTATAGCAATAATGATTGTGTCCTATGGTTTAAAAGGGTGACTATTTGTAAATACTGGAATAGGAATTTCAGATATTTTTTGAGTATATTTTTGAGATATAAACTCCTTTTTATGAAGAATTTTGTAGGAAGAGAGGTGGTAGGCCGTATTTAACCACTGGACTGTTGAGTATATTTATTTTTCTTTTTTAAAGAGAATAAAATAATTTAAAAACACATTAAAAATGTTATAGAATTTCACTAAATAAAGAGAAATTCAACAGTGGTTCTTATACTTCATAATACTGTCTTTAAATTAGATTAGATTGTTTAGATTACCAGATGTAAGCATGCAAAATTGGTCAAAAAGTTGTAAGAAATTAAAACAGAGAAGAGAAAAAAATTAAGTACTAACATTTCCTTTCAATAGACCAGCAGAAATCAGCAGTACAATTATCCAATCTATCCTGCATATATCTGTAAATATATCTTTCCTCCTTCCTTCTTTCTTTCTTTTCTCCTTTTCATCACCCCAGTTCTTCCTTACCTTTAAACTGATTCTTTCCCTTTCACAGTATCTACCATACCATTCAGGTTTTATTTATTCTTTCAGGTTCTTATACTAGGGAGACAACCCAATACTTACACATGAAGGTCTGATTTATTTCACTTATGACTATGGTCTCTACTTGCATCCATTAACCTACAAAAGCCTCAACTTTATCTTTTTATAACTGAGAAATATTCCATTGTGTAAAATATTACACCCTTTTTTAATCTATCCTTCTTTTTTTGGGCATTTGTGTTGTTTCCAAGATTCAGTTATGACAAAATGTGCTGCTATAAACATAAATGCACATATATTGCTGTGGGCATGTTGCTTTAATTTCT
>NW_004524708.1:5196759-5198740 GCF_000260255.1 Octodon degus
TGATACTACCCCAGTGCAAAGGTTATCAAGCAGGAGGAATTCCATTTTGCTGAAGAGTTAATATTTTTCTTCCATCAGGCTTTCTACTCATGGAATGAGGCCCACTGATGTCTGAGTGAGCCTTATTCTATACTTAAATAACAATCACCTGCCCCACCCTCATATAAGACAGAAAATAACATTTGATCAAAGACCTGGGTCCCTGTGACCCAGTCAAGCGGACAAATAAAATTAACCATCACAACCCAATCCTTTCTTACCTGGAAGGAAATTCTGAACTAAAGAGCAGGAACATAGAGGAAGAGGAATGAGATAAAGAGGGACAGTCTTCCTGGAATATCACAATACAATTCCTTTATCCTGATGTGCAAGGGAAGAACTTGCATCATTGTTTGTATTTGATAGTTTTGTTAAGTCATCTATTTAAATTATGAAGCCAATTATGTTAATATTGGTCAATTTGACATTTGAAACTTTGTGTGTGTGTGTGAGTTGATCTTTATTTGTCTATGTACACTTGTTAACTTTGCATAATACAAAATGATTGGGTCACACCCCTTTTCTTCTAATTTGTTACATATTGTCGTCCATATTTTTTATTGTAGACAAAAATTCTCAATCCAGGTCCTATGTTGTTAGTTTGTTTCTCATGCCTAGGAATATGTAGGATTTTCTCAACTTACCTTAGCAATTGAAAAAAGAATATCAATGACCAATATTCTTTGAGATGTAGTAAATGTTTTGTATTTTCAAATGTAAAGTGTTATCATTTACTGGTTAGCTTTCTAACATGACTATATTTTCCAGCCATTTGGTCTGAGTAGGTCTTTTATTTGAAACTTGTCTTCTGTTTTAGTATAAGCATTTAATACTCTAAATTTACAACTAAGCATTGCTGTAGCTGTATCTCAAAAACTTGATACGTTGTGTTTTTATTTTCATTTATCTAAAATACTTTCTTGCTTCCATTGTGTCTTCCTATTTGATTCATGAAATACTTAGGAGATTTTTGTTGCTTAGTTTCATTTTCCAGTCTTTGGGGATTTTAAGTAAGATAAAGTACAACTTAAGAGAAAAATAGAGAAAGAATAGCAGACAAGAGTTAGATCCCTTGCAGAGATATTTTACTACCTCCAGTTTCTAGTTTAATTATGCTATCTGATGAGAGAATGTACTTTGAAGATTTAATTTCTTTATTTATTAAGATTAGTTTTCAGGCTGAAAAGAGTCTATATCTTGGTGAATGTTCCATGCATAGTTGAATAGTGTGTTTTCTGCTACTGAATAAATTGTTCAATAAGTGTCAGTTAAACTATGTTGATTGAAAAACAATTAAATGCACACAAGAAAGCAGAAACCAAACTGAAGAAACAGAAAATGTGCCAGCCACTGCATGGACCCTTCCTCAAGAATTTCAGCCATGATTTCTCCTCCTTATGGGAGGTTTTGCAAGTACAGATCTATGCGTTAAGGATTAGTGTCAGGAAGCCTGCAGAAGTGCCCGGATTATTTGCAGGCTAGCTGGTGGTACAGCAAGCAGGTGGAGACAACAGGAAAGCTGATTATTTGTCATGAGATACGTATTATCATACTGATGGAAAAGAGAGAACTAAGGGGAGAATGGAGATTTTATTGTAATTTGACAAGGAGCCTAATTCCTATAGTCTGATGTAACAATGGCACACCACAGAGGTTACTTCACTATGCTGGTAGGCTCACAGGGGGAGATATTACATCTTAATTTCCAAAACCAAATTGACTTGCTTCTATTTTTAATTACCCAAGTACCTCAAACAGCCACAAGAACTAGATAAATAATAATATGAGAGGAAAGTTCTCAAGGTAAAGTGATTTGAAAAATCCTGCCAGGTTTAAAGGGGCTAACTCTTTCAGTTTCTTACAATAGATAACGTGAAAGGGAAAGAAATTGCTCAGAAAGAAAGAATAATGAGGATAGGGAAAAGAAAAAAGGGAAAGAAGG
>NW_004524708.1:5208287-5210908 GCF_000260255.1 Octodon degus
TATTGGTTGAATTCTTGACAATAGCCATTCTTTCTGGTGTGAGATGGAATCTCAGTGGTGTTTTAATTTTCATTTCTTGAATAACCAGTTATGTTTACCATTTTCTTCATATATTTATTTGCCACTTGTACTTTTACATCTGAGAATTGTATGTTCATCTCAGATGCCCATTTTTTTCAACAAAGGTGGGGGAAAGGAGAAAATATTTGGGTCTTTCAATTTTGGGGACCTGATTTTTAAAAATTCGTTATAAGTTCTAAAAAGAAGTCTGAGGGATAGACCGCTGATTTTTTCCAATTTGTGGATTTTCTGTTTACTCTGTTGGTGATTTTTTTTTTCTGAGGTACAGAAATGTTGCCAAAAGTTGTGATCTCTGTTGTTGATTCTTTGAAATATTTTCTGTGTAGTTTGGATTCTGTTCATTAACTTTTTTCCTACCTCTGTGTCTTCGAGATTTTATTCTATAATGACTTCAGCTACAGACTGAAGATTGGGTTAGTGCCATGTATTTTAATATATATTTTTATTAAAAATGCTGAAAAAGTTTGTATGACCTTGGCTTTGCCCCTCAACTCTAAATAACACCAGAAGAACTACCCTAGGAAGTTGAACTTGGTTAAAATATAAGGAAATGTACACTTTGTGAAAGTTGATGTTAAGAAAATGACATATTACAGACTGGAAAAAATGCTTACAACACTTATCTAATAAGTAATATGATCAGAATATGTGAAGAACTCTTAAACTTAATAACCATATGAAAACAACTGAATTAAAAACAAAGATTTGAGCTGACACTTAATAAATAAAGGATATGCAGATGGCAAATAAACTCATATAAATATGTCCAATGTCACATTTGACCAATTAGCAAGTAAAAGCAACAAGGTGCCAGTGTACCCTTACTAAAATTAAAGCAAAAACAAACAAAAACTGATAGTATTAAATGCTGTGAAGGATCTGAATCAAGAGGAAATCTCATTCATTTATGAGCAGGGTACAAAATGACTCAGATATTTTGGAATGGGGTTTGGCAGTTTCTTATAAAGCTAAATATAGTATTGCTGCCTAAAGGAGTAATCTTGTATAAAGGTTTTACTCAACTGAGATGGAAACTTATCTACAAAAATGCTAACATACAAATATTAACAGAGCCTTATTCATGGCCTCCAAGAATTGGAAACAGCTAAGGTGGCCTTGAATTGAGGAATGAATGCATGGACTATGGTATATCCACAAGATGGAATGCCAGTCATTGGCTAATGAAAAATGAAAGCCATGCAAAGCCATGGATGAGTTTTTTAAAATGCTGCAGCTGTCCACTCATATGTCATTCTAGCAAAAGCAAAATTCTAGACATGTGAACACTTCAGTTGTTACTTCTACAGAAATGAGACACAGAGAAATTTTTAGGACCATGAAATTATTTGGAGGCCAAAAAGGTGAGTCTACTAGACTATGAATTTGTTCAAATCCACAGATCTGTATCACAAAAAGAATGAATCTTAATATGTGCACATTTTTAAAAAAGATTTGTGAGGTCAAGGGACACTGGCATGCAATTCAGATGATGACAACATAATCCAAAAATATTACAAATCCATGCAACTGCCTCACAAGAGGAAGTGGAGATGAGAGCCTCTTGCCATAAATAACTTTTGAAATGAGTGAAGGCTATACTATTATAAGATTAAAAGTCAAAGAAACTTTATATGATTATGCTATTCTAGTTGATATATTTTCTTACAGTGGTACAGCTTAAAAAGAATGTAACTGTTTTATATGGGGACTGAAATCAGACAAATAAAAGTGTGGCTGGTGGGAGAAACAAAGCTTCTCACTGTTGAAGTGAAAGGTTACTGAGAGGTAAGGGGATTGACCAGTAGGTCTGGGATGACCACATGGTCATGGAGTAGGGTTGGAGTCACCGGTATTAGCTCCTGTTTAGTCTAGAATCTGTAAAGAAATATCCATCTATACATATGCATATATTTCCTCACTTCAAATGAGAGGGCCATGAAGCAGTGATACCCTTAAAATAACAAGTACAATAATCCCTCTTATCAACAGAGGATAAATTTGAAGATCCAAGTCAGTACTTGAAACAATAGTACCAAATCCCACACATACTCTGTTTTTCCCTACACAGCCATACATATCTATGATTAAATTTCATTTATGATTTAGACACAGTAAATTCAGCATGGTCGTTAAGAGGTTATAACAATAATTTACTGTAGATCTTAGCAGCCTAACCCTATGTTTATCTTCTTTTCTTTCTTTATTAATTCAAGAATATTTGTATCACACAAAGGGACCACTTCATGGCTTGGAGCACCTGAATAGCCAGCCTCACTACTCTGGGCTTTGCAACATTATTAAGTATAATAAGGGTTGCTTCATCATAAGCAACTGAAAGGTGATGATCTTTTTCTGATATCTGAGCTAGCTGCCATATGGCTACAGTGTGGCCACTAGACAAAAAATTATTCACATCCATGATGGATCAAGCCAGACAATTTGAGGTTTCTTTGCCCTGGTCAAAACAACATGCAAGTTAAAAATTTAATTTAATCATTTCTGAAGATCATTTCTTTTCAGGAAGCAAAACCTCAAATAAG
>NW_004524708.1:5211008-5217570 GCF_000260255.1 Octodon degus
TGATAGCTAAGATAATTGTACTGCTAATTTCTATTGGTTTATTGAAAGAAACAGTTAATGTCTAACTGATCAATTTTGCATGTATATATCTTATAATCAGAACAACAAATATTTTGAAAGTAACAATATGCAATGTAATAACCATTGTTAATTTCCTGTCATCTTGTTTTTAATTTCTGTACCATTTTTATTGTTTTTTGAATTTTCTTTAAAATTAAAATTAAAAAAAACCTAGAGGATAAATTAAAAACCTCATAGTCAGAATGGTTTTCTGGTTAGCAGATGATAGTATTTTTCAGTCTTGAGGGATTTATCTCTCATTAGATTTTCTCTTATTTTCCACATTACTCCTTTTAATAATAATGGATGTTACTTTGAGATTCATAAAAGTTTTAGTTGAAATAAGAACAAAGGCATAGAAATGAAATTTTAAAAATCTGGAAAATAAGAAAGGAAGATTATTGGGAGAGTTCCAAAGGGGTGTTTAGTTTTGTTGGCAATATTTTCTTTTATGGTCATGAATGTACAGACAGTCAAAATATTATTAGAATACATACATGTGAATCATACAGCAAATTAACAATTGCATATATTTATTTTGTGCAACAAGATGCTCAGTCTAGGTATGCATTGAGGAATGATTAAATTGAGCTAATTAGCATATGCATTCACCTGGTAAAGCTCAAGGGGAGAGTGCTTGACTGCAGAAGAAATTAAATTTTTCAAAAACAAGTTACAGTACCAAGCAGTGTATAGTAACATTCTTGTTGACCTGCCTTTGAGGTTAGAAATATTCTCCACATTTTTTCTATGGCTACTTAAGGCACACAAATATATCCTAAGAAAGAACTGGAGGAACACAAAAATCCTATCTGACCTCAGGAAGACATTACATCACAGCTGAAGGAGCCTGACTTCCATGCCACACAGGTATTCACATTCATTTTCACCTGGTGTGCTTCAACCACTTTCATTTCCATGATCTCTTTCTTAAAATATCTTTATTTCCCTCCAAAGAATGTGCTTTCCTCCTCCTTTCTCGACCCACTTACTTTGCATGGAGCTCTGTGTAGGATGTGACCCCTGTTAAACCAAGTACAAGGCTACCATGATGAGTTCAAAAGATTTTGAAAGTTGTCCCTGGAAAGGAACCCTTGTCATTTTCTCCTCAGTAAGCTGAAGCCAAAGGAGAGAATGAGTCCCAGTGCCAATCCAAGTTCTTTGTGAGCCAGAGGCTCTCCACTTTTTCCAAGGCTGATGGCCATGCAAAGAAGCTTCAAGTACAGGCATAGAGTGGAAGAGACCAGGTCTTGGTAGATTTATCAAATCATCAAATGAAGCTGTGTTTTACACCAGCTCCCTCAACTCTGACCTCTTATGAATTGCAGGTCAACACCCCTTGTTTTAAACATGATTTGCCTTTCCCAGTCTTACCCTAAATAGGCCCAATTGTTTAATCTTTCAAAAGTAGGAAAATAATCAGAATGAGCCCTCTTGTCAGTAATGGTAGCAATCACAGTTTTGGGTCCAAGGAGAGCACTCGGCCCTCCATGCCACCGACCTCCTAAGTCCGGTCATCAGTTTCCTGGGCTGCCTTCCTAAATATCTCTGCCACAAACAAAGGAGACACAGCTGGCTCCACTCAGAAGCAGCACCTACTCTTTTTATCACAGAATTGCCTAATCAAAACAACGAAAATTGGCTTCCCAGAAATTAAACCCTTCTTTTTACTAGTGATACTTTTCCCAGCCAAAAACACTTGATGAAGACCCGGGGGGCGGGGGGGGGTTGTTATTACTATCTTCATTTTGAATAAGAAAAAAAGGAAGGAGCAGGGAGAAGTCCATGAGGAGGTAATTTGTTTCCTCTGTCAGATGTTTCACAACACAGGTGATGGCCTAAATTTAAAGATTCTTTAAACAGCATGCACCCAGAATAATGAAAATCAAAGTTCAAGGGCTTATTTCAATTCTGATGAACAATCCACCCATTTGTAAGGATTTATTGACTAGCTGGGGAATATTTAAAATTTGCATTTCACTTGCCACTTTAGAATTTTTTCCAAGAGCATTTAATCTTTTTTCTTCTCTCTCTGTTCTTCAAAAGGTCTTGACTTGCTATTCTTAAATGAAATTATCTTTGTCTGTTTCCTCTTCAGTGGAATGAAACCAACTTTAACTTACCTACACAGCCAAGTTTTAAAACTTTCTGAGTAAATACTTTCTCCCTCAGTCCCTCTATGTTATGGTGCCACTAATGTACTATTCTATCCCATGCCATTCCATTCTATTTTTAAAATATCTTGGTCAGGACCCACAAAATAACCTCTGCTAAAATAGTGTCTTTAGTGCACAGTTGTTTTGTACTTGATTAGGTAGGAAAACCTTTGAACCAGCAAAGCCATTTTTAAGCTTTCTTTATCTTTTTGTCTAACATAGATAATGGGATGTGGGGTTCTTCAGTTCTAATGATCTTCCTGCTGTAGCCTTCCACCTGGGTCCAAAAGGACCTTTCAAATCATTTGTCATTTGCCTACTGCTCTTTGGTAGGTTCAGTGGCCTTTCCTCTGCTTTATGCAAAGAAGGCTGATTCTACAAATCTCAGGTTCTTCTCTCATCTACCAGTCAGGTTTATTCAAACAAGGACACTGGCAGGTGAGGGAGCGGCATTAGGGGAATGAAGCATGTTTCTTTCCCCTCTTAGCACAGCCTGCATTTCCATTGGTTCTCTGTTGTCAGGAGCCTCTTTTCTAATTCTGGCTTCCACCTGGTAGAGGTGGCTCCTGGCCTCTGCAACATCTCTTCCATTTGTTCTCCTAGACCTCCAAGGAGTAGCAGCTTTTCATTTGCTAATCTCTGCCTTGTCTGCCCATTCTCTGCTTGGCTTTGTGATGCTTCAGTAACTTCCTGCTCATATTAAATTACCTCCAGGAACTACTCCCATTCACTGTTCTTTCCCTACTTGACTCTGATTGAGGAATGATTTGACACTGGATTATACTTTGATTAATTTGCTCACATGTTGAACTTTGACTATAGAAATGAGTAGGTTTGAGCATTCAAAATCCTGAAGAGGATAGAATGGGAGAGCAAGCCAAACATTCCACATGTATTTTTCTCTTAAGGCAGTTGTTGATTCCTAAAAGGGTGAAAATGGGAGAAAAATTTAAGAGATGGTGAAAATGAAGCAAAAAAATTAAAGAATTCCAAGATCTTTGCAGAGAGAGAGATAGAGAGAGAGAAAGAGAGAGAGAATATTTGAAGACCTGCCCTGGGGAGGAGACATATCTTGTGAATAGCACAGACATTTCCTCAAGACCCTCAATGATTGCTTCTGAGCATAAGAGCAAACTAGAACTAGGCTGATCCTCACAAAATCTGAATCACAAACCCAAGACATCTTAATTTCTGATTAAGTCAAAGTGATTTTCCCATGATATCTGTCAGAGGAAAATCCAATTCTATCTGGAGGGATATAAATCATCCAAAGCCTCTATATTAAAAAAATACAATAAAACTAAACATAGTAAAAAGTGATCTGATGACCAAAAGTCAATAGAAAAAAGAGAAATTGGATGCAGCCATAATCTAATAAAACTACAGACACAATACAACTCCAGAATTTGAAACTATCTGACAGTTATGTTTCAAAAGCTTTAGTTCGTATAGTCAAGAAAATATTTGAAAATTTTCATTTCAAAAGCAGAGTCTATTCAAAAATATTCAGTGGAAATTCTAGAAGAAAATTAATTTCAACATATGGGATCGATGGCAGTTTGGCTACAACAGAACCAACTAATAGCCAACTAAAAATATGGGTCAGTAGTAAATATGCAAATTTAAACATAAAGAGAAATACATACAGAAGAAGTAAAATATGAAAATAAACCTTGAATATATGCAACTGAAATCACAAAGGAAAAGGAAAGGGAGAAAGAGTAAGGCAGATAAGATGCTAGGCATTTCAGGCTCAGAATTTAATAGAGTCTAATAAACCTAGGAAGACCAAATTTAAGGTTCTGTAAACTATGAGCAAAATCAGTACAAAGAAATCTAGTTAAAGCACATTATGGTAAAATAATGCTGTAACCAAAGTCAGAGTACAAATCCTAAATGTAATCAAAAGAAGACTCACTAACTTCAAAGAATGACACTAAGAAGAAAAGATAGAACAACATCCAGTTCTGAAAATAAAGTGTCTTCTGGCCTAGATTTCTATTTTTTAAAAACATGATAATATCTATCAAACATTGTTCAACTAAAAATTATGCCACACATTTATTCTCATCTAAAAGACTAGTAATATAGTCTTATATAAGTTTGAAGTATATCATCCTTTGTGCACAGGAACTTCATCAAAATAGATGATCTGATGGGCCTTAATATCATGGGTCAGTCATAAATACACAAACTGAAACACAAAGAAAGACATATACAGAAAAAAGTAAATCTTAAAATATTGAAATCATACAGAGGATATTCTTTGACAATACTGCTGGAATCAATCTTTTTGTTCAATTTTTTAAGACTTTGTTTTAAAGAGTATAATCAAATAGCAGAAACAAAAACAAAAACTCAGCAACAAGTGACAGTACAAATGGTACAGAGTTTCAAAATAAGAATAAAAATTAAACAATGGTTTTTGTATTATGCATTGTCATTGTCAAATCTCTTGTTCAGATTAATAGTTATGGGTGTGCAAAATTCATCAAATAATTAAACATCAATGTTTACTTTCAATAAACTTTAATTTTTTTCTTGTGCTATATTACTTTCTAACTTTTTTTTAAATTTATTTTAAAGAGAGAATACTAATTGATAAGACACTGGAAATGGCACACATTCAGGAGAACAAAATAAGAAGTATTCAGCAGGGTTTTTTATTGCATTTTGCTGTTTTCAATGAAGTTGCTCAGAATAAAGATATTAGCATGTGGAGTTAGTCAATGTGAAAATTTTAAACATTAAAACTGCTATTTTCAAAAAACTGATGGAAATGAGTACTACAATCATCACAGCTATCCTGAATATATACTTGCATAATTTTACTCCCTTACACTTTTTCACTATCTTTTTTCCCTTTCCCTTTTTCCTTTATTGTTTATTGCTTTTGTTCAGTTTCTTTCCATTTTTACTATGTCTATTATTCCATTCAGATTTTATTTATTCTTTCAGGTTATTACACTAGAGAGATTATATAGTATTTATACATGCGGATCTGATTTATTTCACTTATGAGTACAGCCTCTAGTTGCAAATTGTGCTGCTATAAACATGGGTGCATGAAAATTCACTGTAAATGCCCCCCCCAAAAAAAAACCCCATGGGATTGGAAGTTCCATTCAACCTAGCTAGTCCCTTTCTGGGTTTTTTCCAAAAGGACTGAAAATATCATTAAAATGAATACTTGTACTAAAACAAATATGAAAAACTAGAAAAAGATCATATATCAGTATCACAAATTTTAAAAAATCAGCATTGCTGTAATATTTTTAGGCATGAAAATGTTTACAAGACACAATGATGTTAGGAGGTGAAGGAAGGAAGCTCAAACTTTTGTGCCCTCATATAAGCCCCAGTTTGGGGCTGGGAAAGATACCTTGGTGCCAAAACCAGGCATGGTTGTACACAACTGTAAGCCCAGCACTGGGGAGGCTGAGATAGGAAGATCTCTGCAAGTTCAAGACCAGTCTGGGGCCTACCAAAGTGAGCACAGAGCTAACCTGAACTGCATAGCAAGACTCTGTATATTTAAAGAAAAAAAGAGCCCAGTTTTGACAACCTCACATCAACCAGAGTAACTGCATGGTAGCACTAGAGTCTAATAATGATTGCAACAGTGTTGGAGCAAAACATCATAAAGCAGATGTGTTGAAGAGGACAGGTAAGAGGCTCTGTTTCCTAGTATTGAGATCACCCCATATTAACATAGCACCATGTGGTGCTGAGATCATGGTATTTTCTCTGCCAGGTAAGTACGATGTGGTGCTGACAGAGGAACTCTCAACCAAATTTCACTCACAGAAGTAAACAAGGGCAAAGCAAATGCCAGGATTCTCCAGATGAACTACACACTTCCCCCAGAAGTTACCCACAGCACTGAGTGGATGGGACAGGGAGCTGTCTAAAGACAGAAGGGGTGGGGAGGAAAGGGAAGGGTCTGGAAACTGGCATGCAGTTCTTGCAACTGGCCATGTAGCCTGCTAACCACCTTTGACTCCATGAGGCTTTCCTGTATCCCAACAGGAAGTATGCCCTGAGAAGGACCCAGCCACAGCCAGTAGAAACAAGCCTGTAGTATTTTGCAACCTCACTCACACGCCCGGGCACAACACCCCACATGTCCTTGTACATAGCCTGACAATCCCTCTTGAGCATGCACAGGTCTCAACAGCAGGTTAAGACATTACTGTTTGACCCCGTGTTTTCTTTTTTTTTTTTTACTTTCTTTCTTTCTTTTTTTCTTTCTTTCTTTCTTTCTTTCTTTCTTATTATTTTTCAACAAATAATACACTGCATATATTCTTCTTAGTGGTTAATTGCTGTACAAGATGCGGACTTGT
>NW_004524708.1:5225020-5258439 GCF_000260255.1 Octodon degus
CAAAGTGTTTTGAAGGGTTATGCACCTACCCTTTGAAGCACTTTGGAAATTCATATTTACCTAGTTCTCAGCTCTTGGTTTTATTTTTTTTCTTCCATAATTTTATTGAGAGACATATAGCAATGAGACAGTTTCAAATCAAATTGCTATGACAGTTTCAATAATTAACGCATTGCATACTCTCTTCCTAGTGGTTACTTGCTGTACAAGATGTGGACATGATACCCTATTTACAAACACTATTAGAACAAATCCCTCTATTCATTAAGAGAATGTACCTATATATCTATCCTAACCACTTTGAATACACAGATACAAAATGGACATTCTTCTGTATCCCCTTTTTTGTTTAATTCCATCATTTGAATATTATAGGTGTGTAAACTCAGCAAAATATTCTAAAAGAGTCCAGTAGTCCATATTAGTATTGGATCTTCGGCTTGACTGGCAGTGTCAGAAATTGTTGACCTGTGTCCCTTATAGCTCAACATCACACCATGGCTTTACTTCTTATACTTTGCCTTTATACTTTTCTGCTGGATGGTTAAGACCAAGATAAAGCAAGAACTATGCAACAAGAGTTGTAGCTTTTGGATCTGATAAGGTCAATGAAGTCCCCTCACGATTTATCTCGAGATCCCGTGCCTCAGATTGTAGATCTTTCATCAGTATCAGCCATGTGGATGAGTCACGACCATTGCCTGGCCAGTGTGCTCCCTGTGAAAGCCTGAGAGAATGTTTTCTCTCCATGTGACTCTCCTTAGGCACACTCTACATCATTGTTCACTTTTCTCTTTGGACCCATAATCTCCTTGATCAGAAAACTTGGAACACTACTGAGTTACATGACATTACAGTGAAAGTTCTCATATGTCCTGAGTCTTAATTGACCTTAGAAGGCTAGAGCCAAAATGTTGGCTCTCCTTATGGCCCTCTTTTTTCTCTAATTTTGGTCTGCAAACTTAGGTTATTAACCCTTCAGAAGAGAAACTTATTGTTATTACCATACAACCTAGGCTGTTAAGCTTAACCTCACTATCTGTCTGAATATCAAACATCCTAGGCATAACATGAGCTCTTGGTTTTAATATTATTAAACATTTAAAAGAACCAGGGATACTTAGAGAAATAGTTAATTTTAAGACTCGGACACAAAACACATGAGTCTGGAATCATAACGTAGAGCCAGGAGTTGTTAAAAACAAACAACAACTAAACAGTGATGGTGGTACATCAAAGGACACATAAAGTGACTGAAAGAACTTCCAATGATCAAGAAGTGTTAAATCATTTGAGGAGCAAAATAAAGCATCATTGTATTATGACCTGATGTGTGAAATAAACATCTATGATTTTATCTTTATATGAGTCTACACTTGTAATAATTTTACCCATTGTTATGGTTTGTGTCTAATTGTCCCCCCAAAGCTTCAAGTAAATTATGGGGCAGACAAGGCTGGAGGAGCAGAGAGTGGCTTGAGGGGCGGGGCTAGAGGACCAAGGTGTGGCCTGAGGGGCAGAGCCAGAGAGGCACGGACTGTCAAACTGGCTAGCCTGTGCTTTCTTAGAAATGTGGAGAGGATCATCCTGGACACAGCAATGCCCCAGCTTCTCTAGTGTCTTGAAACCTCCAGTAACTGTGAGATAAATAAACCTTTCCTTCCCTCATTTTGAGTGTTGAGTATTTGTCCCAGCAATGAGTAAAAAGTAAATAAGACACCCATATCAGTTAATTACTTCATGTTTATGTGCACAGGAGAGAAAAATTCAAAAAGTTTATGTAGACAATCCACTTTTAACAAAGCAGAGCATAACTTCTCCCTGTTTAAGTGTGGGTTTGCTTAGTGATTTCCTCCTTTCAAAGAGGACAGTATGGTAGGTACGGGTATAAGACTGACTGTGCTGTGGAGAAGGCTGAAACCACCATCTCAGCCAAGAGATGAGCATCAAAATCAATGGCAATAAATCATGTGCATAGTTATGATCTCTTGGATGAGTGGTATTTTATCTCTATGTTCTTCCCTTCCAAAATATATAACTACACTCTACTCATGAGAAAACCATTCCACAAATTCCATATAAGGGGCAATTTACAAAAGTACCTGCATGTTACTCCTCAAATGGCCAACTTCGTAAAAAAAAAATGAACTGAGAAACTACCTTGGCCAGGGAAGTGCTAAGAGACAAGAGAATAATTTGTCATGAATCATGAATGGCATCCTACAACTGAGAAAGGACATTAGATAAAAACTTGGGAAATCCGAGTAAACTATGAACTTTTATTAACAAAAAACTGACAATATTGGCCCATTAATCATGAGAAATATTTTGTACCTATATAAGGAGTACCTAGGCCTATGACATATGATAAATATCTTATTGTCTCAATTTTTCCTAATTTAAATCTAAACTGAACACATTAGGTTTATTATGCTTTCCTGAGGTGTCTGCGTACTGGCATTGCACAAGCTTTCTGTTTTCATCTCCACTGCCATTCTTGCTTTTACTTAAAATGTTAACATAATATAACCATTGGTTCTGTTCCCCTTTCTCTCAATATCTGAGGATTCTAGACTTAGCAATTAAATCTCTACTCAACAGGCTTATTTATCTGGAGGGGGGCCCATCATTGTTATTTATTTTATCAACTTCCCTATTAATTGCTTGATAATATGAGTTTGTTAGTTTATGGGATCAGCTAGCACTTACCCAAGGTTGAATAATTAAAAACTAGAGAAAAGCCAAAAGCCAAGAAACAAGCTCTAGGTTTAAGGCAAGCACATATCTTATGGGAGTTGGGCATAGTGTAGACTGTCTAACAAAGATCTGTTCTAAAGTCACTTTGCAGACATCAAGATAGCAGAAAAAAGATTTCTTCTTACATTGGCTTGAACATTGATGGGATATTGCACACTTCTTACCACACCCAATTATGACAATCATGAGTGAACATGAAATTAGCATAACAGCTTTAACATGTTCACCTCCATTGGATAAAAGGTAAGAAACAAGGTACCATCTGTCCAGTTATAGCATGCAACCCACAAAGAAACTCTTTACCCACAGAACTTATGATTGTTTACTAATATTCAAATTTTAGTTCTAAATTCCAAAAGAAATGTCATGAATGAAGTTAGAAGCAGATGTGCGAAGCCATGGAGTAGAAATCGGGCCAGTCATGCTATGTAGGAAAAGCATAGGTGAGAAAAACTATCATGGGAGATTCACCAGTGTCTCTGTTCATCTCCAGGTCACTAGAGAAGAGCTATAAGTGGAAACCCAAGAATATACTTTCAACAGCAATTAACCACTAAGAAGAATATATGCAGTGTATTATTTGTTGAAACTGTCCTTCCAATATGATTTAAAACTGTCTCATTGCTATCTGTTTGTCAATAAAACTTTGAAAAAAAAAATGAAGGAAAAAAAAAAAAAGAATATACTTTCATGGAGGGATCTTGTTCTGCCACATGTGAAGGCATTAGACCTCTCAGTCAGCTCATAGGATTCAGGACCCGGTTCTTGTGCTAACATGAACCTGAAGAAGGTATGTGTGTTCAGAGGACATAACTGAAATGAATAAGATCATATTCACTGGTGGAATCATGTCTGTGTGGCTTGCAAGAGGTTAAAGTCACTTTGCAGACCTGAAGATGGCTGAAAAAAGATTTCTTCTTACATTGGCTTGAACACTGGCAGGACATTGCACACTTCTTCCACACCCAATTATGGTGAACGTGAGTGAAATAACAGAGAAGATACTACTACACACTCATTCAAAGAGAGTGGTAACTTTTTGAAAACTACAACTAGGAGAAAACAATAAAGGACTATTGTAACGCTTCCTCATTTGCATGATTTCAGATGCAAACTTTCACAAACTTTGTCCTGAGGAGGGTCTTATTCCTGATTTCTTCCTTTTCTATTCTTCCATACATATATTATCTCTAATTTCTTTTATTTAAAACTAACTAGAGAACGATGAGTTGATGACTGCTACTTTTCAGGAATTAGTTGGAACAGCTCAAGCCTTATGTTTCACAAGATTGGAAGCCAAGTGAACTTCTTCTACCTGCAAGACAGTGGGTGTCTCACATACCATGTCCTATGGAGGGTGGACTTTCCTTCAAGAGATGCTGGATGCTGTATTCAGACTGTATCTCCCCACCACTTTGTGTTTGTTTGTTTGTTTGTTTTTGATTTCATGTCTAAGTCCTAGGTTCTGGGTTCTAGCAATGTTCATTTATTTATTTATTTATTTATTTATTTATATGTGTGTGTGTGTGTGTGTGTGCGCGCGCGCGCGTGCACGCGCGCTCGTGCATGTATTCGGTACAAGGTCTCACTATGTAAATTGCTGGGATTACAGGCATGTGCCATCACGCCCAGACCCTGTCACCAGCTCAGCATGCCCTGGGGTTGGGGATGGCACAGCATCTGGGACTGGAGATTGAACCCTAATCCCCGTGCTGGCCAAAGCAGGTGCTTAGTCTGCTGAGCTATCTCGCCCACCCAGCAATGTTCTATTATGGAGTTATAAAGGCCATGTACAGGGCTAGTACCAGACATCAGAACCACTGGTTTTCATCTGATGTTTGCCTTCCAGGACAATTGTTTATGTCAATAGTAAGAGAGTAAATTAAAAAAAGGGTGAAAGTACTACCCAATCAGGTGGTCCTAGCTTTTGTCTCTAAACAAAAAGCTGGATGATAAAACTTGAGAAATTATAGGTTGCTATGCTTAATAACATAATAGACATGTTCCTTTTCATATAAATACATGTGTTATTTTTGATACAGGTTTGTATGCCTTGAAAGATCTTTCAAAGTAAAATATCAAGGGAAACTTAATTCTTTTTTTTTATATGTGTATATTAAATATATACCCCCTATATGGAAAAAGCATATACTAGTATTAATATTCATGAGATTTTATGTTCTTTTTAATTTGATCTTGTATATTATACCATATACTGCAATCTTCAAAATAATATTAATAGCTAAATAAAATATCATTAAAATGTACTGCAGACTATTAGTCCCATATGTTAGACATTTAGCTTTTTCAAATTTGTCATTATAATATTGCAAAGAATATTTAAAAATACGTTCTCCTGGATTTTGTGTTATTTCCTCAGAGTCTCAAAGATTACATTATGATGTGAAAAATCTAGACATTTTTATAGTGTAGACATTAACTGCCAGTTACCGGCTAATTAACATTGTACAAATTCATGACCCCAACTAATAAATTCGTGACTCCAATTGATCTGCAGAACAAATTTTATGCACACTTTTGTTTATTTTTTTTATTTTTTCACTAATATAATGGATGTAATAGCATTATTTCATACATCTAAAATTGGATATATACACAACTGTTTTTCAACTCTCATTATTTCTTCCTTACTGAGTTTTGATTTATCACTGTAGTTCAAATGGCACCTTCATATGAAAGGAACCCAATAGGATCTCAACACCTGAACAACTAATCTGAAGACAACAATATGCAATACAAAAAACACTGTCAAATATACATTACTTTGTTTGGTGAAGTTCTGTATCATTTATAATCTTTGCTTTTATATTACTATTCTGTATTGTCTATTTAAAATGTTTTAAAATGTAGGTGAATAGAAAGGGAGGAGACCATAACAGGTTTTATAATTTGAGGTTAGGAAACCTATGACAGACTCATCAACTATCCCAGGTTTGCGGGCCATTAGTTGAAAGCATCACTTTTGCACCCCTCTCAAAACATTTGAAAAGCCAGCATGGCTAAGTCTCCTGAGGGTGATCTCTCGAGGAGGTCTATGGCTCCCAGAACCAGACTTGCCCAAGCATTTAACCCCATACTAGGTCGCAGTCACAGGTCTTATCAATAGATCTGTTCAGAATTTCTTCTGGAAAGCTTTTTGTGCCAAAGCAAGTCTGAAAACCCTAGAGGAACTGATCTTTATTTCAAATGCATAGAAATAAGCCCAAGGTCGTGAGAACCACCCATAATCAAGGATACATGATACCTCCAAGGTAATAAAATTAAGTTAGTTATAGAGAAATTCATATCTATGAACGGCCTAATATGAATTCAAGTAATCAACTGGGGTTCTATCCCTGGCTAGCTGTGCTGGCCCTGAACACAGGGCACACTGAGCAGGTGATTGAGACTGGGCGTGGTAGTGCATGCCTGTAATCCCAGCACTTGGGAGACTGAAAACAAGAGAATCACTATGAGTCCAATATACATAGTGAGACCCTGTAAACGCTGTACTAAAATACAAAAAAAAGAATTATTTTAAATTAATAAGCACAACAAAAATAAGGCAAAGAATGTACAAGAGTGAAGAAATCTATAGGATTTATTCTTCACAATAATGGAAATCAATATTTGTATTATGTTATTCCAGACAGATAAGACACACAGAAACAGAAAAATAATTTTTAAAATTAATTTTATTGGTACACTTTTGGCACACATAGTGATCACATTCATCATACGGAATTCGTACTTGCACATACTACATGTTATGTTTTTCCTATTCTTCTGCTCTATTTTGCAAAACTTTGTTGCTATTGTTTTCCTTCCATTTTTAAAATCTCTATTCTCTTCCTTCCATTCCTCCTCTCCTTTCCCTTGTTTACCTTCCTATTTTAACATTCTCTTCCTATTTCCCAATAGCTATCCTCCAGTTTTGTCCTTATTTACCACTTGGGCTTCTTACACAAGAGAAACAATATGATATTTAAACAGGTGTGTGTGTGTGTGTGTGTGTGTGTGTGTGTGTGATTTATTTTACTTAAAATTATGTTTTCAACGTGCATCTGTTGCCTATAAAATGTCTCAAGTTTATCCTTATTTATGGTAGAATAGCACTTCACAATACCTGAATGTCAGGAAGGAAAGTCTTTGGATCCAGAAAACTCAAAGTTTCCCAAATATATAAAATCAACAGAGTTCTTAAAAAAGATAAATTATAACAAAATATCAGAAGTTTGGGACAAAATGGACTTTGAAAATGGCAAGAGAAGAACTACTTATCACATACAGAGGAAATGTAAAAGACTATCAGTGAATTTCTTAGCTGAAAACTTGGAAAGAACATGTAATGATAGGCAAAATTCTGGAAAAACTACAGCTAAACAAGAATATAGTACCAAAAATTAAAATGCTTTTAATTAAAAATTAGAGCAGATAAAGAATTTCATAAACAACAAAATTTGAGGTTTTGTCCATTACTAGATCTACCTTATACCAAGTGATAAAAGAAATTCTTCAAGTTGAAACAAAATCATTCTCAACAGCAACATAAACGCATAGGACAGTATATAATAGTAAATGTATTATGAAGGCAAATATAGAAAAATGCAATACTGCAATGGCAGCATGTAAATCATTTTTAGCCTAAGCAAAAAAAAAGGAAAAATTATAACAAATTTACATAATTAGAATTGCTAAATTTTTAATGAACATGTCATATGAAAATAATTAAATTTTATATCAGTAACATCAAATGAGGGACAGGAAGTTAAAGTATAGAATTACTATATGTAACTGAAATTCTTATCATAAGAGATATATAACTATAATTTTATGCAAGACTACTGGTAACTCCAAATAAAAAATTTTAGTAGGCACAAAAACAATAAAAGGAAACAAATCACATTATATTGTTTTTTTAAATTGTTTTATTTATTTGAGAGAGAGAGAGAGAGAGAGAGAGAGAGAGAGCTGTGTGTGTGTGTGTGTGTGTGTGTGTGTGTGTGTGCAGCTCAGCCCACCAGGGGGCGGGGCTGGCTGGCATGTGGTGCTGGGGGATTGAACCGCGGTCCCTGATGCTTTGCTAAGCTTGTTCTAAGTAGGTGCTTTAGACCACTGAGCCATCTCTCCAGCCCCAAATCACATTATATTGTAACAAAATGTTGTGAAATCAAAATTTCTCAACAAAATGTTGAGAAAGAGCAAAAAAGAAAAAGATCAAAAGAACTAGATAATTAGATAATTACATGAGAAAAGAGCCAATTCAATAACACTAAAATTTATAAAATAAAGACAGTTATCAATAGAGCCCATAAATATATAAAAGCAAACATTGACAGAACTAAAAGGAAAAATAGACTTCCCTGAAACAATAGTAAGAGAGTTCAAACCCTACTTTCTATACTAAACTAATCATCCAGATAGAAATTAAAGAGAAACCAAAGAAAAGCATATAGTAAAAATTGAGGTAACATACAGATAGCAAACATGCTACACATTCTTCTCAAATGTACAAAGTGCTTTCTAGGACAAATTACATGTTAGATCATAAAACAAGTCTTTTCACATTTAAAAATATTGAAATCATATCAAGAGCCACTTTTAACCACAAAATCATAAATATGATTTTTAGTAAAATAAAAATGGGAAAATATGCAAATATCTGAAAATTAAACCATGAATTCTTCAACAATAGATCAAGAATAAATCAAATGGGAAAATAGAAAGTATCTCAAAATAAACATAAAGCCATGACACACAAAAATGTATGATACACAACAAAATTGGTACTAAGAAGTATGGTTACATTGAGAGACATGTACATTTAAAAGAAGATCAAACTAAATTTATTCATCAGTAATTTATCAAACATAAGTTGTTATCATAAGGAAATAAATGATAATTATAATAGCAAGAACTGAATTATATAATGGAATAAATTAGAAAAATTGTTATTTTAAAAACTCAACAAAATTTACAAACCTTTAAGTAGAATAACTAAGCCAAACAGGATGAAGAATAAAATACATAAAATCAGAATGAAATAAGACACATTGTAAAGGTTAAATAAATGAAAAACACATGGATTAATATTGTAGTGGATTGTTAAACAGGTAGGCAACATGTTACACCCAACTGAATTGACCTAGTATGGTACTGGGTATGGGAGGCCCACTTGAGGATTTTTGCCAGCTGCATAAGAGGCAAAACTGGAAAAACTGTTGAGCGGTTGCCAGGGAAGCTTTTTAAGAGAATCTGTTGGAGCTGTTGGAAGCTGCTGGTTCTCTTGGGCTGTTCTGCTGGAGGACCTTTTCATGCCAGCTTTCCTGATGAATTCAGCTGTTCTTGTGGAAGGAAGAGCTCAGGACCTTCACTGTTGCTGAGATTTGCTGTGACTCATTTGGGGGGAGCTCTGGTCCTCATCTTCAGCATTGCTTCTTGGCTCTGGAGGGCAAGATGGTGCACTGCTCAGCCTCATGGAGAGGCTTGTTGTGTTGGCTTTCCTCAGGGGAACTCAGCTTTCCTCATCACTGGAGGAGCTCGGGACCTCACTGTTACTTAGGATGGCTGTGGTACTTGTCAGGGGAGCTCTGTTTCTTCCCTTGAACATTGATTCCTGGCTCCAGTTCTGATCCCTCAACCTGCTAGCGCAGACCCATCATCCCACTGGCACACACTTCCTAGTTATCACCATGACTTCTGGGCCTTTCCAGCACAGAACTATGAAGCAGACCTGCATGAGATATTGTTGTACATTTTAGGCCTTCAACTGGACTTGTGAAAGATATTTTAATGAGCTCTACATTTTCAGCTGGACTCATACAGGATATTAGGATCCAAGCCCTCAGTTGGATTCTTCGTTTGTTTTTAGTGTGTGGACAGATTTCCTGTACTCTTTGTGTATGATTCTTTGGGTGATTATAAAATAATCTTGTTAGACATGTTCTGTGTTGTATTGTTTCCCTTGCAAAAACCCCAAACCATGACAAATATTGTCACATTTGTTTGCCAACAAACTAGAAAAATTAAGAGATTTCTACATCAATCACAAATAGTGTTGACATAAATATGTTTGTATCTTTCTTACACAGAACATAGGTGCACATTTCTATGAGGTATAAACCTAGAAGAGAAATTTTGGAATCAGGGGTCATATTCATGTTCAGCTTTATAACTATGAGTTGTCAAGAATGAGTGATCTAATTTCCACTTGCATCAATGGTGCCTGGGAATTCCAGGTGCTTCATGCCATTGTGAACATTTGGTGTTATCCATTTTAAGTCCTAACCACTTTTTTTGATGTGTAATAGTATCATTTTATGTTTTAATTTGCATTTCCTCAACCATTGTTGAATTCCTACTGATTGCTTTCCTTAAGTTCTGTATCGCTCTGTATTGTTTCTAATTTTTTAAACTACTTTTTATTCTCTTTAGATGGTAATAATAATAATTTGCATTTATTTGCTAACTATTCAGTGTGAACTTTGCTTCTAGTTAACATTTCTTATATATTTAAAGGATTGAATATTTGTTGAATAAAAAGAAATTGTAATTAGTTGCATGTTTTAAAAGCCGAAACACTGATACTCAGAAAAACAAGAATTTAAAATTTTTTGACTATTTTATACTCTCTTAATGCTTTTATGCATTTTTTTTGTGTATATATTAGTCTTTCTCTCTTCATATATTAACATCCTTTGTAAAATTAATTTCCATGGGCACAGTTGATCACATCATTTATTTTGTTGTAAAAGTTTACAAAGGTGTCTTTCAGCTCCATTACTTACTGAGCTTCACAACTTGGGGTTGTTAATGTAATGTATGCTTTTAAAATGGCTTTGAATATTGGAACAACCTTTATTGAGCTTCTTCCATTAAAACGCTCTAATTTTTCAAGAAAATTAAGAGTTTTTATCATGAATATTCTAAAACACCCTTTGAATTAATAACCTGTACTGTGCTTAATACAAGCAGGAATTCCAATAAATTCCACTTTTTATGACTCCTATTAGCAAAGAAAAAAGTATCTGCTTCTGCAATTTGTGACATTTATGACAAGAAAGAACTTGTAAGTGATTAACATTATGCAAGTTAAATGAAGAGAAATTGTTCTAAAAATTAGCTTGCTGCTTAGTATATTAAAATCCTTGCATATATTTCTTGTTTCTCTTCTTCTACTCACATAATTTAGTGCTAAATATTCTATATCACATCCCTATTTGCCTTTGTGTCATGTTTCTGAGCAATTATTTGCCAACAAATTAGACAAATTAAGAAAAATTAATGATCACAGGAATAATAGAAGCATTTTTGAAGTTATTCCTACATGTGGTTCAGAGTAGTACCAATCTTACAAAGAAGGGATGGTGAACACTGTGAATATTTCCCAAATTAAATGTACTCTAATTCAAAATCATTTTAGGACATCTCAAAGAGACTGAGATATGTTGAATGTCACCTAACCTCAGAGCAAATGTAAAAGCATTAAAGTGTTTTTTTAATAGCCAGTTACAGTTCATAGAAAAAGCCTTTGTTTTATAAGATTTTTTAGAATATTTTTCTATGAAACATAAAGGTGTTTTCCATCAAGCTTCACTAGTTTCACATAAAATTTTCTTTTTCACTCCATTTAAATTACTCCATGCTCACATTACATAATAATTACATTCACCATGGGAAGATGGTACATGAACATCATCTCTCTTAATTCCTTTTTTTCCCTTTCCTTCCACTAACTTCTCATAAGTCTATTGCTGCTTATTTCTTACTCTGTGGTTTGCAAATCTACTTTTGCACTGATATCCTTAGGTGGACAAAAATTCTTAGAATTTTAAATAAGTTTTACTTATATATATAATAAATATAACATGAAGTATTGGAGTACACATGGGAATAGATATGATACATTTTCACACTCACTTTAGTGAAATAAAATGTAGGTGATAAAATTCCATATCCATCATCTCAGATATTTATCCCTTTTTCTATGTGTGTTGCACAAGCAGCTAAAAACTATTCATTAAACAAAATTCCTAAATAAAATATATTAACCGTAGCCCTTATGTTATACAATAGATAGCTAGACTTGATCTTCCTACATATCTACTGTGTTTATTTATTTTTTTTAGCTTTCTTTCTTTCTTTCTTTCTTTCTTTCTTTCTTTCTTTCTTTCTTTCTTTCTTCTTTCTTTCTTTTTCTTTTTTGTGGAACTGGTGATTGAACTCAGGCCCTTGCACTTGCTCGAGAAGTGCTTATTCTACTGAGCCATCTCCCCAGCCCTGCCAGTTTGTATCTTTTGATGCATGTGTCCCATTTTTTCCCCTACCCCATCCATCCTCTGTAGCTACTGCTTCATTTACTGGTGCTGTAGTTTTGAGGGTCTATCACCTCCTATCTGTCTACTACTATCTATTTTTAGAAGCCATATAAAAGCAGATGCTTGTACTTTTTTGTATTTCAAGCATATTTCACTTAACACAAAACCCACTATATATTTTGGCAAATGACAGAATTTTCTTTTTATAGATGAATAATATTCCAGTGTATATATCTACCACAGTTCCCCTTGTATTTTCCTGTATGTTGGTTGGTACCTTGGTTACCGTGAATAATGCCACAGCAGGCATAGATGTTAAGCTATCTTTTCCAGATATCTTCCACTTCCTTTGAGTATGTATACAAAAGAAGAATTGCTGGACCCTATGATAACTCTATTTTTCACTTCTTTACAGTTTTCCATATTATTTGGGGGAATTCAGAGAGAATGAAATCCAGCTAGCTCTTTGTTGGTTTGAAAACAAAATTCACATTTCAAGTTTCTGCAAGTAATAAAATGGTCTCAAGATGAGCAATGATCTCAATATGAAGTTCAAATGAATAATGTTGAAATTTTTTCTCAGAAAAATAAGCTGCTATTCATGCATTCCTATAATATCATGGTTTTAGCTCTTTTGGAAGGATTTTGAGAAGTGGAATATCTGGGTGCAGTGGAAAATGATTTGTACTCCGAGTAACATTTTGACCTTTCTTTTAAGACAACAGTACAGAATGCATTAACAAGCGTTATCCTTTAATTATTTTGTTATAAAATATTATTTTTATAGAAGAGTACTTTTGTATTTCCTTTATTAGTATCTACACATATCACATTAGAAAAGAAAAAAAAGTGGTTCAGTGGTGTTGTACAACAGGACTCATAGTTACAGTTTCTGGGTACTTTTCAGCAGATGCCTGTGATCCCCTCAGGATTCCAGCAGAGCATCCAGGAACCCTAACAGAGCTGTTCAGCAGGCAGTAACATGTAAAATAGATAAGTCTGTCCCAATGTGGGTGTGGTTTTGTTGAATGGATATCAAGAAAATCTACAGAGTTGTTAAAACAGTTACAATCAATAAAATTCTGGGGACATTTAGCATAAGGGGAATTGTGATCAAATTTTAAATAGTAAAAAAAGCTGAATGATATTCAACTGTGAAGACTGACTTCTAGCTATGGGAAAGGAAGACCTCTCAGGCCAGAAGATGGAGCTAGGAACAGGAGTCCAAAAGTGACTGAGAGCTGTGGAACAGGGAGCTGCTCCTGGGAGAACTGGATGCTCTGCGCAGCTACTCCTCAGGCTGAGAGCCACAGCTATGCTGCCTCAGCAGATCCTTTCCACCCTTCTTCAACACTGAGCCATCAGTCAATGAGAACTCTGGTAAGTGCTTGCTGGCTCCTGGCACATTTCTCATGACTACAACACTTAGGCGCAGATACTTCTGCATTGCCTTCATGACACAGAGCCATTGTAGACCAAGGCCAGGACCCTCTCACTCTGTCATCTCTTTACATCCTGTTCCCAAAGCATCACGTGCAGTCAATTTGCTTAAGTGAGCAGGGCAGGAACATGAACTACTCAGAGGAAAGAAAAAATGATGAACATCTCAACAATGGCTTTTGTCAGATTTGGCTTCTTATTGTCCATTTCAACTCTTCATATGTGACAAATTCTTCTTCAAGTTAATATAGAAAATTTAACAATTATTTTATTCTTTGAAATAGAATTCTGGGGCTTAGCTAGTAACAGAATATCCTTGCAATCCTTGTGATTCAAGGACTTCTCAGGTGACAAATGACCCTGAAATCCATTTCCAAAGCATGAATAGAATATGGAGAGTTACCCTTAAAAATTAGCTAATTATGGTAAAAATCCTTGCATTTCTAAGATTTTTTTTACTTATGTGTCACAATTTATTACATATTTCATATTTATTTAAGTGAAGGGTTTCCATGGCATGCATTAAATGCATTTTTTCTCTGATGGTTTTTTCCCACTTTTCTGTAGTCATTGATACTAAACTTTCCCACCAAAAAATATTTTTAGGGTCAGCCAAATAACTCAGAAGATTAAAGGGCCTGCAAGCAGGGTCAGGGGCCAGGGATTTTATCCCCTGGCCTTCCATGCTGCCCTCACCCCCGGGACATGCTGAGACAGCAATTGAGACTGGGCATGGTAGTGCGTACCTGTAATTCCAGCTCTTGGGAGACTGTAAACAGGTGGATCACCATGAGTCCAATCTAGTAGTGAGACCCTGAACACCCTGTAGACCTTTCCTAAAATACAAAAAAATAATTTTTATAAGAAACAAATTTAAAATATAAAAGCCACATTGCCATAATGTGCATCTGTTTAATTTGTTTAGAAGTATTCATTCTCAGTGGGCTAATTAGAAAGATGATGGGATTTGCTGCTGTCATCTGTGCATGCCCTGGGCCATGTGCTTACTGGTTTCACTGAACAGCCAGCTTCCACAAGAACAGCAAGCCACAGTTCTGACTTTCCACATCAGAGTCCCAGCGTCTTCACTTGTGTCCTTCTTCAGGATGACATAATGATTTCAGCACTTAGCTGGACATTAGTTCTGTGGAATCTTTTATTTCCCTGAATATTGGTTAGCTTTCTTTTCTTCAAGAAAATACTTCATATATGCAACTCAAAGGAGGAAATATTTATTTAATCACATGCTTTTAGACTTGCTTTTCAGTACATATCAGCAGGGTCCAAGACACACATGACAGTGAGAGACAGGGTGGAGAAAACTGCTCAGCTAATGGCAACCAAGAGGCAGAGTGTACAGGAGAGAGCCAGAGAGAGAAGTCTACCTTCCAAGCTGTGCTTCCAGTGATCCACCTCCTCTAGGTGGGCCCCTCATAACAGTATAACAGCCCTGAACTCACCATGTGATTATTGCCTCTATGACAGAAACATTTTCCATAAGCTATACTTCTGAACACATGGGCCTTTTGGGGACATATTTGATGCAAACCATAGTGGCAGGTCTCCTACTTTAGCCTCGATCTTAGTCACTTTCTTATCACTGGACAAAACACTCATTGCTCACAGGCTAAAGGAGAAGGGGTTTATTTTGGCTCATGGTTTTAGTCCATGGACAGAAGGTTCTAAGGTAGAAATAAGATGACAGAGCATGGTGGAGAAAAAGGCATTCAATCTATGGCAGCCAGAAATCAGAAAGAGAAGGGAGGGGCTGCAGCCCAGAACAGCCCAGAACATCACATGGTGTCCCTAGTGATGTGGCCCCAGCTGGCCCTGAAGCAGCATATTCAGCCAGGAACTCATCACTTGGTGAAGATGCAAGTGAGTACAGTTATTCTCCAGATGGGTGAGGTTTGTAGGCAACATTTCTGATGCAAAGCTCACTGTTAGTTTCTTGCAGTTTTGGCTCTCTCCAACATCAAGCTAAAGCCTTCACTTAGTTACACATGAAGACATTTCATGACATGCTTTTTACCTGCCCCCCAATATTAAAAGCTGAGGCTACTCTTTTTCCACACCCAAATTCTCTCTTTGGTGGATTCTATATATTTTAATAAGTTCATGATCAGCTCTTGCTGCTGAAACATATCACCACCTAAAAGTGTTTAAATCTACACAACAGCACTTTATCCAAACTGAAAGAACTGTGTCCCACAGGTTTCTGAAGTCTTTTCAATATGAAAAAGGCAATATTCTATAAAAATGTATACAAATGTTTCTTACTACCTTGTTAAATCTATATTACAATAAAGATATCTTCACATTGGATATACAATAAATGTCTCCATGGCAGGACAAATATGAAACTCTAATTCCAGGTATGAAAGAGATTGATAGAAGGCTCAGATGAAAATTCTGTGGAAGTTTACTTTTTCTTATAAAATAAGATGAAGAAATTAGAATTCATACAGTTAAGCAGATAAACTGGGAGAATCTATTATGTTTATGCAGGACTAATCTAGTTTTCACTGCTGTACTGCGAAAATATCCTAAAACTTAGGTAAGACAATCTCTTTATTTTGTTTGCAATTATCTGGGTCACATATTTGGAAAGGGCTGTATCACGTGGTTTCTAGGATGCAGATACAGTCAGATGATAGCTCAGACTGCAGACCTGTGGAAGTTTCCAGACTGTAGCTTTTCTTGGCTCTCAGTTGAAAGCTTATTTAGGCTGCTTTAAGTAGGTCAGTTATATGTGGTCTCTTCACGACGTTGGTCTCAGAGTTATTGGACATTACACGCCCTGACTCAGGAGGGCTTGAGAAGTGAGAATGACTTCCAGTGTTTCTTATGATTCATGGTCCTGCCCCTATTCAATGGAGGAGGAATAAGACTCACTCTCTTAATGGTGGCAGGGAGAAATGAGAGAAGAGTATTTGGGAAGAGAATTGAGGCCAACTTGGGAAAGTCAATTGGCCTCACATATACTATAATATTAGTATCATTAAGGAAACGAGAAGGTAACAGAAAATGCACTGCTTTCCCTTAGTACAACTGAGGAAGGCAGCTAGGAATCCAGAGGCAAATGGAGTAGACATAAAGAAGAAGGTGAACATAGAATCCCACGCCAAGGTTCCCGTTGAGTGTTTATTTGATTGGAAGTAAGTGAACACCAACAGGTCAAGGAGCCCCTCCTGTCAACCATTGCCCATGACTCTAAAGGATCTGAACAAGATACTTTAAGTCAGGTACTGATAAGAAGGATCAAAAACTCTTTCATTAAAAAACCAGAAGTTCATGGAAAGCATTGAGTAGGTTTGATACTTAACAACTGAAGCAAAGCTTGAATCTCCCTAGATTCCGAACATTAATGAAAGGAACTAGGAAAGTCTTTCACTTAGTACAACTAAAAAGAGGGAGGAAAGACAAAGTTTGTTAATAAAGTTGGCCAATCACAGGGCAATAAAAATCCATTTGTAAATTTTTGCAGAAGTTTTCAAATCTAAATTTCTATTTCCTTTCTCTCTGAATGGTTTTAGAAATAATATCAAAAAGGTATTGCTTGTACAACTTTGGAGACCTTTCCTCTTGGGTCACTGAATGGGCCAGAATGGAAATTTCCCAAGAGGA
Organism: Octodon degus; assembly: GCF_000260255.1. NCBI lineage: Eukaryota > Metazoa > Chordata > Mammalia > Rodentia > Octodontidae > Octodon > Octodon degus. Next base: position 5,242,162 of record NW_004524708.1, read on the forward strand.
GCTTTACTCTTTCTGAAACTAAAGGTGAGATGCAAGCTTTAAAGATCATAAATAAGGTGAAAGGTGTTTCATGAGTGAGATATTTTTCTGGATGCCTTGCTACCTCATTTTATCTTCAAAACCATCCTGAAATGTTAATAGTATTTTCCCTTCACAGATGAGGACACACTCAACTTTAAAAGACAAATTCTGAGTATAGTTTGCACCATTGGTACTGCATGAATTTAAAAATGTGTGCCAAATACTAAATCCCTGGTCTCCACACTGCACTGTAATGCCCTTTAGAGTCCCATTGAAGCTCAGAAGAAATTATTCACACTTCTTATTTTTGTTCTTTTTGGCCTTCTCTAAAGTGCTATCTTAATTTTTTTCAACACACAGAGGAAAACACTATTTAAAGAGCAATAAAGCCTCTGGCATAAGGGGAGCTATGGAGATCCTTCTGTGCATTCCCACTGAGACCCAAGGCTGGGCAGTGGATCTCTGCATTAAAGAATGGGAGAGTCTCAAGACCTTCCAAAAGAGTCAGAGACACAGCTGACCTTCTACCACTCAATTTGAGAGACTAAAGAAAAGGGCCTTGGGTCCTTTTTCAGATTTACTCCTGGGCAGGAAAAGCACTGACAGCACTTGAAAGATGGGAATAACCCAAAGCTCAGTGGATGAAATCATTTATGGCTCAAATGGTAGAGACTAGAAAAAGAGCATTTCATAATTCCTTGCATCTGTGTTTTTAAAAGGATTTACTGTAATCATGAAATTAATTTTAAGAAAATAAGGTTGTATTTAGTACTGAAACTTTTTATTCAATCATTAACTTTTTCATAGATTCAGAAATGTGTTTTCTACTATGTGCCAGTCATTAAGGACATAAAATCTGGTTTTTCTCCCATGGAGAGTATAGTTGAGAAAATGTACAATGTCAACAACAACAACAACAAAAAAACTAAACTATTACGGAATAATCAAATTTGATAACTTCTACAAGGGAAAAACCACAGAGTGGGATGAGCATCAACATGACTCCTCCAGAACAGGGGAGCCACAGGAAGAGAGATCTAAGCAGACTATGCTACTGGAATGAAGATCTAAAAGAGAGAAAGGGCAATGTCATTCAAGAGCTAAATTAGTTTGCCATGGATTGTGGCGCTCCAGGAGACCTGAGGCACTTTGCATGAGGAGAAGTTTGGGCATGTATAGACTCCCTGGGCTGTGGTGCTAGGTTTTCTTTCATTTTCATTGTAGTATGGCAGGTAAGTTTAGATGGTTCTTGAGAAAAGAGTGATACATTCTGATTTACATTCAAATGATTGTTGTGGACCAGTTGAGTGTTTGATCCTCAACAATTTTTGATGGTTTAAAATAAGAATAGAAAGTACCCAGGCTCTTTCCCAGGGAGGTAAGGATGGAATCTCATCTGTTCCCTTTGTTTCTTTGCCATTAATCTGAATCTCTGATGAATCCAAAGTACAGGTAACAGGTTCACTCAAATTCAGGTGCATGCTCAGCTGTAACCACTACCAGCCCAACTAGCTGCAGTGGTGGAACAGAAGACAATGAGCCAAACTCAGAGGAAGGGCTCAGAGAAAGACACTGAGTTGCACAAGATAGAACATCAAAATCCTGAGGTTCACATCTGAGAGGCATGATATTTTTCTTCATTTTTTAATTAATTTTATTAGGAAACAAATTGCAATGAGACAATTTCAAAACAGGTCACTAGAACAGTTACAATAATTAATACATTGCATATTGTTGTCTTCATAGTGGTTATTCATAGTACAAGATGCAGACAAAATATAATGTCCAAACACTATTAGTACAAATCTTTCTTCTCACTGAATTAAGAGTAAGTAGCTGTATATCTATCCTATATTGTATATGCAGATACAAAATGGTCCTTCATTAGCATCCCCTTTTTTGTTTAGTTTTGTCAGAGAAGGGTATTCCATTGATGTTTAAATAATGTAGGTGCATGAATTCAGCAAGATAATACAATATAGTCCAGCAGTCCATAATAGTAGTGGGTTACCCATAGGATTGGCAATGTCAGAAGTTGTTGACTTGAGCCTTTTACAGCTCAACATATTGATAAGGCTTTACTTTTTACACCTCCTTTATATATTTTTCTGCTGGATGGTTAAGACCAAGATAAAGCAAAACCTATATAACCAGAAATGTAACTTTTATATCTGACAACATCAGTCTAATTCCTTCAGGATTTACCCTGAAACCCTATGCTACAGTTTGTAGATCCTTTGTCAGTGTCAGCCATGTGCAAGGGTCACGGCCATTGCTTGACCAATTTGCTCTCTGTGAAAGCCTGAGAGAACGTTTTCTCTCCATGTGACTCTCCTTAGGCACACTCTACATCATTGTTCACTCTACACTGTGACCCCATAGTCTAGTTGGTCAGAAAATTTGGGACACAACTGAGTTACAGGATGTTACAGTACAGGTTCTTTTATGTCCTGAGTCCTCACTGACCTTGAAAGGCTAGGGCCAAAATGTTGACTGTCATCGCAGCCATTCTCTTTCTCTAATTTTTGGTCTTCAAACTTAAGTTGTTAACCCTCCAGAAGAGAAACTTAATGATATTATTACCCAACATCTTATGCAGTTGGGTTTAACTTCACTATCTGTCTGAGTATCAAACATCTTAGACATAATATGGAACAGGTATTTTTCATCAAGTATTGACATGTTAAACTTTAAATCCCTAAACAATGTGAAGAAAAGAATAAATTAAAAATAAACAAATATTTCAAAAAATAGGAATAAACAATTACACAGTTTTACACAGAAATTTAGAAATCTAACTATATACAGCATTGTAACAGGGCAGTCCTATGACGTTTTTTCTTGCATCTTGTTTTCATTTGCTACCCTTTTTTAAACATTTACTTGAGAAACAGTATAACAGTAATTGATACAACATGACAAGCAGTACTTATTTAGAAAATCAGAAGAATGACAGGCATTCCAAGCATGACCCTAGTATTAGACATTGCTGTCTTCATTGCAGTTGCTTAGTTCACAGGTATCAGCATATATAGTTAGTCAGGATGAGAATCCTACCAATTAACTGCTAGTTTCAAAAACCTGCTGAAGATTCGCAGGATCATTGCCTTAGCCATCTTGTGCATATAAATGTATGGCTTTACCCCTGTCATGTTTCCTAGCTTTTCACCTTGCCCACTCATCATTCTTTAGTCCTTAAGTTTTCACCTTCCTTTTTAATTGTGTTATACCTTTCTCTTTTTATTTCTTCTTTAGAGTTCTTACACTAGGGAGACTATATGATATTTACACATATGGGTCTGGTTTACTTCACTTGTGAGTATATCTTCAAGTGGCATCTACTTAAATATAAAGGCTTCAAGTTTATCATTCTTTATACCTGAATAATACTCCATTGTACAAAAATACCACATCTTTTTCATTCATTCCTGGGTGGTAGCCATCTTAGTTGTTTCCAAGGTTTGGTTATCACAAGTTTTGCTGCTATAAACATAAGTACACATATATCACTATCATATGACATTTTCAGTTCCTCTGGGAAAATTCCCACTAGGAGGATAGCTGCTTGAATAGGATTTCCAGCCCTAGTTTTTTAAGGAGTCTACACACTGATTTCCATAATGGTTGTGCCAGTCTAAATTCCCACCAGCAGTGGAGAAGCGTTCTTTTTTCCCCACAGCCTCTCCAACATTTGTTGTTGGTTGATTTCTTTATGATAGCCATTCTTTGTGGGGTGAGATGGTATCTCAGTGTTATTTTAATTTGAATTTAATGGATGGCTAGTGATGTGGAGCATTTTTCATAATTATTCACTTCTATAACTTCCTCCTCTGAGAAGTGTGTATTCATCTCAGATACCCATCTCTGGATTTGGTCTTTAACTTTTGAGGTTCCAATATTTTTTAGTTCTTTATAAATTCTAGTGAGGAGACCTTTGTCTCAGTGCTTATTAGTTAAGATTTTTTTCCAGTTTTGCGGGTTGTCTTTTTACTTTGTTGGTAATTTCTTTTGATGCACAAAAACTTCTCAATAAGAGGAGATTCCAGTTGTTAATTCTTTCATGTATTGCCTGTGCAATTTGATTTTTGTTCATGAATGCTTCACCTACCCCTATGTCTTCAAGAGTTCCTTCTACTTTCTCCTCCAGGGGATTTAGTGTTTTTGTTCTAATGTTTAGATCTTTAATCCATTTTGCATGGTGATAGACCTGGGTCAAGTTTTAGTTTTCAGCATGTAGAGAGCCACTTTTTCCAGCATTATTTGTTAAGAGGCTATCTTTCTTCCAGGAAGTATGTTTGGCTTTTTTGTCAAAGATAAGGTGGCTGAGGGTGTTTATAGAGGTTTCTGCATCTTCTAATCTATTCCATTGATCCTCCAGTCTATTTTTGGCCAATACCATTCTGTTATTATCATAGTAGCTTTGTAGTATAATTTCAGTCAGGAATTGGAAGGCCTCCTGCCTTGTCTTTATTGCCCACAATTGCATTGGCTATTCTAGGTCTTTTCTGGTTCCAGATAAATTTTAGGAATGATTTCTCTAGGTTTGTGAGGTATGTTGGTATTATTTTGATAGGGATTTCAGTAAATCTGTACAATTTTGAGAGTATGGCTATCTTCACAATGTTGGTTCTTCCTGTCCAGGAGCAGGGAATATCTTTCCATTTTCTGAAATTGAGAGACATGATCTATGGCAGGCTTTTGTTGAAAGCAGGGACAGTTACTGTTGTAGCATATATTTACTATGGAGACAGTTGTATGAATTGATGCTGTTGTTACCAAATGTGAGATCCCATCCTGAGTCAGAATAGCAGGCATATTCAGAAGCAGGCTAGAAAGACCTATTGTTTAACAGATTCTTCCTGTCATGGTGTTGATTTCAAGGCAATAAGATCAAGTCTACAGAAACACTTATCTTCAGCCTTGTAGTTAGGGGTATAGATCTGCTGACTGGTGGGGAAGGAACTCCCGGTTGTTCTTGGTCCAGGATCTGCTGATCTGAGGGTGAGGCCCAAAGTGAGTATGCACAGGGTGAAGTTAGCATTGGTGTCACCTGGGTAGGGGTGTTGGCAGAAGTGGAAGTGGCCCACAACCCTTGTCAACCACTGCTTCTCTTCCTGTCTCTCTTTCCCTCCCTTCCAGTTCTCTTTCCCTTCTTTCTTCTTGCTTCTTTCCCTTCCCTTGAGTGTCCTCCTCCTCCTCCTTTGTACTATGTTCTCAGTCTCTCTTAAATGATAATAACAAAGATGATTTGCCTTAGCATGTATACATGCTTGACCTTTATATGGAGGGTGAATTTTGTTAAGTTTTTAAGATCAATTTCAAAATGGGAGATTTTTGAAAGAAAATATTAAGGATAATTCCTGGAAACATAGTCTAGCATGGATTCAGACCACCACCTGGAACCTGCCAGGTGGATAGAGTCTTAGGGTCTGTAGGAATCTGTTTAGGAATTTGCAGGTACAAACATTCATGACCCACTGGTGACACAAGGCATTCTTTCTCAGCTCTTTGCCACAGGAAACATACCACTAAGAATCTGAATAATGTTTCCTTAATACCTGAACTTTTGCTGTGCAAATCCCATCTGGGTGAGGAAGACCCTGGTGAAGTGAGGATTAATGTTAATTGTACATTAATTAATGTTAATACATTAATGTTAATTCTGGACCTTAAATATGTTCTTGGTTAGAGAACCAATTAGGCCTGGGTTAACTACCAAATTGTAGATAAGGTCTGAGATGACTAGATTTGGGCTTTCACTGCTCTATGTGCATTCTCTTTGGACATAATTAGTGTGTTGCAAAAGTTAGAGATTAGTTAGGGCTGGATTTTTCAAGGCCATGAGGTCCATTGACTTCTAACAATAGGCCATCACTGTTTCTCCTCCTCCTCCAATACTGGCCTCAGTAGGAGATTCAAATAATATTTTTTCTTTAAGTATCTCATGTGTTTAAAAACATGTAGTTAAATATCCCCAAAGGCAAAAAAATGATCATTATTATATCTTTTTCCTGTAATTCTTAAGAAAAAGATGATAGTATTAGGTGTATTCAATAAGATGTAGCTATTTGATGGGATATTTTCAACTAGTACATTTTTTAACAAGGTGTAGTATATCCACTGTTCTGCATATGTGGCAAGCGATGGATCATAGATCAGTATGACACTGGGAATCCCAGCAGGAACTTTCCTACACAGGTTCCACATGATGTCACATGGAAGAGATAATGAAATAATTCATGAGAGAGTTATGCTTCCTTGTCAAGATGTTTCACCTGAGACTGACCACTAGCTCACAAAGCAAGAAGATCATTTGCCAGCTAGGAGATGCTCTCTCTAATCAAAGCCAAAGCAAAGAGATGCCTAGCAAAGTGTTAACTGGAGTAGTAAGAAGAGTTTCAGGGCAAACATGGCACAGCAGAGAGAGGGCAGGATGGGGGCTGCATCTCAACCCGAGCCTATTACACTTTCCATCTCACCTCATGGAAGAGCGCTAAAATATGAATAAGACCCAGTTCTGAGTATCTTTTGTTGGGAGCCACTTGGAAAAAATTTCCAAGTTCAAGTGATTCCATGAAATGGGGAGAGAATAAGAGAGAGTAGTGGTAAACTTGCTCAATAGGAGGAGACCTTTAAGTTCAAAGTTCAAGAATTCAGAGGTAAGAATCTGGTACATTGTTAATATATTAAAATCTAGGGCCAGAACTAAGAGATTTTCAAGGTTCAAGGAAGGCCTTGCATCCAGAATTTAAATGGCATATCCTGTTTTAAAAATCATTTTGTAATTTTGTTGAAAACATTGTGTGGACAGACCAAACACATCTGCTGTGCTACATCTGTCCTGGGGATTATCATTTGCAACCTAGAGCTTTGCAAAGATAATGGTTATGGATGGTGATTCTGTTGCTCTCTCTAATCCAATCTAATTCTCTGTGGGGCTCTAGGTCTGCTGGTAAGAATAGCAACAAAGCAAGTTTATGCAGAGCAAATGAGATTGTGAGTAGATGACCTGGCTATAAGCTCCTTAGATACTATAACAATGTGACAGATTCTCATCCCTGGAGATAACTTTATGTGACTATGGTGTTTCATCCCTGGGGCTTTAGGGACCAACACATCTTGCAAGATCTGAGCATCCACAGGATATTTGCTTCAAAATTTACTGACAGTCATATCTGATGAGCACAATCTAGTGTATTTTCTGTGGCTTGGATCAATTTGATCATATTCCCCTTGTCCAGTGGCTATACTGTAATTTCCACTGACAGATGATACAACTGTGAAAACAGGAGTGTTAGTAGCCCAGACAGCACCCAGCAGATGCTCCAGACAGAGAGGTGGTGCAGGAGCAAAGGTTAGCCATCACCTTGGAGCCTTGCCTATGGCTTTCAATCTTAGGTCCTAGAAAACTGCTCTTGATTTTACTGATTCATTTTAGCTCACTACTTTGGGAAAATGCCTCTAAATATTTCATGGGCAGCTCAGCTCTCCTCCGAGCCTCCACAGGAAGCTCGGATCCTTCTTCCTTGTCTCATTAATTCACAAAATGTACTTTGCTTCACTTGATGGAAAATTCCTTTGTTGGAAAAAGAGAAGCAGCATTGTTGAGCAGAGACAGAGATGCAAGCATTTCCTTAGCATCTGTCTGAGGGCAGCCAGACATCAGGTAATGGCCAAGAAAGAGCACAAGCTGCAGCTGTCAGTCCCCTCTCTGCCGCTGCCCAGGCCTGTGATCCCTGTATTCCCCTAACCTCCAAGGCAGTCACAATCTCAGGTCAAATCTTTAAAGTTTCCTTAGTAAAAAGATCCAGGAAAGTTGGAGAGAGAGAGAGAGAGAGAGAGAGAGAGAGAGAGAGAGAGAGAGAGAGAGAGAAACAGAGAGCAAAACACCATGTCAGGCTACACTTCCTATGGGATATTTTCTGTGCTCACAATGTTTTTTGGCTGTGTCCTTTAAATCATGTATACTAGAGATGTCATCACTACTGGGTGTAAGCTCCAGTTATCACTCCTGTCTTGTGTAGCCCATGTCTTATTTTGCTCTATATTCTGACAAAGCTCCTGGGCCCAGGCTGACAGCAGAGAGCCTGTTACCTGGCTGCTTCTTCCTCAGCCTTTCTCAGAATGTACAAGGTCTAATAGCAGTTTCGTTAACCACAACTACTGCATTTGGAATGCATCCTAACACCATAGACTATAAATCACATAGTGAAAAAGAAATGTGTGCACATTCCACTTGCAGAGGATGGCTGAGGTCCTATAGTGTCCTCATTAGCAGTTTACTTTAGACCAAATGGATAGAGGATTTTCCTGGAGGGATTCTTGACCAGGATAAGGACGTGTACTCCTTCCAAGGAACACACACTCACCAACATGGAAACAGCACCACAGAGGAATCCAATGGGATGCAAACAGCCCTTTTCCTATCATATAGACCAAGGGTTGGTTGAGTTATGTGGCCCCACGTCTTGGGGGTTTACAACATATGAACATTTACAGTATTTGGAATGCTTATGCCAGTGGGTGAACATCTATATCTTGTATCTTCTCAAATACAAAGGAATGATCAATCCCTATCTTGGAAATGAGTTCTTCAAAGTTTGACTCATAAATGGAAGTAAATCCTTTCTAATGTAGTCAACTTTATCAATGGCTTAAGTTACCTACAGTCAATTTCAGCATGAAAATGTTAAATGGAAAATTCTAGAAATAAACTATTCTTATTTGCTTTCAGGAATGTGATGCACTTTTGTTCTGCCCTGATGTATCCAGTCTGGGATGTGAGTCATCATTTTGTCCAGAAATATCCACATGGTATATGCTATTGGTCAGCTGGTCAAAGTGGGTGCCCGTCATCTGTTGGAAGAGTCACAATGCTTGTGTTCAAGTAGCGTTGTGTAGTGTCCTACCACTGTATCACAATGCCTGTCATTCACTACATCTATCACATCACACAGCCACTGCATCATCTCACATCATCACAAGAAGGATTCATCACATTTATGCCCATTTCATCAGAGTAATTGTTATGTTTTTTTGTCTTTACTACTAGTTACTATTGTGGATCTCTTAGTGTGTCAATTTATCCATTAAGCTTTACCATACTTCTGTATATTGGAAAGATCAACGGATATAGTGGTACTCTGGTTCACAGACTTGATTCTTTTAATGCACTTGGTACAGGATCTCTCCATTCAGCTCAGAATCATAGTGATCCTCCTGTTTTCAGCCTCCCAAGTGCTGGGATTACAGGTGTGTAACACCACATCTGGTCTCAGCGGCTGGCTCAGTGTATCCAGTGGCTGGGCTGGCATGTAGTGCCAGGAATGGAACCTTAGTCTCTCTGCTTGCCTAAGCAGGTGCTTAGTTTGGTGAGCTATCTAGCTGGCCCAACAGACTTGATTGTTTACACAATTCTGGTTATAAAATGAATTGGGCAGACATAAGTACACACAGGATATTGGCTTTGCTGTTTACGTTACTATCACTGTTCCTAAATGCAAGCACAGCATGATGCTAGTGCATTCCTCTGGCTGCTGTTGGGCAGAGCAGAGGGAACAGGTGGGGATTTTGCAGCATTTTAGGAAGAGCAGTTAATAATATGTACCAGGATGACAGTGATGTTAGATAGCATAAGATGTGCTAAAATACAAAGTATATTTTAATCAGGGTGTGGTAGCACATGACTAAAATTCCAGCACTAAAGAGACTGAGGCAGGAGGTTTGCCATAAGTTCAAGGCTAGCTTGGCTTACATAGTGAGTTCAACATCAGCCTACACCCTTTCTCAAAAAAAGGTACATGAGAACAGACAGATTATATGTACGAAGACTGTGAGTTGCATATAGGAAGAACTAAAGGTGAGCGGACCATGAAACCTGCTACTTAGCTTTGGGAATGTAAACTTTGAAGTGTCTGTTGATTATCTACATAGAAACATCACATGGACACTCATAGCTGTGCTTTTGGAGTTCACAAAGATGGATAGGTTAAAGATTTAAATTCTAGAGGCAACAATTGTTTGTTCATTGTTTGTATGTTTGTTTGTTTGTGTACCAGGGATCAAACTCAGAACCTTGTGCTTTCCAGGCAGACACCTATGCTGCTGAGCTATATTGCCAACCCAGCTATTTGTTATTTAAAACAATGAGGTCAGATGAGCTGACTTACATGGAGGTAAGTGCAGAAATATGGTCTAAAGTCAGAACATTGAGAGAGCAACTGGGAAAGAGTCAGGGAGGTAGGGCCATTTCCTTTCCAGGGAAGGAGTGAAATGAAGTGGGAAGCACGGATGTTGGACAGTGAGAATGCTCCATCTAGGTGGGTAAGACCCACAGAGCCCCTCCAGCAAGCTGAGCAGTACTACTGTATTTGGCCTAAGAGAAGGAGGAAAGCCGAAGAGGGAAGATTTACAGGGAACCAAGTAGTCCCAGGCTGCCATCCTTAGGAATCCTCATAGCTGTTATCACTGAGGATGTTCATTGTGTTTAAGTTCCCCCAGCCCCCATCACGACTGACAAGGAGTTCCCAGCCATTAGCTGGCTCAGACCTTCAATCTGACGTGCCCAGGGTCCCTTTTGGATGCTAGGACTCAGGCACTCACTAATCTTCTGAGCAATGATTGTTTAATCACAAGAAATACTGATAAAACTACCCTAAATACAGGCAGTGGCCTTCAGAAGTAAACCTGGTTTGACACACAGACCACTGAAGGGCAGCCTTATTCTTTACTAGGGGCTCTTTAAGAAGCACACTGGTCATAGTGATTATTTACTGGCCCAGAGCCAAAATCCTTTCTCTGGTCTCTTTCCTACTCTTTCATTTATAAGGTGGAAGCTGCCTCTAAATCACTCCTCTCACATCTACAGAGCCCCATAAACTCTGTGTAAACACGACTTGGGCTGGCCTTTCCTCTTTCCTGACTCTTGGAGTCTAATTTATTTATTTATTTTCCTATCATGCAAGGCTTTCTGCCCTTTCTAATGCAGATTAACTTAGCCTTTCCAGTGGTCTTTCAATTTTCTTCTCCACTATTTCTAAGATCAATAAAGGAAAGGGCAAGACACTGGCCAGACAAATAGAGAAATCTTAAGAGGAAAGGGAAATAGAAAAAACAATGCTGAGTTCTCCATTGCAGCTTGCCTGTCTGTTCCACAGGTGTGGGGACTTCTGCCAGGACTGGCCTGTGCTGCCAATCTCACCTCAGAAGTGTTTAAAGCCACAGCTTGGTGAGAGGTTTGGCTATGCCTGCCCGGTACCCATGTCTGTCCCAGTCTGTAGCAGCATCTCTCACCAAGGGCATGGTCAGTCCTTACAAGCCTTGACTACTGCTAAACAATTGGATTCTACTCCAGTTTTGACCTATTTTTTCTTCCCTGGGGACATGTGACTTGATTTTCCCCTTTTGAGGATTTGCCAAAAACAAAACTAACAATTCCAACTGCCTGTCACTTAAACAGGAGAAGATTTATTAGATTTTGCAGAAGGTACATAGTGCGAGAGAGATAAAAGCACAAGGTTAACTTCAGGTCAAGCATTTCAACTCCCATCTAGTCACTCCTTCCTCCCAAGTCATTTGCAGTTCCAACTGTGGGCTAGCCAGGCTGGCACCTGATCCAAGAAAATGCCCAGGAGCCCCCAGCGTGTGACAGCTGCAGAGATGGGTCACAGGTTCTGGGCATCACGTCAGCTTTATGGTTTTCTGGGATGAGGGGCTGCACCTCAAGACAGCTGCCCGTTGGCTCCCTGTGGGGTGTTGGTGCTGCTCAGAGCTGAATGTGGAGGGCTGTTTACCATTACTGCTACTACTCACTTTCAGGGGGTGGAGCCAGCTTCCAACTGGACTTAAGGAAGCCAGGAGTAGGGGTCGCCAGCTAATTATTTCAATTTCTACCTTCATCCTCTCTGAAACCACTGGGAACAGCAAAAAGTTGAAATCAAAAGTACCATCCAAGTAGCAATCAAAGCTTATTTAGTGTCTTCTTAAACATGTAATTCTTGATCTCCTTGGACTGAGCACAGCATGCATCTCCATGGTTACGGAGACCCATTTTCTAGGAAAAAAAAAACATACAAGATGCTCATGAGTGATCAGAAAAGAAATGGAAATTTGAGAATCTAGGTGTGTGTGTGTGCGTGCGTGAGTGTGTTTTTGTGTGTAGTTGCAATGTACCCTGATCCTGTTTGAGCATTCAATATATAGAGAGCACTTTCATACATACCTTGTGAGGAGTCTGTCTCTGTGAAGACAGGCACTGTATTTATTGTGCTCACTCCCAGACCTGTGGAGGTGCCCTTGCCTATGGTTATGTGTGCTGAATGGACAGAAGCAGAGTCACCACATACTTATCATTCCATTTGATTGAACAAACAGCTTCCCACTCTCAGCTACATGTCACTCTTTGTACTAGATGCCCACAGATAATCTAATACGAGAACTGAATTTGAGTTGGCCGTGTCTCCTGGGACATTAGCCTTGAGATCACCTTCCTGACCCCAATAAAAGATAGCAGGAAAGAAACTCAATCCCTTCTGCTCATGAAGAACTTATTTCCGCCTTCATTCCTTTTCTCCCCTGGCAGTACTTTGAGTGAGAAGCATAAAAATTGCAAAACTAAAAATATATGTCAATACCTGCTCAGAAAGTTCTCAGCACTGGATTCAGGGTCTATTTCACTTCTACTAGCCATCTACAAGGCCTTCAAAAAGGTCTCTATTTTCTCTCTTGGTATCACATGGACTGGAGTGAGGTGGGAGCCGGGGCATGAAAAGGAATGATGTCCCCAGGAGTCAGTGTTGGTGGGACATAGGGATGTGTGGTAAGAACAAGGCGTTACAATGTGGGACAAACTTCCCAGGAGTTTCAAAGCACATTATTGAGGAGTGCAATCAAGTACCAGAGAACCTGATATAAAAGATTAGGAATAAAAGGCTAAAACCTAATAGTTTGAAAAGGAGTTCTGAGGATTTGTGTTTACTGAACTTTGCTTACGTGCTTTGTCCCAGTACTATTTTTATTATTTTAAGCAGCTATACAGTACTGTTTTGTGTGATTAGATCATTCCATTATAAACAGACAATTATATTATTTTGTTAGTATTATTATTTTTTTAATGTATTTGGTGCAAGGGCTTCAGGGTGTTCAGGGTCTCACTACACAGATTGGATTCCTAGTGATCCTATTGTTTTCAGCCTCTCAAGTGCTGGGATTACAGGCGAGTGCCTCCATGCCCAATCTCAGTCACCATCTCAGTGAGCCCTGGGGGCGGGGCCAGCACAGCACACCAGTAATTGAACCCTGGCCACTGCGCTCTGCCTAAACAGGCACTTTAATCTGCTGAGCTATCTGGCTTGCCCTTGTTAGTATTACTGCTAATGAGTAATAATATGCATGTATGATTACAACTTGCTATGATTTCTGTCTAGTTGTCCCCGCAAAGCCTCATGCAGTCATGGGGTGGGAACTTCTAGAGTTTGAGATTAACTCATGATCCACTGGGATTATGGGTAATCAAAGGCTAGAATAATGAGACTGAGTGCTGCTGGGATTATGAGTGTGAGTTCTTCCACTAGCCTTTCGTGGATAGTTGAATGTAATATAAGAGAGACAGAGAGATAGACTTTCTCTCTGTTGCTGTTGTTACTGGTACTCCTCCCTTGGCGCCTTTTGCTTTTGGCTGCTGCCATGAAGTGCTGCTCTCTGCCCTGTGCGCTTCTGCCTTGGAGCCAGCTGAGTACAGAATGAAATCTCCAGTACCTGTGAGCTGAATAAACCTTTCTGTCCTTTATTTTGGGTGTCTGGTATTTGTTCCAGCAAGGAGAGAAGAGTAACTGAGACACAGCTTGTGCTTTTCTTTCTGCTATGGTTGCCAAAATTTTAAATCTATCAGGCCATAGGTGAAGATATCTTTACATTTAATAAATATTGCATATGTTAGGAATGTTGTAACAGATTTTAACAGTGGGAACTGAACCAAGGGCCTTACACATGCTGACACTCTACCAGTAAGATACATCCCAGCCCTTTTTTTAAAGATTTTATTTTGAAATGGCATCTCACTAAGGGTGGAGTTAAATTTGCAATTTAAGTCACAAACCAGCAGATGAAAGATTTTTATTCTATTTTCTAAAAGCAGGCATTATATGCTTTTTCGTAGTTTTATTTATCTGCTATGATAATATCTAATTATTTGAGGCAAAGTTTCTTTAAACTTTTCACAGTTTGCCTTAGAGTCTGTTTTGTGGAAATTTTAATAAAGTTTGGATTTTCTTATTGTAACAGTACTTGAGTGTTTCATTCATGAAAATATCTTATATAGCAACATACATGTGTTATGTTTTATAAAATGTTTCCGGGACAGAAATGATGTCAATTTGTGCACTGTAGTTTTCCTATCAATTGGCAGAAAGTTTGACTCAGTGTGGGCTCTCAACTTTTGTTAAATAATGAAAGGATGCATAATGATGAAGAAGTTATGAATGCAGAGGTTTTTCCTGATGTGAAATTCTTTTAACACTGACTGACTGGCCATCATGTGAGTCCTGTCAATTTGAGCCCCGAACACATGCCCTTTTCCATTCTTAGAGATAGCTCCTCCCTGGTGAAATTTCACTGATCCTGAAGCATTTCTCCTCAGGAAATAACATCCGCTTTTTGGAAATAAAACCTGCTGCAGGCCTTCTATGGGTGATATATCCTCTTCCTCCACAACCTACTAAGTAGAACTGAAGATTATCCAAGAAATAGTCTTCAGGGTTGCAATGCAGAGTCACTTATATATTTTTTAAATAATTAATTGAGAAATAATTTTATTGAGAAAAAAGTAGCAATGAGACAATTTCAAAACAGGTTAGTAGGACAGTTACAATAATTAATACATTGCATACTGTTGTCTTTGTAGTAGTTATTCATAGTACAAGATGCAGATGTGATATCTTGTCTAAACACTATTAGTTCATCACTTTCTTCTCATTGAAATAAAAAGTGGCTGTATATCTATGCTAACTAGATAGATAGATAGATAGATAGATAGATAGATAGATAGATATTTCACTACAAAATGGTCCTTCATTTGTATCCCCGTTTTCTTTAGTTTTGTCAGAGATGGGTATTCTGTTGCCATTCATATATATTAGGTGCATGAATTCAGCAAAGTAATCCAATATTTGTCCAATAGTCTATAATTGTAGTGGGTTATTCACATTACTGGCAATGTCAGAGGTTGCTGATTTGAGCCTTTTACAGCTCAGCATATTAATATGGCCTTATCTTTTATACCTCATTTTTATACTTTTCTGCTGGAGGTTGTTATGGTTTGTCTGTAGTTGACCCCCACAAAGGCTCATACAGTCTTGGGTAGCCTCCAGAGTTTGTGACTGATTACTGTAGGTGTGCATGCTGCACTTGCCCTGTGGCAGGTTTTGCATTACAGTGTAAGGTGGGAAGAGAAGCTAGCTGTTTTAGCTGCTGCTGCTCCTCTTGAGTTATCTCTTGCTCTTTGCCACCACCATGAAAGGTTGCTTTCTGCTATGTGCTGCTCTTCCTTGGAGCCAGCTGAATATGGACTGAAACCTCCAGTAACTGTGAGTTAAATAAACCTTTTTTTCCTTCAATTTGAGTGTCAGGTATTTGTCCCAGAAATGAAAGAAGAGTAACTAAGACAATGGTTAAGACCAAGAAAAATCAAGGCCTATATAGCAAAAAATGCAACTTTTGCATCTGACAAGGTCAGTCAAATTCTCTGAGGATTTACACTGAAAGCCTATACAGCAGTTTGTAGATCTTTTGTCACTGTCAGCCATGTAGATGAGTCACAGCCATTGCTTGACAAATTTGCTCTCTGTGAAAGCCTGAGAGAATGTTCTCCATCCACATGACTCTCCTTAGGCACACTCTACATAGTTGATCACTTTCCTCTGCAGCCCCACAATCTCCTTGATCAAAAATTTGGGACACCACTGTGTCACAGGACGTTACAGTACATGTTCTCTTATGTCCTCAATGACCTTGAAGGGCTAGGGCAAAAATATTGATTATCCTTGTGGCCCTTCAATTTTTCTAATTTTTTTGGTCTGCAAACTTAAGTTGTTAACCATCCAGAAGAGAAGCTTAATGATATTATTACCATATAACATAGGGTATTGAGCTTAACATCAGTGTCTGCCAGAATTCCAAACGCTTTAGACATAACATAAAACGTATTTTCCATCAATCATTTATATACAAAACTTTCAATCTGAACAGAATGTGAAAAATAAA
>NW_004524708.1:5276824-5296415 GCF_000260255.1 Octodon degus
AGCAGGAAGCTCTCCACACACTCACCGGACCTGGACCAGGACTGGGTCTGGGGGTTCCCGGAAGTCGGCTGAAATTCCTACTCGGCGGGAGGGGTGGGGAGGTATGGCGGAGTGGTGGGGGGCGGCCCAAGGGGGTTGGAGAGGGTCCAGCCCACGCTGCGCCTGGGCTGGGACTGGTCCCGCTGGCACAGGGTGGCAGGAAGCTCTCCACACACTCACCAGACCTGGGCTAGGACTGGATCTCTGTGGTATTGTCTTCTACTTTTGTTCTGTGTGGGTTCAAGGCTTGAGCTTGCATTTTGCTACCTTCTCTTTGTTAGTTTTGTATAGCACTGTCTTCTGACCTTTTGTGTAGAGCTTTGGTGCAGTTATAACTTTAACACCTACTGAAATTCTTACCCAAGAGATTATATGGTTAAGCCAGTTTTAGTTTTGTATTTGTAAAACTACAATTAGGGACACTAATAATGGGTAGTGATATTTAGCGGTTGACAAACTTTAGTAACTAATGGGTTTGTACTTTAGACAATAAGAACAAACATTGTGTCTGTGCCACTAAGCAGATATTAAATTGGGAATTTGTGTTTAAGTTAGCTCACCTAAATTCTGTCTAATCCCCTCCTCTTATGTACCTGGGTTCTTCCAGGCAGGCTCTTTCACCATGATTCCTATTGACCTCTTTGTAGATCACAAGTGAAAAAGAGAGGACATTTTCATAGATCTGGGTCCAGCAAAGTATCTCAGCTTACCAGGTCTGGATCTCCCAACTTTGAACTTGTCCAGATGTGCCTGGCTTTGATTTGCCTGCGGCACTCAGTTTCTTCCTTCTGCAGTTTGTAGAAGTGAACTCACTGTGCCACTCTGGCAAGATGTTCAGCTCCTGGATTAGCTGGGTGGGTATGGTTCCTAGCCTTTCTACAGGGAGTTCTGCTGCAACATTCCACAGGAGGCTGGGTACAGGACCTGGGGTCTGGCTGGGGAGGAGTCTTCGGCACAGCAAGCAGGAGCAGGCATGTGGACCCTCACATATGCTGGACCTGGGGTTTGACTGGGATGGATGTTAAGCTCAAGGAGTAGGCAGAGGTTCCCACACTCACACATGCTGGGCCTAGAGTCTGGCTGGAGAGGGATCTTGGGCACAGTGAGCAGGAGCAAGCCTTATTTGTACATTGATGCTTTGTAGTATGATATTTGTTATTTCTTGCACTTTTTAGCTCATCATCTGTGGTTTCCTCCAGTTATATGCGTGATGGTTCATTCAGATAAGCCCTCTTCCTTCTAGTGAGGAGTAATGTTTACTGTTTCAAAATTTGATGAAACTTAAATTGAATTTAACAATCTCAAGCTGTGTATAATAATTCTATTGTTGCTAACTATCCAGACAATTAAGGAAAATCATAACACAAACAAATATTAAATGATATGTTCTAGAATCAGTCTTAAATTAATTGTGTATCTTTCTGAAATTCTTGCCAATGGTTTGGAACTAGATATCTTTATGACTGCATGAGAAAGCAGACAAAAACCAAAGGCCTCAGAATTACAGTCTGACATCTAAACAAGAGAAGAACATGTGCAATGTGGATCATGAAAAATCTGCTTTTGGAGCTTGGGGTACTGTGGACATTCTTTACAGAAACAGACATCAGACTTTGGCAAAACTGCCAGGCTGATAAATGTGAAAACCAAATTTATGTTTTGAATCTAATAAATATAAATTTTCCTGAACTCTATATTTTTTCTAAGTCCAACTCTGCTTTGTTTCATCTTGACCTAAACATCTTCAGAATGACTGAAGGCAAAGAATATTAAACATGTGTTCTCACTTTTCATTTGAGCCCAGGAATAATCTGAAATTATGAAATATTTTACTTTGAGCAATCAGACCAATAGAAGGGACATGTTAAAAAGTTGAATCTCCAGAGAGCAAGCCATTGGACTGAGGTAACTACCTTTCCTGAATACCTCACCTAAGAATGAGAATGAATCAGGGCTCAAGATGGAGGGGGACTGAAGCACCAAGATGCAAATTCAATAGTCCTGAGATGATGTCATCTCTTAAGGATGGAAACCATCAGAAGCTACTGAGGAAGGAAATGAAATTGAAGAATAGGTTTTTGAAGATCTATAGAAAAATGTAATTGAGTAGAATACTGCCATGCACTTTGGAAGCTTACCAAAACACTTGGTAGGTTCCTGGCACTGACTTCTGAACTCGCCACGTCTACTTTGCCTTTTGTCTTCCTGTCTTTGAGAAAACAACTTTTAAGCTAGTATTAAGGTATGAAAGGAGGCAGTGGGAAAATCTGCAGTAACCATGAATTTATAATTTAGGAAGGATCCATGAATTATGCAAAATGGTTCTGTTATTTTCGAACCAAATATAGTGAGTGACAAGAGAAAGATTCTCTGTGGTTCGTATGAGGACCAGAAAAGAGAATCACTTAGGACAGCTGACAGAGATGGACATAGACTCTGTTCTCTAGCTTTTACCACTCGTATTCCAGTCTGTCCACCCTCTCCTCTGAGGGAAGCAAGGCAGGAGTGAGCATATAGCTGGTTGATTTGTGATTTCATAAGTTTGTAAAAGCTGTGAGTATTCAGTGAAAACAGTATTAGAGAGCTCCTTTCCTTCCCATACTAAAGGCACATATCTTTCTTGTCTTACCGTACCAAGTGGAGGTTTTGGCTGTCACTTTCTAGGAGGAAATCCAGGGAGAAGGAGAAAAACCTTCATCAGTTGCATTTGAGACAAAAGTCCACTGAAAGAGAAAAGAAAGGCTCTGACAGATTCTGACCACCTCAGAGCTTCCAATCACTTATATTTAGAAATATGAGTTGTGTAATCATCCCTGAATGTCCATCAAGCTCTGTTGCTGCTCTTTTTGTCTTGCACAGAGACCCTATAACCTCTAGTCTCCGTGCTAGGTATAGACAGATTCCTTGAATGTTACCTGAAGAGGACGAAAGAAGCACAGAAAGTCCAGAGCCCAGAAGAATGTGAGGCTTAAAGAGGGATGTTATTCAGCTTAAGAGCAATATTTTACCTTGCAAGATCAGTACATCTGGGGCTGGAGAGATGGCTCAGTGGTCTAAAGCACCTACTTAGAACAAGCTTAGCAAAGCACAGGGACCGCGGTTCAATCCCCCAGCACCACATGTCAGCCAGCCCCACCCCAAGAAAGAAAGAAAGAAAGAAAGAAAGAAAGAAAGAAAGAAAGAAAGATTAATTACACCTAAGGACTTTGTTTAAAAAAAAAAAAAAAAGATCTGTACATCTCCCAGTCTGTAGTCCACTTTTCTACCTCTGACACCGGAATCATACTCTGTCATTTGTCCCATTCGAGATGAATACTTCTTCAAGACATCTGGGGTCTCTCTTCATTCTAGACACCTATGTTCAACCTTAATTCTGTTTGCTAATTTGTTAATTCATTCTGGTGGTGGCAGGAACACCATGAATCCTTTGATCTTTTTAATTTTTTTTCTGTATTATTTAGGGAAGGGTTTATAGGGTGTTTAGGATCTCACTACTAGACTAGACTCATAGTAATTCTATTTACAACCTCCCAAGAGGTGGGATTACAGATGTGCACCACCATGCCCAGTCTCAATTGCCATTTTAGCACGTCCTGGGGGCAGATCTGGTATGGCAAGCCCAGGGATTAAACCCAAGAGTAAGAAGGTTTCAGTTGGACTCCACTGGAAATTGTAGGAGACTCCATGTATGTTATACTCTGCCAGTAAATTTGTCTGTGTTTTGCCCTTGTCTTGAAAGTGTTCTGAAGATGGAGATTAAGGATGGAAGCCTAATTAATATGGAAGAGAAAAAATGGAGATAGCCTAATAGCCAGTCTGTGGCATGGGTAGTACTGGCTGCTTTTAGCTAGAATTATAGTGAGAACTGGGAAGAAAGGCAGAGCAGAAAAATTTGGAAAACTTAAATTTTTTTTTCAGAAAGGTGTAAACTTGGAGCCACGAGATGTGGCTGCTAAAGAGATTAACAAAAAAGATAAAAATGATTACAAAAATTAGTATTACTAATCTTAGTACATGTTTATGACATATAATATTTACATTCATTGAAATTATTAAGTTCTTGTACATGGATTATTCTTACTCTACCTATTTCCTCTTCTCCTTCCTTTTAGCCCTTGCCCTTGGTCTATTGAACTCCTTCACATTTGCAGGAAATCCACCCAGCCCCGTGTCCTCTATTTATCCTTTATTATTCTTTTTGGTTGCTCTCTGCCTTGCTAACATGTACTAATAAGTTTTTTAAATAATAATATAAATATACTTTGTACAGGGGCAAGTAGGAGGACATCTCATGAATCTATAAGACTCAAGTGGCAGGCTCAAGAGTGCATGTGTCAAACTTACACTTGACAAGACAGTCCCTGAGACAAGAGAAGAGTCTCCTCAGGAACTGATTTCCCAAAATTAATTTTACTGAGTTCAACTATCCAGGCACTCAGAACCTGCTGTAGCCATAGCTCAAGGGTCCAAAGTTCCTACTTTAGCTGGCAACTAACCTTGAGCTGGCCACATCATCTGGGCATCACCCTTGTGATGTTGGTTTTTCTAGTTTGCAGAATGAATAGTTGGTGGAGCAGAATGAATAGTTGGTGGAGCAGAATGGCTTCCATCCAAATTTCACAGGAAAGCCTGAGAGGCTGAGAAAGAATCCTTTGACGAGAGCCAGTGTTGGAAACTGTTTGTATGAAGTCAAAGGTGTAGTGGAGACTCCAGGAAGTCAGAAATTCCAGCAGTATGGAACATATGCCAAGGAAAGATACAGCTTGAGAGTACATCAGTGCAAGAAAGAAGCTATACAGGCTGTAATCAGAAGCACAATAGGATTGGGGCCACTTCAACTCACTAGAACTCATATCTTACCTTGTGTCCTTGCTGCCAGATATGGAGCTACAAGACTTAATGTTTGCCCTGCTGGAATTCAGTATTGCTTTGGTCCACTTCCATTTTATCTCCATATTCCACCTTTGCAGGATGGATATGTTTGCCCTATGCTATAGTTCCTTAGGATTATGTAGCTTATCATATTTTTGCAGACATTTATAGCTAAGAATTTTTCCTGTGTCTCATAAGAGACCAGGACTTTTGAAAAATGCTAGAATAGTAGAGATTTATAGAAAGTACTGTTGCATATCCAATGGTACGTGAGATAGTTGTTTTAAATTTGACTTTGGTCCAATAGACCAAGGGCAAGTGCTGAAAGAAAGGAGTAAAAGAAATAAGCAGAATAAGAAGAATCCAATAATAATTATGTGAATAATAATAATTGCTAGTTTTTAAGATTAAGTATGGGTTAAAAAATGTGTCTGGTTTGAAGTTGATGAGGAGAGAATTATGATCATTAAACCTGATATGTTAACTTCATTGGATTAAGAAACACAAGGCAGATTAGCAGATTACACTCTCCAGTGTGTCTGGGTGGGTCAGAGAGGCATGGCTTTGAGTATTTGCCAGTTCCTCTCAGGTACTGTTCCCGTGCTGCTCCCTGACCATATGAATTAAGCAGCTTTTTTTTTTTCTGCTACCTCCTTCTACCATGATGTACCTGCTATGAAATCAATTAACTATGGACTGAAGATCCCTAAAGCATTAACTAAAAGAAAAACAAAACCTTTCCTCCTTTAAGGTTTAAGTGTGACCTGAGGTATTGTGCCCCACAAAGACAAGCGAATCAAGGCAGTCAATGATACACTGTAACAGTGGTGCCATAAGAATAAAATGCTGCTAAAAACTTTGTATCACCTAGTTACATAATATCCTAATCCTATTGCTTCTCAACCCTAACCCTAATCTGAACCATAAACTCAACCCTAAGTACACGCCTAAATTCAAAATATTGGGATACACACCCTTTGGGGTATCATCTCCCCTATCGTTCATTACAGGGCAGCACATTACTTATGTGTTTGTGGTGATGCTGGTATAAAATATACTTTTTGCCAATTGTGTAAAAGTATAGTACATACACTTTAGCATAATACTTGATAGTATTAGCAATGAAAAACTATGCTACTGTGTATGTATTTGTTATGCTATATTTTATTGCTATTTCAGAGTTTAATCCTTTTACTTATAAAAACAAATTTGCTATAAGTTAATATTCCATCTACAAAAGACTGATACATGCCTTGTGCTTACCATAGCTCTGTTGCAATGCTGGGGTCAACCCCAGGGCCTCACCCATGCTAGCAAAGCACTCCACCTCTGAGTCCCACCCCTACTTTCATGTAGGGGCCACATTGAATTACTGACCTCTGTCTTAGAGGCTTGTGTAAGTACATCCTGTTTGTACATTGACAAATGCACCTAATGACACATGTCTCAGGAGGTATCCCTGTAACTAAGTGGCATATTTTGTTTTATTGGTTTCTCATTCTCGCCAAGAGCTTTATCTCCCAGCTTATATTACTGAGTCAAATATACTTCAGTAACTCAAGATTGAAGTTATGGTTACATTCTGTATTTCCATTTTCTGTATTTCTGAATGTACCAGGGGAACATGCAAATCAGCATGTCTAAGACTAACCTTATTGTTTACTTCTTATGAACAGTTTCTTTTCCTCCATTCTACTTCTACATTTATGATACTGCCATCCCACAGGCTGTCAGAATTAGAATTCTAGAGTTCTCACTCTCTCTGTCTTTCTCACCATGATTATGTTTCAAAATTTAAGTGTTTTATCATCAACCTCTTATTATTAAAACTTCAACCCCTTATCATTTCACAATAGATTAACCAATAGTTTAATTCTTCTTGTTTTACTCCTTTCTCCAAATATATATGCTTTAGCAATGATTATGTTTTATTATTGTTTTTCAAAAAAATCTAAACAAACAAATAAGAGAACATTACCTTCAATAAGTCTCATGCAGCTAAGGAAGAATCTGCAGCTATCGTCCAAGAGCCAAGTCCCTGACAACTTGGAATTCACATTTATCACTTTTATCCCAAGTTTCTAAATTTCTATCGTTCTAAAAAAGATTTGTGTATTTACAAACAAGTTGCACCCTTTTACATCTGTTTGCCATTATTTTTACCTTTTTCTTGTGACAAAAACTGCTCAGGTTTAAGGTCTGGAACAAACAGTGGGTCCCCTGGGGTGTCACACACCCTTGCCCAGGGCAACGTTCCACCTACTTTGGAGCTCTGTCTGCTTTGCACAGACCTGCTTCCTGAACTCAACACGGCAGAAATGATATTTATTTCTATCTCTCTCTTTGCTGTACATTTTTACTGATCATGTATCCCATGTATCGGACACTGTTCCTGGCACATATGAATGCCAAGTGCAAATCTATCGATCGTATTTCCCTGAGAATCTCTCTTTCTCTTTTCCATATCACTGCTGGGGCAGCCAAATCTAGAGCCTCTTTCTTTTTCTACATGTCTTTGTTTTTGCTGAGTGTGTGTGGGCAGGCAGTGGGTCCTTTCATCTCTTCGGCATTGTCACCGTGATGGATGTGCATCCGGGAGCAGGGAAAGTTGCCTGCGGCCTGTTTGAATAAAACCAGTTTGATTAACAGAAACTTTCTTAACGACGCCTAAAGTTCACCTGCATACAGTGCTAGCAGTTTTATGGTATATCCAGTGCTACTGGGCTCAGGCTGAGTGCTCACACCCTTTTAGGAATATTCTGATCTGTTGTGTCTACTTTTGATTGAGTATTTCAAGCATGTTTAGGTTCAGAAACCTTCCACTTATGAACTTTGCATGATGTCACATGCAATTCCTGAAATGTATTCCTTTTGGTGTCCCTGATCTACACTTTGCTGTTTAGGAGCTATTTTAAGAGATTTTTGTACAAAGCATAAACTCTCGAAACAAATATCCTTATATGCAATTTGTCATTTCAGAGGAGAATTTTTCTTTAACATTCAAAGAATGAAACACATTTAGTCCCAGTTGCCTGCTTTAATTGACACTCTACGTCACAAAGTAATGTGTGATCTAAAAAAACATAGTCACACATCACAATCGTTTAGCCTAGTATTTTAAAATTTGTAAATTGTTGCTTTCAGTATCAAAAAATTAAGCTACTGTTGAAGTTTGCAAAACATGAGAGAGAAAAACTAAATTTTATTATTTTAAAATCCATAATACTAAGACCTTCTAGCCTACGATTATTTTTGGTAATTTTTATTTAATATTTTAGTTAGTAATATTACATTATTTGAACTTATGTATCTTTTATTTAACAGTGTTTTCATAGAAACAAACACAAACTGTCTGCAATATTATATACATACATGTTTAATACATGTACATTATCCATTCATAGAGGTATACATATGTACATACAATTTTACCCTGAGGTTTATTAAATACTGTTGTTCTTTCATATTTGTTGCCAAACAATATTACATTTTATAAATATTCTGGAATATGGCTACACATTTTACTATCAATTTATATTATTTCTCACTAAAATGATTTTGTCAATAAATATTGTTCATTAAGTTATACATTATGTATGTTACAAGAAAAATTAGTAGATCAGAGATTGTAGCTATTTCTAAAGGCACAAGTCAGAATATATACTTCCTTTCAAACTCTCCTAGGATGATGTATTTTTCAAGTAACATTCATCAAATGCATAAGCATGCTGGTTATTACATAAGTTTTCAACACTGTACTTTTCTGAGTTTTAGCCAGTTTAATTAGGATTCACTGTACTTTTTATAATGAACAAATAAAGTGCACATAAAGTGCATAATATGATAAAGTCACAGATTGCATAAGCCTTTAAAATCATCATTACTATCAGGTAATAAAGGGGCTCACCCCTCCTCACGCCCCTGGTGTCTTCCTAATGCCTTCTTGGCCCTGTATTCCCAGCCCCTGGCAATTTTCTCTGCATCTTCCAGAACTATATATACATGGAAACTTACAGTACATAAGTCTTTAGTTAGGCTTCTTTCACTGTATTAATGTAAAATAATCATATAAATTATGTGAAATATAAATTATATAAAAGAAGTTTGCCTTTGTATGGATATGCAACATTTATCCATTAACCCACTGAGGCACATTTAGACTGTTCCTAGTTTGGTCATTTCAGTGAAAGCTCTATGACAATCAGATACAAGTTCTTATATGTTCATATTCTTTCAGTTCTCTGGGTGAATATTTAGGGAAGGGGTGGAATAGTTGGTATATGTCAACATTTTAGAAAACAGCAAGAGATATTTTTTGAGGTGTTTGCATCATTTTGTCTTCTCACTGTCTGCATAGGGGTTCTGGCTGCTCCACATCTTTGTCAATGAGTTACAATGTGTGGGGCAACAGGGAAAGCCAGTTGATATTCTCTAGTGGCCAGTGATGGTAACTGGCTTCTACTGTTACCCCACACATTGTTTCTCTTTCTTTCCATGTTCTTACTGGGATGTTTTCTTGGTATTGAATACCGACATTTCTTTACATACTCTTGAAATAAATACTTGATTAGATATGATTTGTAAATATTTCTCCTAGCTTAGGGCTGCCACACTATTTTATTAAATTCTTTTGAAGAGTGAAAGATCTTAAATTTAATAACAATTTATCTTTTTTTAAATTTATAGATCATGCCTATTATTTGTGTACAGTGTCTTCTTTCACAATCTTCCCACAATGCATATCTATAATCCTATTTTTGTAAAGATACTTGTCATATAGTATCTGGTTCCACCTTAATGATCTGACATTAATTTGATTACCCATGTGAATACTTTATTTTCAAATAAGGTCACATTTCAGGACACAAGATAGTAGGACTTCAACATATATTTTCTGGAAGGATCTAATTCAGTCCTTAACAGTGTTGTAATTAAGAACATTTTGCCTACTCCAAGATCACAATGATTTGTTTAATATTTTATTTCTAGAAATATAGTTTTCCTTGTTTTTGCATATGATCACTCAATTGTTCTCCACTACTTTTTGAAAAGACTATGCTTTCTCTACTGGACTGTCTTTGTATCTTTGCCAGAAATCAGTTGTTGCTATTTGTGTTGCTCTATTTCTGGACTTGGTCTCTTTCTGCCAATAGAACACTCTCTGCCTATTTTAACTGTCCTTTCAGATAGACTCTGTCTTCCAATTTTTCTAATTTATGCTGGAACTTCAATGAATCTTAAGTTAGATCACTTTTTATCATGAGTTCCTTAAAACTTCTCTCTAGTTTTCTGTGGCTTTGTTAGTTTTCTTCCTTCTTTATAATTTCATTGGGTTGTAATTTCAAATACATAAATCAGCTTTGTTGAATTAGTTGTCAAACTCAGTTATTGCATTTTTTCTAAACTTCATTATTTAAATAATTAGAAAAATATGGTTATTTTTCATATTCTCTGACCCTTTAGCATCTTTTTCATCACACATATGGTAGGTGAGTTTATTGATTGATTAGTTTATTTTGAGACATATTCTCTTTATGTTATCTAGACTGGCCACAGTCATGATTCTGTCTCAGCCTCCAAAATACTGGAATTACAAAGACCTGTCACCATGCCAAGGTGCATGCTAGGTTCTTAAACGACAATCTCAATATTGGGATTTTTGCAGATTTGTTCCAATGCGTTGTTCCTTCTGCTCTTCACTCATAATGCAGTTTTGGTTTTTGGATCCCAGGGATTGAGCCCAGGGTGTTCTCACTGAGTTATATCCTGGCCCTTCTATTTCTTAAGACAGGATCTCATTAAGTCACTAAGCTGATCATGCTGAGCTTGAACTCATAGACCTGTGAATCTCCTGCCTCAGACTTCCAAGGTGTACCAAGAAGTATCTTTTACAAATAACTTTCATTTTATGTTTATGTTTGAATCTTTAACCAAAATAATTTCATTTTTTTTTTTTTTTGAAAAATGGCAGTCCCCTGAGGACTGCCATTTATTCTGCCAAGATTTAAATTGTTGTTTTCAGGGTGTGTGTGTGTGTGTGTGTGTGTGTGTGTGTGTATGTGTTTTACTGTTGTTTTTTCAATCACCAACATAGATTAATTTTTAAAAAATGTTTTTGCCAAATTCAATGAAGAACTTTTAATGGCTTGCAGTGATTGGGTTTGACAGAATATTTCACAGAATATAAGTATCTGAGTTTTGTTTGTTAATATAACAATTTGCCTAATGACTCATGTGGCAAGAACACAATTACATAGTTTATAGCTCACTAAACAGGCGTGTGTTTGTCTCTCTCTTCACTCAATATATCTTATGATTAATATTGATAATGCCAGACATCTTGCAAATATTAATTTTAGATTTTTATATGATAAAGATGCTAATAACCTAATTAGACTCCCCAAATAAAAGAGCCAGTAAAAAGGGGGAATTGAAATGAAGAAATATTTTTCAGAAAAAGAAGTACAAATGGCCAATAAGTACATGGCAAAATGTTTAACAACTATGACCATCGGGGAAACACGAATTAGAATATCAGCACTATAATTTTATCTTACTCCAGAAAGAATAACTATCATTGAGAAATCAGCGAATAACAAATGCTGGCAAGGCTGTGGGGGAAAAGGAACCTTTCCGTATTATTGTTGTGGGGAGGGAACTGGAATAACCATTATGGAAATGAGTATGGAGTTTCCTCAAAACACTAAAAGTAGAAATTCCATGAGACCCAGCTATTTCTCTGGAGTGTCTCCCCAAAAGAGTTAATGATATCATAGTAGAGGGCTACGTGCATACCCGTGTTCATGGCAGCACAATTTGTAACAGCTAAATCTTAGAAGCAGCTTATATGTCCATCAACAGATGACTAGGTAAAGAAAATGAGGTATTTATATACAATAGTATACCACTCAGCCATCAAAAAGATGCCTTTGAATAAGTTGTAGGAAAATAGTTGCATTTTGAGTTTATAACATGAAATGAAATAAATCAGACCCAGAAATTAAGTATCCCATTGTTTCTTTTGTATGAGAAACACAAAGCTTAAATAACATAAACAGTAAAGGAAAAGATAAGTTATTGTCAACCAGGAGGTGGACTTTTGCAGATGGGAAGGAAGCCTAAGGATGGAGGATGAGGACACTGCGAGGAGGGGAAGGGGATATGATCTGTGTATGTACCCCTCCCCACTATCACACACATGTGAACAAAAATGTTATTTCATGTGTGATGTTTGGCTTAACATTTCACTTTGTGATGTCTTCCACTGAATGTCAAATTTAAAGGCCCTGCTTATACAAGTTGCATAAACATGCAGTCTAATTTTCTAGTAATCCATTGCATTGTTTTATTTTTAAAAATTGCTTCTAGTTATTTGCATATTCATTTATCTATTAGATACAAGGTCTCACTACACAGGCCAGACTCAGAGTGATCCTTCTGTCTCAGCCTCCCCATTGCTGAGATTACAGGCATGTGCTATCATACGCAGTTTGGGGTCCAGCATGGTATGTGGTACCTAGCAGTGAACCTGGATCTCTGAGCTTGCCAGACAAGTTATTAGGTTATGGAGCTATCTCCCCAGATGATATTTCATTACTTTAAAAAACACTTATCTGCTTAAATTATCAGAAACTCATCCTTTTGTGTTGCACAAAGCTCTGAGCAAATGAGGGTTCACAGCCTCCCAGAGAAAGTAACTTTAGGGTCAGCCCATTTCCCTTTGTCTTCTGCTGCTTGCTGTTCCTTGAAGGCCCAATATAAAGCAGGACAAAGATATGCTGTGAACCAATGGCTGCTCTGCTGTCTATAATGAAGGAAGTGCCACATGCCGTGACATAACTTCACCTCCTCTAAAGAGCTACACTGTTCCCTACAATTTTCATTATTACCCTAAAACTTGCTTTTAGTAGGAAATGCTTGCAAATAAATAAGTTACAAAAATATACATCTAAAGGAATAGCAAAATGTAATTTTTAGTAGCTGTTAAAAGCA
Organism: Octodon degus; assembly: GCF_000260255.1. Classification (NCBI taxonomy): domain Eukaryota; kingdom Metazoa; phylum Chordata; class Mammalia; order Rodentia; family Octodontidae; genus Octodon; species Octodon degus. The sequence goes on from NW_004524708.1 coordinate 5,289,728, forward strand.
ACTCATTATATAAGGAATGGTATAAATTGATGCACTGGTATTTCAAAGGGCTATCTCATTCAAAAAATATTAAATTTTAGTAGGCTTAACATAGGCAAATTGCACTGCAGCTTGAAATCTTAGCTACTCTCAAGGTCTACAAGCATTCTTTGACATTCCTCAGAAAATGGGTTTGAAATGAGAGAAATTGGCCTGATGTTCACCAAGAGGTACTTTCTTTTGGTACTGGTAACCAAACTCAGGACCTTGCACTTGCCAGGCAGGCACTGTGAAGTTGAGCTATATCCCTGGCCCTTCAAGAGGTACTTTTAACATCTTTTACTTTCTTCCATTTTTGATGGCTGGCCCAAGCCCCATGCTAATCAGCCATGCCTGCATCAGGTGTCTCATGGCCACAGCTTTGTCTGTGATGAGCTTTGGTGGTCCATCCCTGGTGATTTCATGCTAGCCCTCTGTAGAAAGCCTCTCTGCAGCCATCCAGTGCCTGATCCGGTCTGTGAGGAGCCCCTTCCAAGCCCATAGCAAAATACAAAGCCTAAGGTGGGTAGCTGGACACTGTGCCTATTTTTCTACACAAGCAATATTTTTCATACCCATCTGAATAGTCAGTTGTGCACTATTCCCCTTATGCTACAGTATAAAGACTCTTTCAGATGATATACTTTGGCCCAGTCCTTATTTCTTTTAGAGTAGGATGGAATGAGCTGGTTACAATATCTGAAATCCTAAAGGCTGCTGCCACCGACCACAGCCAGCAGCAGGGGCTCATAGCACTGGGAGCAGTGCCAGGCACAGAACAATGGATGGTTTCTGGGATCCTCAGGTCTGGTTGCTGGAGGGTTCTCACAGTGGTGCTGGTAGCTGCTGTTTCTAGCAGCGGGCAGGGCAGTGAGGAGGCCTGCCATCCCTAAGGGTCACAGGGCTCGCACCAGGGAGACCTTAACACAAAGAGAGCTGCACTTTGCCCATTCATGGCTGAGACCAAGCCTGGAGAAACAGCCTCCAGCCAGTTGATAATGGTTTGGCTAAGTCTGATCTTAGCAGGTTTTCCACAAAAAGCCCTGTCTTCAGAAGCCTTTGTACTCTCGAATTGGAGAAGTACTGTGGTCTTACAGTCCTGAGTATAACGCTGGTCGTATCTGTGTTAGTAGAGGTCCTGGTATCCATCTCTGAGTGTAAACATCTATTACACTATTTAAAACATGAAGCACTTTGGACCAACACAAAAAAAAAAAAAAAAAAAAAAAAAAAAAAAAAAAAAACAGATTCCTAATAGTAATGAAAACTGTCCATATACTGGTTATAGTTTTAGGACAGGTTTGTAGAACCCCAAATAAATGGGCTAAATGAATTCATAGCAAGTTGCTAAAGTAAATCATTTTGAGTGATGTCTAATTTTATTATGTAATTTTCATTATTAAGAATTAGGAATTGTTTTTCTATTTCTGTTGAGTCTATGCGTCCTTACCTAATATAAAGGCCAGCATAAACCTTTGGAGGCCCACTGCTGTGTACTGTGAGGCTAGGCCAGGGGCTGAAGAAAGCCTTACCTAGGCATTCTGAGCAGCCCATACTGCCACTATTGACCAGCACTCCTTGTCCTGCCCTTGGTGACATGAACCTCTTGTTAACTGGGGCTCTACATTTATTAAGAGACTCTTCCTTTACCTTTACAGAGACTTGTTTTTATTAAATTCATGTATACCTGATGTAAAGAGCATTTCCATGCCCTTTCCAGCTTTGTTGGGTTCTATCATGTTTTTCCTTTCCTTTTAGATTGACAGTACATTTTCAATCTACTCCATGACTCATGCCATACTGGGGCTGGAATGAGCCTTTCTCAGATATTAATAAGCTTGTGGCTTTCTCACATGAAATCCCAGAAAATACCTTAGTAAATGTAGCATCCAGGGTCTCTTGTGAACCAGGCTGTGCAAGGTAATCTTCCTGCTGGTCTTCACAGTCCACACTCTAGCCAGTGAGACCATACTACCTGTTTCTCCTCACGTAGTTTAGTGTGAAAGGCTCCTTTTAGTGGGAAGGCATTTCTTCCCATTGTTTCTCACTGATCAGACCTCAAGTAAATGTTGTACCTGGCAGAAGCCTCCTCTCTCTCTTGAAGTCTTCTCAGTCACACGTCCCACATGGTGCAGGTGTCTTAATCTTTGTGCGCCCAGCCCTTGGCCTGGTGTGGAGTGGTGCCTCACTAGGCAGACTCACAACCAGATGGACTGAATTCACATTTTCAAGGTGCTATGCACCAGCATGTCATCATGGAGAAATCAAGTATTCAGCCTCTGCCTCACACCTCTGGTCTACAGAAAGGTGATTCTAATAAGACATAACCCATGGGGATGATAAGGTGATGAGAGACAAAGTGCTGCATGACTCTGGAAGTGGAGTAAGACCTGATGAGTGCTATTTTTGTGAAAATCAAGAGTGTTGTTTGCTAGGATCCATTGGTCTCTCAGTGTGATCCGTTGTACCTGGGGAGAAAGTGTGGCAAGAAGGAGGAAACGATAGACAAGAAGACAAAAGCTGGGTTAGGTGGTAGCCTGTGTGTCTGGTTGGGGAAACAACCCCTGAATGGTAATGGTAAGGGCCTTTCTTTATACTTTCACCAACACTGCAAGACACAAGGCTGCCTAACGACTAATAGCCCATGATGTCTAGGCAGGATATTTTTCTGAAGACTGAAGAAGCTTGACTGTTTTAGGCAATGAGGCCTCATCCTGCCCTCCTACATAGGATCAATTTCAGGTTCAGTGGCTCCCAACAGCTATTCTTGTGGCTTGATATCAGTATCTGATATCCCCGTGGAGTACAGCATATAAGCATTTATCCAGTTAATTTTTAAAGCACAATTATGAGGCAAGTGCTATTATTATTTCCATTTACATATGAAAAGTTGAGGCTCAGAGATCAAGAGTGATAAAAGTGCTCTGTCATTCAATGAATTTTGGGTGAAGTGCAATCTGATAGGCGCTCTCTACTTCAGAGCTTTCACTCTTCTCAATCCTCTCAAAATATATTATGATGCTTCCTCATATGTATCAGTTGAATGAGTAATTCTTAAAATTCACTATGTAAATAGTCTCTCTTTAGATATCAGATATGTATATGATGTCTTGCTCACAATTTCCTAATATGCCTCTCATATCTAGAAGTATATGGTAGGAGGAATTACAAGAATGACTATATTTTACAATTCCTAGAATTCATTGCATTGGGATAGAAACCTTCACTACAGACCTAAGGCTTGAGTAAAATATAACTAAAATGATGTCAGCTGTTTAGTCCCCAAAGAAGGACCATAGACCAGGAACAGGAGGCAGACAAGTAGTGAGAGAGTCAGAAGGAAGCATGATGTAGGAAAGTTAGTGCTTAAAATCAGACAGGCCTTGTTTCTCTGCTTCTGTCACACATTAGCTAATTCATTTCAATAATGATTCATCCTATGTTTGTTGCACTCCAGTACGATCCTGGAATTATGACTTCTTTCTGAACTCTACCATTTTTTCTATAGAAAGTGGACATGGTAGTTCACACCTTTCAGAGATATTTGCAAAACATCCCCGAGACATACAGAAAGATACTGCTCTGGTGTCTTCTACGAGAGATCTTCCATCCATTTATCAATCTGTCTCTAGCTGGGTATTAGTATGGGCTCAGGCTGGAGGCAGAAAAGTGAATGCAAACTCTAGAGGGAGAACAGGACAGAATCCTCTAGCAGAGGTCAAGAGTAAAGTACTGGGAAGTAAGTGGGTCTCAGGGAAGATACCAAAGTCAAGTCAAGTTATCAGCAAAAGGAAGGCACTAGGGTATGAAGCCAGAGTAGGCCAGGATATGTTTGCTTAGAACATCCATCACTTGCTACTGCTAGAGTCTGACAAAATGAGTATTGTTAGTAAAGAGCATCTTTTCTTGAATCCTAGTACACTTCGCATACTCCTAGCATATTCCCTAACAATGCTCCTGGCTTCTTACCCATTGCTATTTCCTCCTATTACAGTCACTTGTTACCTGGACAAAAGCAATAGGTATCAGTACACATTCCTTACTCCCACAGAGTTAGTGTGCCCAAAGTTCTGAGCATGAGATGTAGTTTTTCATCATCCTTTCTTCCTCAGGACCAGATTTGCAGACTTTCACCTCAAACATGCTGCCCACAAGTATAGATGAGGATTTCTTAACCTTAGCTTACAGTTGACATTTTGCAACAGATGATGCTTTAAATTTTGGGGATGTGTAGGGCAGACTTCACAGTGAGTTGTATGATGTGTAACAGCATTTCCAGCTTCTACTCACTAAAGACCTATATCGTTATCATGGTTGGTTGCAATAAGCAAAAAAAATATATGCACGTGTTGCCAAATGTTTCCTTAGTGAAATTTCCCCACTCTTTAAAACCATGACTCTAGACAGACATGAAGAGTTGGCAGGTCACTTGGATGTATAAGCAAATGATGACCTCTAATTTAATCTCATTGATAACAAAGATGATGTTTTGGCTTTCATTCTTACTCTCTCTTTTAACAATTTATAGCTTATTCAGAAACTAGGGAAGGGTCCTTTCAGGGGGGTTTCAATTCCACACAGTGTATGTTTCAGGTGAAATAGAACTCTGTTACATGAGTGTTTTAATGCTTTTATAATTACTTCTCCCAAAGATGGTGTTTGAACAGCTATAAAAGACAGGGTCCCAGGTCCTGCTACCAACCTGATACTCATGGCTGAATGTCAAAGAGATATTCCCTTTTGTGAATATTCAGTTCTTAGAGTGCTGTGGCCACAGAAGTTGGGCATTATGGTTGACACAATGTTTAGAAGGTTAACTAAGCGATTCAGCCAGGGGCCAGGGGCCCTACTTTGTAAACATACTGAGCCTGATCAAGAGGAAGACACAGAGATGGCGAGGGCATAAAGGGTCCCTATGGGATGGCAAGTCTGCATATGATAAGAGGGAAACGAGGAAGGCATGATTTCTGGGTCTTCAGAGGAGCTTCATGCTTGGTCTTCATCTTGGTTGCCATCTCCTGGCTTCTGGTGCAGACTGTTTGACTTCTGCTCAGGACTCATTAGCCTCATGATGTAGACTCTTTGGCCTTCATTGTATATCATTTAACATTTCATCTCAGATCCATCAGCTTCCTGCAATGGACTTGCATGGACAAGGACACTAGGGCACTGCAGGAGCTCCAGGCTTTGGACTGACCTCTTCAGCCTCCAATGTTCAGACACCCTCTTATCCAACTCTTAAGCACTCTTCCTTATCCAACTCAGTTGCTGACCACCGTAAGCCCATCTCATAATTTCTCATATATTTACATATCTCATTCTGTATCTGTTTCTCTAGTAAACCCCAACTGATACTCCGGTCGAGGGAAAGCTTTCAGCCTCACCCAGGTGGGTAGCTGGCAGGTAGACCAGTTGGCTTTGGTCTCAGCTACACTTCCTAGAATTGCAGATATAAGATGTTTCTGTGGCTGAGGAAGTTTTCTGCTGTGCTTCTTTCAGCAGCCAAAAGCCAAAGCTCGACCTGCAAACTTTGGATTGGGTTCCGGGGGTTCTTTGTCAAACATGAGCCATGTTTCTGGCTGAGCATCACCCATGGGCACTGTGCCCCAGACAGGCCAAATCCATACAGCAGAAAGGCTCGTTTTCAGCTCTGCAGAGGCAGCAGCCTTTAGGCTAATTAATAAATCATCAACACATTTGTGGTGTGAAAAATGAAATATTTATGCTTGCCAGAGTAATATTTCTGTCTTGCAGCCCCATGCTCTGTTGATGCCTGATGGAGGATGAAGTAAATACCAGCTGGTATAGAATGAGTGGAATATAATTACTCTCTACAAAGTTAAGTGAATATTAAAACACAGAAGTCATAGGCACTGGCACTTGTCCCTCCCTGACTCCATTGTCCAGTAAATGGCATCCTGACCTGATGTTTGCCTTCTGACAGCTCACAGTAGAATATTCAGTGAAGGACTTCATTGCCAGTGATGTGGAAACAGGTGGGTCACAAGTGGTGACCACCTTCGAGGAGCAGAAAGATATTTTTCACATGCAGGACAGAATGAGACATCGTGAAAGGAATATGGCTTTGGAGCCAGAGATCAAGTCTTGAGTTCATCTCAGAAATGTACAAGTTGAATAACCTTGACCCAGGTCTTCACTTCTCTGTACATGAATGTGTTAGTCTAGAAAATTGGGTAGCTCATGATGTGACCAGGTAGCTGCTTCAGAAAGAGATTGGCAGAGTTTGGCATGGTGACATGACAGTTGAAGTGAGGTGAAAGGAAAGCTATAGAGAGACTGTATAAGCGGTCTGCAGATGCGAAGGTGTTGGCAGAAGATGTACAAAGGGGTACTTGGGAAAGGCAGGACTGGATGGTATGGTAACAGGAATAGCAAAGGGGACCCAGCTCATGAACATGAACAGGAGCAGAAAAGTCACAGAGGCTAAAAGACCAGAAGGACAACCTGCCTAGTGAGGAGACATGCAGAAAAGGAAAATGTCTCAGGCTTAAAATTGAGCCTGGCAGCCTAAATGGAGTAAGTCATCCCTAGAAATTTCCAGCATTGGAATAATATATATTCTTGCCTTTGGATCTGTGGGTTCTTCTTCCATGGAGTCAACCAAACTCAAATTTTAAAAGTTCTAGAAAAACACTGTTCCTATAGCCCA
>NW_004524708.1:5297153-5308492 GCF_000260255.1 Octodon degus
TCTCTCTCTCTCTCTCTCTCTCTCTCTCTCTCTCTCTCTCTCTCTCTCTCTCTCTCTCCTCCTGAATTTCCTTTGTCTTTCACCCCCATGTTAAGTGCCTCCAACAGATCCAAGTACAGCAGTCTGGCGAGGCCTATATGAGGCCCACAGGACTCAGCCTCACAGCAGTCATTCTTTCTCCTTCCCTTGGACATTCTCTGTCATCTCTGGCTTAAATTGCTGTGTCTCTGGTCCTGCTCAGTGCCTGGGGAGGCAGGTCAAAGTGCCCAAGGAAAAGTAGGATGGAACACAAAGGATATCTCTGTCTTTTCAATATCCCACAGGACTACAAAATCCCTGTCTAAGTCTCCCTAGAATACAGCGTGACATTCGCAAAACAATTACAGAAGCAAGAGACTGTCTGCTTGACTGTTGTAAGTTTAGTAAATGATAAGTATTCTAGGAAGAAGGAACAAAATCATCTTTTCTTGACACCTACTATATGGAATTACTACTCTTACAGTGCTAGAAAAAGCATCTCAGTTCGATATTTAAAGGCATCTCCTAAGGTAGGCGTTTTGCAGTTGGAAAAACAGCCTAAAAATAATAGATTGTCTTCAGCCGAAAAAGCAAGCTAGTGATGGCAGAAGTCTTCAAATCTAAAACTATTACCTTTCGTTTTTGTCAACCAGTCCATCTTTCCTGCTATACTCACCTTTCTTCCTTACCCTAATCTGCTTTGCTATTGCTCCTTCTTTTTATTGTCATTTTTTAAAGATTCTACACCTTTGATGATCTTTGTAAATGCCTCCCATTGAATGTGTTCAAGGTTGTGATGTCTCAGGTTAAATAAAATAATTGCTTTTATCAAATTCCACCTAGATAAGAGCAGCCAGATGACACAGCTTTGGCCAATGACATCCCCACGGAAAGGATGAGCCCCACTTGCCCAGCGCCTCATTGTGCTTTGCCTTCCTGAATGAGGGGCCATAGGAGGAGCTGTTTTGTGAGCACAGGCACTGCGTGCAGAAGGCCACCTGAAGGTAAACATGGCCGCTTCGAAAACATGGTAAACCAGCCACCTGGTTTCTGCACTGCCTCCCTCCATGCATGTACTGAGTGTCAGAGTCCAGGTTTTCTTCCCTACAGTGGAACACAATTGCTAACTTCCTAAGGGGCACAAGTGGTACCCCCAAACCAAAGAAAAAGAAAGCTCAACTTTTCCTCTCCATTCAGAGGAAATGTGGCAGCAAGGACTTGAGTAAATGCATCCCACACTTATTTCATGCTTGTCATTTATGTACATCTGTGTGCGTCCTCACCTATACCTTTCAGTAGTGAATGGGGTGCTCTACCAGTTTCTCTAGTAACAACTTTCCATGTATGTGAAAATTTGATTTAGAGCACTTTTATTTAATATTTAAAACTGTATTAGTCATTCTTTCTGTGGCAAGCAGAAGAATGATTTTCAAATGGGATTCATTATGTTCCTGCCCCATAAGAGACATTTGTCAGTGTTTAGCAACATATTTAGTTGACACAGCTGTTGGGATAAGGGGTGCGATGGAGTATGATGCTGCCAAACATCCTACAATGAGCAATGCAGCCTCCTGCAATGAAGATTTATCCAGCCTAAAATGTTAACTTTCAGATAGAAATGTCCAGGGCCAGTGAAATAGGTCAGTGGACTAGGTGCCAGCCTAAGCAAGCACAGAGACCAGAGCTCAATCCTCCACACCACATGCCATGCTAGTCCCAGCCCCAGGCATGCTGACCTGGCCACCAAGACCCAGCATGCTGGTGCACACCTGTAATCCCAGTGCTGGGGAGGCTGAAAACAGGCAGATCACTATGAGTCCAAACTGTGTGGTAAGACCCTATACAAAATACATACATAGCATACATACATCAGCTTGAAATGTCAATAAGATATTGAGAGACCCTTTCTAGCATATTCCATAATAGATTAGAGTTGTGGTTTGTGTAAGCAGTCTCCATTAACCAATACTAAATTGTTTCTGCCATTGCAAAAAAGAACATCATTGCCCCAAATGTGCTTGAGAATATGCAATGTATTTTTTCAAGAATAATTTCTTAGGGCTGGCCAGATAGCTCAGCAGGCTAAAGTGCCTGCTTAGGTGGACACAGGGACAGCAGTTTGATACCTGATGAGCTGTGCTGGCTCTGCCCCCCGGGGCATGCTGAGACATCCATTGAGACTGGGCATGATTTATTTAGCTCACAGTTTGTGCAGGTTTCAGTCCATACCTGTAATCGAGTGCTTGGCGGGCTGAAAACAGGAGAATCACTACGAGTCCATTCTGTGTAGGGAGACCCTGTAGACCCTGTAGGCCTTACCAAATACACACAAAAAAATTCTTATGCATAAAACTGCTTTTACAAAGACTGTACAGATAATATCATGCTACTGCTGCTGAGTCACCCTCTAAAAAAAGTCTTCCTTACTTTATGCACTTTTGAAAACTGCAGTGGACACTGCCCATTTCCCTGAGTCCTCACCAGCACTGTACATCACCAAACTTAAATCTTTGTGAAGTAATGAAATGATTAATTAGCTTTTGCCCGTTTTTTGCCATTTCAATTTTTGTATCTGTCTTGTCTACTTTTCTTTCATCACTGAGATGTGGCTCCCACAATTAAGGAAAGAAAGATTTATTTAGCTCACAGTTTGTGCAGGTTTCAGTCCATACTCAGCAGGTTCCAAGGCAGGGTGGTATGGCACATGGCCTCAGTTCAAGGAGGCAGAAGACAGCAAAGCAACAACAGCACAATGTGGAAAGGGAAAAACCGCTTTTCCTCCCTTATATTATAAGTAGGCTATCACACCACTCATGTGTCTTCATACCCTCATCTTACACAAGATGAGGATATTTATCAAGTAAGGGCTCCGGCTTCCTGCTGAGTCACTTAGTTAAACTTCTAAACCTCTCTAGTCGACATAATCTGTCAACCACTGCTAATCCATTTCCTTTTTTTAATTTTAATTTTATTTTATTGTTTTGTTTTGTGGCTGGCTCAGCCTACCCTGGGGGTGGGGCTGCTGTGGCATGTGGTGCCGGGGATTGAACTGTGGTCCCTGCGTGCTTGCCTAAGCAGGTGCTTTAGGCATCTGAGCTATCTTGCCCCCCATTTTCTTTCTAATTAGTGCCCATTTTTTATTGACTTGTAGGATCTCCTCTCATACAGTGGATATGAATGTTTTATGTTGAATCTGACTTCCACATTCTGCCTACTTTATCCTGCTATGTAGCCAATTTAGGAAAGTGAAAAATGTAAGAGGGTGTGGCAGGTGGGGAATACTTCATTCATCGTTAATTGAAGTATGAACTGTGCAAGTGCTGTGAGACATATAGAGGAGTGAGGCCATTGACACCCCCAGTGGTTTTGTGTACTCTTGGATGACAAAGAATATATATATATTGCTTTCATCTTCATACTTGTTAGGAATTCAGGTCCCAATAATAGTCCCTATTCTTCATGCACAATTAATCTATTAAAACGAAGACAGAAAATAGCAGAAAGTGTGTCAAAATACTTGTTTTTATTACCTGTGACAATGACACTGGAGAGAAAGGCATACATTTGTAGATCATAGTCCGTGGGTGGATAGACATACTGGCCCCTCCTGCAGGCATACTGACACCCTGCAGGTCTCCAAGACAGGGCCAAGACTAGGAGGCGCATGTAGCAGGAAGGGGTAGACAAGCTTCTTGCACTGAGGGGACTGTGCGTGAGGAGAAGAGTTTTTTTTCCACCTTTCCAAATAAAATACATCGCTTCACACATCCCGGGGAAAGAGGAAGTGAAGAGATAGAGAGAGGCTAAGAGTACTAAGTTAGTGATGACATCTCACCCGGAAGGAAAAGCAGGGATGGAGATAAGTGTTGCCTACTCTGATGGTAAGAAAAAATATGTTAAACTCTTAAATACACGGGCATAGGCAAGATCTTTCTGAATACAATCCCAATTGCACAGGGAATAATGCACAGAATTAACAACTATGTTCGCATCAAATTATAAAGCTTCTGTATGGTAAAAGAAACAATCAACAGAGTGGAGAGACAACCTGACACTACTCCTTGGGTAGAAGACTGATATTTAGAACACATACAGAGCTCTAACGTTAGACGGTCTAAAATAAAAGACCCAATAAAAACGGATAAATGAAGTGAATAAATACTTGAAGAGAAGAAGTACAAGTGGCTAATAAGTACGTGAAAAAATGTTGGGGGCCTTTACCCATCACAGAAGTGCAAATGTAAGCAACACTGAGATTCTAGCTTGCTCTAGTGAGAATGAATATCAACAAGGACTCAAAAAAATCTACAAATTGTGAAGAGTTTGTGGGGGAAAGGAACCCATTCACACTGTTGGTGGGAACATAAATAGTACAACCCCTGCAAAAACTGGTATAGGGATATTCCTCATAAAACTCAAAGTGGAAATTATACCCAGTCATAAAAGATACCTGTAATGATTACCTTTTCAAAAGAGTTAAAGTCGTCATATTACAGCGATGCGTGAACACTAGATACAGCAGCACAAGAACTAAATAGTGGAAGTTATCGATATGCCCATCAATAAATGGTTAGATAAGGAAGGTTATAATGGTTATATATGTGGCATATATACACGATGGAGTACTGCTAAGGGATTCACCTGAGTCATTTGTAGGAAAATGAATGGAACTTGAGATCATACGGTTGAATGAAATAAGTGAGACACAGAAGGATAAATATCACATAGCTTCTCCTGTGAGAAACACAAAATATAAATCTTTCAAAGAGAAATAAGGGAGAGATAGTTAAAAAGAAAAATGAAGCAAACTTATTGGAAATGAGAAGAGAATTGGGGGAAATGGAGTAAAAATGAACAACATGAGATATGCATATTACCAGTTTCTAAAACCGATGGACTTATTATGCATCATACACATTTCTTAACAAAAAAATGAACCCCCAATGAGAATCCCATTTAAAATGCTCTGCCCTTTTCTTCCACCACCACCCTACCCTCAAACGATCTGAGCATGGATCTGTTCTCTCCTATCACCTCTGCCATCACGTACTCTTCCTTCACCCTTTGTGCTCACAGATTGTTGGTATTGCTGTGGCTGTAGCTGTCTTCGCATTTGAAGTTGTCAAATTTCCTTTTAGGTCTTCCCTGGGTCATCCTGACTTCCTTCCTCTTCCAGTCTTCCAGGTGAGTTAATATTTTTTTAAAAAAAAACTATTTTTATTGAGAACCAAATAGCAATGAGACAGTTTCACAACTGATTACGAGCACATTTTCAATAATTAATACATTGCATATTGTTGTCTTAGTGGTTATTCACTGTACAAGATGCAGACCTGATATCCTCTCTCAAACACTATTAGAACAAACCTCACTATTCATTGAATTAAGAGAATGGAGCTGTATATCAATCCTATCTATTTTGAGTATACAGATACAAAATTGGTATAGGGATATTCCTCATAAAACTCAAAGTGGAAAATCAGTAAGGATCAGTAAGGTCATTTATTTGTATTCCCCTTTTTTGCTTAATTTTGTCAGAGAAGGGCATTCTATTGTCATTTAAATACTGTAGGTACATGAATTCAGCAAAACATCCCAATATAGTCCAATAGTCCATAATAGTAGTGGGTTTTCCATATGACTGTCTGTGTCCAAAGTTGTTGACTTGAGCCTTTTATAGCTCATCATATTAATATGACTTTACTTTTTATACTTCATTTTCATACTTTTATGCTGGAAGGGCTACAAGGACAGCCAACATTTTGGCTTTAGCCTTTCAAGATCAGTAAGGACTCAAAATAGGAGAACTTGTACTGTAACATCTTATAACTCAATTGTGTCCCAAATTTTCTGATCAAGGAGATTATGGGGCCACAGAGGAAAGTGATCCATAATGTAGAGTACCCCTAAGGAGAGTCATATGGAGAGAAAACATTCTCTCAAGCTTTTACACAGAGCAAATTGGTCAAGCAATGGCCGTGACTCATACACATGGCTGACACTAACAAAGGTTCTACAAACTGAGGTACAGGGTTTCAGGTTAAATCCTGAGGGGATCTAACTGAACTTACCAGATACAAAAGTTACATTTCTTTTTATATAGGTCTTACTCTCTCTTGGTCTTATCCATCCATCAGAAAAGTATGAGCTGATATTTATAGCCACAAGCATATTGAACTCCCAGCGGAGGAAACCCTCACCCCTTGTTTTTTCTTTCTACTATGTTATTCTCCCTAGACCTTCTTTTCCCATTCACTGTTGTGTCAAGATATCTGTAATTCTATTTTTACCTTCTCACTATATAAAAAGTTGATCTTCCTCAGAGGACCATCCTCAGCTTTTCCTCAGTCTCTGTCTTGTAAATGTCTGATTTCAGCAGTCAACTATGGAATGACAGTTTCAAAGTGTGTCTCTCCTCACCTAAGCTGACACATGCACACCGGTGTTTGCAATGAATGTTTTGTGCATATTTACATCTAGCTGTCATGGTGCCATTTCAAACTCAACATGACTGAATCCCATTTTCTTCCTATATTTGTCTGATAGTACCATTAGCATCTGTTCAATTAAAAATTTGTGCATCATCTATGCATAACTCTGCTTATTTTGTAAATTATGGGTTTCATCATTGTTTAATTAAGATTTCTATTACCCAGAAGATTTAAAAAAATACTCAGAAATTTAAATATGTCTTATAAGTGTAGCTGGATCACATACTCAGGTAATTTATGTCACATTATTCTAGCTATTTCTATGGAAGTGTTTGTTGGAAGACATTAACATCTAAGTTAGTAGAATCTGAGAAGGGTAGATTGCACCCGATAATGTTGGTGGGCCTCATCCAATCAGTTGAAAACCTTAGTAAATAAAGTAATGATATCCACTGAGCAGAACACACTTGGAAGCAGAGTGATCTTTATATGTACCCAGATCTTCAGTCTCCCATCTACTCTGCAGATTTTGGATTTCTCATGTTTCCACAGACATGCGAGCCAGTTCTTTAAAATCTCATCCTCCTATCCTCCCATCCTCTCATCCTGCCATTCTCTCTCTCTCTCTCTCTCTCTCTCTCTCTCTCTCTCTCTCTCTAAAAGATGCAAGTCTAAGCATGACTTGCATCCTCACTTCCTCCTGCACTGGAGTGTTATCTTGGCTTCAAACCAGAAGCCCAGGGGTCAATGGGATCCCAGGTCTCACAGCTCCTGCAACTTCTCAGGGATTTGCAGTCCCACAAAAGCAATGACCTTTGTCACCAGAGGTAGAAGGTAGCCTTGAGGGAACCTACAGCTTCTCACTTTGCTAAGATTCCCCGGTGCAGAGCCTGTCAGGCTGAGACTGCCCCACCTTATCTTTCCTTAAACCCTGTCAAAGTGATCAACTCCTAAGCTATAGACTCGGGCTCCTTGTGCATCAAGACTCTATTCTCCCCTATAACTCTCCATTGTGCAAAAGTAAATGCACAGTAAATTTTAGATGCTGTCAGTACATATGCTTTGAGCTAAATGGTATGCTGGGGAGTCTGTGTATCTCAATTTGTAAAGCTGGTTTATCTGAATAAAAGAAAAATATATTTGGGGAACACAAGGAGACTTAGGAAAAACTTTGCTCCTTCCTAAAAGATGCATAGCTAATGTTATAAGTTATTATTTCATCAAGCACTTAATTTAGATAGATCATGAGATTAGTTCATGGTGCATTAAATTTTGAGTTTAACACTTATTATAGGATAGTGGGCAATTCCTTTACCTCTATAATTTAAATTTCCTCACTGACATCTCTTCTTCACAATATGCAAATTAAACTATGTCAACTATGTCAAAATTAAACTATGTCCCATATCCATAAGTCCCTCAATAAAATGGTTGCTGAATCTGAGCCTTCAGCATCCTCTTTGTTATAGGCAGTAGCAGTGTTTTTCCCCTGCTCTCTGTGCTGTAAACCTTGCCAAAACACTCAGATTATGTTAACCTTACAGTTATAAAGAAAAATACCAAGCTAATTTGGGAGGCTTCCAATAGCAAAAATGTCTATTAAAATTTGCAAATGGTATAAAAACTATATGACCACAATGGCCTCTTTCTGTTTTGCTTGGGAACCAGAGGTGAGCATCATATTTCTAGTACTTGGCTTTCACTGCTTGCTTCCAGAAAAGACAATGTAAGTGCTGGTTATTAGAGGCTGTCAATAAATTTCAGAACTGAAGCAAATCCCACTCAACTGACTGACAGCTACAAATTAATTTTGCTTTCCTTAAACAACTAACCAGTCTAATATTCACGCTGCTGACAAGCCCCGCTGTGTGTTCTTGTGGCTCAGTGCCATGCAGTTCATCTGTCATCCTGTTGTGCAAATTATTTTGCCTCCGCTCAGCTTCTTAATGGGAAGACAGTGCAGTCTGTTCACGCACCTTGGTGACAGGGTGCTGGGTTTAGAGTTCTGCCTGCAGAGCAACACACAGGCCTACAAGGAGGTATGGGTAACAGTGACAGCCTTCCACTTGAGAAGGAGGAAACCTGCTCCATTGGTGACTTCCCATCCCAGTTCATTCAGTGACCTGTGACCAAACACCATGTCAAATGATCAGGATAAAAAGAAAACTGCTGCTCCATCCTTTTTATAAAGATATCATAGGCTAAGCAGGAGAAAACAGTAAGAAGGACTAGTTTGTGTGATTATAAGTTTTGTGGGTCATGAATTTGAAAAAGGGAAGGTGCTTGTGTTAGCACAGAGCTTAGAGTGTTAGAGTGCTTCTGCCAAAGGGTCGCTTGTCTATGGGTCTGGCTTTCTTTCCCAGCGAGTCCACATAATAGTTTTTAATTCTTTACTACAGCTCAGGGAAGTTGTATGTGTTAAGGTTGATACACTGTGTCAACTTGAGGAGTCTAGAAGCTTAACTAAGCAACTCAGCAGTTCTACATCTTGAGGTGAAAAGGACGTGCCCTTACTACTCTAGGACGCTGTTCATTGTGTTAAGCTGAAAAGTTTAAAAGCTCAACTAAGTGATTCAGCAGGTGGCCAGGGTCTTTACTTTGCAAACATCCTCAACTTGTGGGAAATGGTGTGGGTGGTGGCGGATAGCCCATGTACAATGTAAAGGCCGTAAAGAAGTTTGCTTTCCCCCCATCTTTTTTTTTTTTTCTCTTGTGCTTTGCTTTCTTTTTGGATTGTTGCCCCTGCGCCATGCCATTCTGCCTTGGAGCCAGCTGATTATGGACTGAAACCTCCACAAACCGTGAGCAAAATAAACCTTTCCTTCCTTAACTTTGGGTATTTTGTCTCAGCAACTAGAGAAAAGTAACCGAGAAAGTGTGCATGTGGACATTTATGTAATGGCCACACACATCAAGATACTTGATGGTACAACTTCGTCTCCCAAGAGGAAATTCTGCTACTCTTTTCTGGTGAACCCTTCTCACCTCCAATGGGTAGCTGATATTTTTATTACTATGGATTAATTTTGCATTTTTCTAAGTTTCAAAAAAATAGACTCATGTTGTGACAGTTGTGCCACCAACGTGCAGTGTACACATCTGTAGCTCTTCTTACCCCTGTGAAATTATTCAGTACAGACGTTGACCTTTGAAGGATGAGCACAGGTTGGTGTCAAGTGGAGGCTGGAAGGAAGCACAGAATAAGTTTCAGTAGGTCGCATCTGTGGGTCGAGGGTGCTAAATAACAGAGCAAAGCCCCATTGTGAAATATGTGGAAAGTAGTGTGAGGTGTGTGATGTCTGTTTTTGTAGGTCAGTCCTCAGATTCACAGAGTTTACCTCTGAGGCATGGTATGGTTAGATGCAAGAATCAGAGTCATTACTATGTATGTACATGGGGAATTCAAAGAGCAAACAGAACCCAAACAGGGACCTGGAGGAGAGGCCACTGTAGTGACCCAGATAGCCTCTGGGAGGCAATTACTCCTTCTGTCTCCCTCCCTCGGAGGGAGACAGGAGGAGTAATCAGAGATGAGAACATGCTTGGATGTGTATGAGAAGCTTAGGAGGAGTTGAGGCAAGGGATTAGCTTCCTGGATTGGAAAACTAGGTTGTAGAATATAAGTAGAAGCAATTGAATAGCTAAGAAATAAACCACTGCTTCTGATGTTCACTTAAAATTAATGAGAGAGTGAATGCACGAAGCTTCTGCTGATGCTGGTCCCACCCCAGGTCTGTTGCCCCAACCCTACCAGCTCAGCTCTTAGAGCAGAGCGAGCAAAGACCCCGAGGAATCATGCATATTTAATTGACCTCCAGGTTTGAATTCCCCAGGCCTGCTTCCTGTCACTTTGCCATTTCAGAGAATAGCATACCAGGGCTTTTCATTCCACCCCTCTGGTGGTGCCCTTTTGGAGAGAATAAGCCTCAACTAGTGTTGCCAAGAGCCAGTGACATTTGCCATGTTTGAAAAGGCCTCATTCTGAAGAATGATTATTGATTCTTTTTCACATTTCAGATCACTCTTTTGATGCTGCCTTTTACTGGCCCCAGCGAGCAACCCTCAACTGTGTTCCAGGCTCTTTGACACAGCAGTTCACCCATACACAATGCAGTGTTCCTCCAAGTGGCATTCACCCTGAGCCCGTCTGCAAAGAAAGTCACTGTTGCCATGAATATTTCATCATGTGGAGGAGCTTCTCCAAGCCTCACTTGGGTGGCTATAAGCATGTAGATAAGCTCGTAAGTGAACGCAGGTGATGATGGAGTGTGTGGAGATAGAAAGGAGAGGAACCAGTGTGCTTCTTTATGAAAAATAGTAACAGTTCTGGGAATGCATCATCCTCACACTGCTGTGGACCTGCAGATTCTCCAGGGAAGTAGAATTAGAAAGGGAGATCTGCAGAAGGCACAGCAAGCCAGAAGAAAAGAATATAAAACACATTCTAGTTGTATCAATTGACTGTCAAAGAATATATGTTGAAAAGAATTTCTAGGTAGTGAAAGAAGACCCTGCAACAGAAGACCCTGATTTCTGATTCTAGAATCTAAGAGATATTTGATCATCTATCTTAGGAGCTGTAACATCATCTATGATTGAAGTAAAATATGACATTCAGTGGCAAAGAGAGTTTTGTGAGTCTGATGTAAACAGTAAGGGCCAGAATGGGGCTGGAAGCCTTGGTATACACTCCACACACTTGAAGCAGGAGTGTATTCTCCACCACACACACCCGTTGACATTACATGGCCTTCAGGATCTTGGCAAGAACAGATAGGAAGCTGCTTATCCATGAATTTTTAGGACTAGAAAATAGTTTTATCCAACACTAACTTAAGTTCTCCATGGAAGGTTGAGCTAGCAATGCAAGATATTAGAATGAATGAATAT
>NW_004524708.1:5308592-5311038 GCF_000260255.1 Octodon degus
CTAAAGTACTTAGCATCATGAATAAATTATTTGCTTTGAAAGTTTTTAATCATGAGAGGAATGTCTTTCCAGCCTGATACTCATGGAATGCTAAGTCACATAACTAATGTTTTAAGTAACTGACCAAAAAGTCATCCTCACACACTACATTGTATGGGTTATCTGCCACCACCTACACCATTTCTCATAAGCTGAGGATCTTTACAAAGTAAGGACCCTGGCCATATGCTGAATCACTTAGTTGAACTTTTAAACTTTTCAGCTTAACACAATGAACAACAATGCTGCTAAAGTAAGGATTGGGAGGTCATTCTGAACCCCATCTTCCAGCAGGAAAGTCACCACCTGTATTAGTCAGTTTTTCCTGTTGCTGTAACAAAATACTCAACATCCACAACTTAAAGAAGAAGAGGTTTAATTGGGTTATAATTTCTCAGCTTTAGTCCATGGTCATCTGGCTCCAGGATGGAAATATCATGGCAGAAGGGAGTGGTGTAACAGCTACATAATTTGTGGTTGCCAGGAAGTGGAGCACAGTGGAAGAGTGCCTGCAAGAGATAGTCTCTCCAAATTATCTCCTAGTGACCCAACTCCAGTTCAGTTCCACTTTCTTGTTTGTTTGTTTGTTTGTTTGTTTTGTATTTAGTACAGGGTCTACAGGGTCTCATTATGTAGATCAGACTCGTGGTGATCCCCCTGTTTACAGTCTCTCAGTTACATGCCCAGTTTCAATTGCCCTCTCAGCGTATCCCAGGGGTGGGGCCAGGACAGCAGGCCCCTGTGATCGAACTCCCAGCCACGGTTAGTCCTCATTCCTAATAGCACATTCAACTATAAACATACCGGATGAGTCCACTGATGAGTCTCCTTATCAAGTCAAGCTGACCATTGTAATTGTTAAGAAAGCAATTGAGCATCAGGCTTGGCTCTCCCAGCAGCTCTCCTGGAAGCATGAATGACACATCACAATTTGAATGATATCCTTACTCTCAAATTAGGTTTGAGAAGGCAGCAGATGGTCTTATTACATGCTATATTATGATTAGTTGCATCCTTAATAAACATTGAGAAAAAATTGATCTTACATGTTGACTTTACCATGGCATCAGTTGTCTGAGTTTTATTGAAACATGCATAGTATTTATCTTGACCATATTGAGTTATAGTCAATATCAAGCTTAAGAGTTACCATCCTTAGGCAGGGCAGGATGGTGCATGCCTGTAATTCTAACACTGAGGAGGCTGATACAGGAGAATCACTGCTAGTTTGAGTCCAGCCTGGGCTACAAAATGAGTTAAGTTCAATGCCAGACTGAACGGAATAGCAAAATCCTGTCTGAAAAAGACAATGAAAGTTAATATCTTTTTTTTTTTCGGAACCTGGGATTGAACTCAGGCCCTTGTGCTTGCCAAGGAAACTCTTTTTCCAGTGAGCCATCTCCCCAGCCCCAAAAGTTACTATCCTTGAGGACTGACATGTTTTTTTGGTTGTTGTTGAGTGATTACTACACAGTTGGCATTGTGTTGGGTATTTGTGAGCATACCACAAACTAAATTATACCTTACAATAACTTTCTGTGAGAGAAATATATCATCACCATCACAGAAGAGAAACACTAGGGTTGGGAGGTGTTCACTCTCTTGATAAGGGCCAAAGGCTGACAAATGGCAAAGCTGAGTTTCTACACCAATCTGGTCTGGCTACAGGCCTGAGTACCAGCCTAGGGGTGAAACAAGCTTCTCATACATATTTCTCCCTTATTCACCCAATCTATAAATATCTTTTGGCCATGCATTGAAAATATAGCAATAGACCAAAAAGATAGAAAAGAGTATGCAAAGGAAATGCTAGTAGGAGTGTCTGGAACTAAAGTAAAATTATACAAATAAATATCTAAATGCATTTATGATAACAACTATGATAAAAAGTAGAGTATAACAGAGATTATGGAGGAAAATTTACTGTCATCAAAGCCACCAACAATGCCTCTCAAAAGGAAATACTAGCACACAGAGATAAAGGTAGGTAGATATTATACTCAAAAGAGGGGAAAGAGCTTGCCACTGACAGTAAGCAGTGTATCCAGAGGGGAAAAAGGCTGGTGGAGAAGGAGTCATGACAGGAAAGACCAATGCCACTGGACTATGGAAAGTCAGGTAGGGTAGACAGACAGCAGGCTGAACAGACAGGCAGAGCAGAGCTCAGAAAGAGCCACAGAATCCACAAAGATGGTGGAGAAAAGCAGACTATTCCTTGACTAGGCTTATTGCCAAAGATTCTAAAGGTTAAATGCTGCTGAAGACACTGAGTTCTATCTTCTTCTCTTTCTCTTTTGCCATCTTCTCTTTCTCTTCCTCTTTATTCTTGTTCTTCCTGCTCCTGGTTTTCCTCCTCCTCCTCCTCCTTTTCTTCTTCTTCTTCTTCTTCTTCTTCTTCTTCTTCTTC
>NW_004524708.1:5311764-5315706 GCF_000260255.1 Octodon degus
CCTTTGCTCAGTCCCCAATCTCACCTGGTCCTACTGGGCACGATCATCTCTTCTCCCTTGAAGAACATTATCTTCCTTCCCTCAGAGGCAAGGTTTTGCATATGCATTGTAAAGTGGGCACAGGTATTGTTAACCTGCCTTTCTTTTGCATTTCTCCTCCCCAGTCTTTCTAGAGAGAAACCCTCTCTTCAGGATTGCAGCCCAAATGTAGCCTGCAGGATTCCATAATGAGGTTCAAATACTTTTCTACTAAGCACACCGATTTCATATACAGCATTCCCTTTGTCTGAGTTGAGCCACTGGGTGAATCCCACCTGCTTTTGTAGCTCTTTCTCACTCTCATTGCTGTGGAACTGAACAGAGTGGGTGGGTGGGGTGAGCGGTGATCTAACTTTCTGCTAGACGAGGCAAGCTGCTGGTTCACAAAGGCTGTTTTAGGTGCTTAGAGGAAAATCAGCACAGTAGGCAGAACATGACATAGTACCTGACAGATCATGAGCATGGAATCATCTTACTTCCTTGGTTTTCCAGGGGTACGCAATCAATGGTACAGAGCTGGCCAGGTCAGGAAGGGAAGTGCAGGGTTGATTCTGGTCAATGCACTGTGTCTGTACCCACCCCATACCTGAGTTTGGGCAATGCCTGTGCCAGTTCCTACCTGGGGCTGTAATATCTTCAAACCAGGTGAGTGAATGAATAACAGCAATATAGTGTTGCCTGTTATATTAGAGACATTTAGTCTCACAGACTTAGCAAAAAATATTAAATTTCTATGGAAGACTCCAGAAAAATCTCCACAAGGGAAGGTGATGAAAGAGCTTTTTGCAATCAGACTGATAGAGGACAGAAGAGGAGATAAAGTTTTATAAACATGAAGGAGTATAACTCATTTAGGGAATTGAACAAACATTACATTTTTAATATAAATCGATCTGTTGGTAAAGATACTGTGAGAAATTTTGTGGTGAGCCTCCCTTGTGGTCACTGCATATGCTTTTTTGATTGGGAAAAGACATGGTTTATTAAGAGTATGGAGAATTCCTGAATCTACAAGCAAGGAGCACAGGCCTTCATCCAGGACAAGTGCTGGTCTGTGCTCTCACCAGCACTGGTCAGTGGAAAGCCCTGTGTTACAAGGTGAAATGTTAGTAGCCACAGTCATTCTTTAATAGCAACACAAAAACTTAATTTGAGAGCTTTCTGGTCATATCTTAGCATATTCCTTCTACATTAGTTACCAACTGCTGCAATTTACCTGGATTGTCAACCTTATTGGCATGAGACCTGCCTAACACATTGATTATGCATAATTCTGGATCTAGATGAGTGATGGAGGTGTGACCATGGGCCCTGTTCCCTTCCTTTCTGATGTTGTTTACCAGATCTTTTTGTTTGTAACCATGAAGGGAGCAGATTTGCTCTACCACACGCTTCCACCATGATGTTTCTGCCTTGCAGCCCATCAACCATGGACTGGAATCTCTGAAACTGTGAACCTAAAGACAGCTTCTTCTCCTTTAAGCTTTGAGTGTCAGGTATTGTGTCCCTGCACTGAAATGCTGATGATTACACTAGTGTATCAGTCATGGCTTTACTACAGGTACAGATATAACATAAGATGTACAAAGCTATAAGAAATTTCAAGGCTGGCTTGCAGTGGTCAACCACAGAGTCAGATGAGGAAGCTTGTAGAGGGCATCTGAACACTGGAGACTGAAAGATTCAGTTCAAGGTCTGGAGCTCACTGCAGTCTTCCATGTAAGTCGATATCAGGAAGCCTATGGACACATGATGAAAGGCTGATGAGAATACACCAGAAGGATGAAGGATCCAAGGCAGAAGCCAAGAGTCTGTTCTAGAGCCAAGAGATGATGTCCAAGCTAATGGTGAAGACTGGAGCTCTGAGGAGGAAGAATGGAACTCTCAGTCCTTCCTCATTCTCTTTTAAGTAATGAGTCACTCTAGAGTGTGGCCTCCACACCCTAGGATGTGGAATTGCTGAGCCTAGTTAAGCTCCTAGCTTCTCAAGTTAACACAGTCAATCAACCACTACAACTAGAATTCTTGCCTTGTTGGGCAGTGCCACTCCAGTCTCACTCTATCTCTTCACATAAACAGTTGCCAAGGTTCTTTAAAACTACCTCATTACCAAGTCCAGGGAGGGCCTCCTATCAACCTTTTTGGCATTGATAGCTCTCTAGCTTTTTGTCACAGTTGGGCACTGTCTGCTATCTGCTCTTCCTTGACATTTCCCTTCCTCCTTCTCCTGCTTCCCATATCATTACATCCCCAGGTGGAAGATGAGGTGGACATGCACCTACTGCTTTGCTATCAGCCTTTCTCCCTGGGGAATGATAGGGACCAAGAATTTGCATTTGTGATAGCTGAAGAAGCAGGGGGCCTCCAGGTGGTATGGATCAAAGTTGGAAGACCGAAAAGTGAGAATCTGAACCAACAAGCACAAAGCACTGCTTTTTCCTGATACTATTTGAATGGATCTGAGAAAAGGTTTGTTTGCCTGTCAGTCAGTCAGTCAGTCAGTCAGTCAGTCAGTCTGTCTGTCTGTCTGTCTGTCTGTCTCTCTCTCTCTCTCTCTCTCTCTCTCTCTCTCTCTCTCTCTCTGTCAGTCTGTCTGTCTCTCTGCATAATAGACTTTTCAGATATGAGCTATGGGTGCTGCTACCAAGTTACCAGGTGACCTGAAGGCATCGGGTTGTGTGAGACTGTAATTGACAGGTAAGATGGAGAAAAGAGGTAAACGGAGAACATATTGATGTCTGAACCTTCACCTGGCCCTCGCTGTGAGCCCTATCTCACCTTTAGTTTCTGATTTCCAAAGAGATGAGAAGAATGCAGCAGTGTTGATGATACAGGGAAAAGAAACTCCCAACCTACTGGATGTCTGGGATGAGTTCATGTTCTGGAAAGTGGAAGAATGAAGTTTAGGACTGATGGAGGATAAGAACAGAATGTATTTATTGAGAGAAGGAAAGCTTCTAATCAAGAGAGATACAAGTAGTCCCAAATGGATTGCCAAAGAATCTGCTTTTCCTAGGAATTTTTACAGAGTTAATCCATATATAAGGCAGGTCCAGGTTGGGCAAAATGGGAACTTGCAAGGTGTGCATGAGGTGGAACAAAACTATAGCAAACCCGTAAGATTAAAAACATAATTACTCAGGTAAAATTGATTAAATCAGAATCAAATATGTAAGTTAGGTAGTAAGTGGGCATGAATACAGGATAGGGGCTTTTCCTATAGAGGGGTGGGTTAGTGAATTTTCCTTGCTTTTTCAAGGTGATAGATACCCATTGAGAATATCAATCCATGATGTCCATCCCTAGGAGGTATGTGAGTGCATTTGTTTCGTCTTTTGTCTTGAGGTCTGGCCCATAGTGAAAGCACCTGTCTCTCCAAAAGTGGCAAGGTATCATGTCCTCCATATTGGCTCCTGTGGGGGCCTGGCCCTGTCTGACAACCTATATTTCTATCGAACTTAGCTGCCTACAATATTGAGTGCTGAAGCATGGCTCTGGAGAAGTTTGGGGTTACAACAACCACAGGGCCTGAGCTCTAGGGGAAAGAGGAGGTTTGAGAGCAAACTAAGATCCTCTCCTCAGAAAGGAAACATGAATTATAGGCAAAAAGAAACAACAGATTTCACTCCCTGGGGATGCACTCAAGCTTGTTTTTAAGCTTTCATAAACATTAAAAAAATGTATAGATGAATAGGTTGCACTCAGACACACTATAGTAATTATGCACGGACACATACAAAATCAGAGGTGGAGGACACTTAAAACTGAACTAACTTGTGCAGTGCTTATGCTGTGTCCAATGAAAAAGAAATTGTTCACACTTATTTTTCTTTAAATTTTTTTTTCCTCCTCTACCTTAACAGAAGAAACTGGAGGTTTTCTTGGGAAGAGGGCTGGCTTTTA
>NW_004524708.1:5319391-5320391 GCF_000260255.1 Octodon degus
GACTTGATCACTCTGTGTCATACACCCACAAATTGAACATGTACAGGAAGCTTAAGGGAGAGGAGGCCTACACAGAAGAGAGCAAGTTCTTCTGTGCCTGGACAGAAGGGAATGGAATTTACTCTGGTCTCTAGGTTGTATCCAAGAGGACTGCAAGCCATGTGAAAAATACCCTGCTTTCAAGAGAGTGGAATGTGACCCTGCAACTTTAGAAGCACAATCAATAATGTTTTAAAAAAGTTCTTGTCTGCTTACATTAGAGAGATAGAAAGGGTTCCCCAATCTGTGATCTCCTTTAGCAAAGAGGGTGGCTGCACCGGGGAGCTGCTTGTGGTCCCCTGGAGTTGTCTAACATACAGGTGGCTCCAGTGGGTTATGTGCCTCTTTCAAGTTGCTACCTTCAAAAGGAAATAGACAAAGCGTGTCAAACACGGGTAGGGTTTGGCTTTATTTAGAGATGTCTGATTATAACTTTTTTTTTGTATTTTAGGGAAGGCTCTACAGGGTGTTCAGGGTCTCACTACTAGATTGAACTCATAATGATCCGCCTGTTTACAGCTTCCCAAGATCTGGAATTATAGGTGCACGCCACCACACCCAGTCTCAATTGCTGTCTCAGCGTGTCTCAGGGGCAAGGCCAGGATGGCAGGCCTGGGGATCAAACCCCCTGCCCCTCCATCTGCTTGCAGGTGCTTTAATCCACTGAGCTATTTGGCTGGCCCTTGAAGAAAAACATTCATGTATTGACTTGTCACCTTAGAGCTCTAGCTTTGAAAATTTTTTTACCTTTTTTGTGATTTCTCATCTCAGTTATTTTTAGAACTATAATAGAGTACTTTGTATCACACACTGATCCATTGTTGTATAAATGAATTATCAAAAATGTGAATGTAATTTGTTTCAACTTTATCATTATTCTTATCATATTAAACTGTGGTTTCTTCAGTTGCATCAATCTTTTGCCCAATTTATGTGCTTCTTTTTCAAGAATCCCTTCACC
>NW_004524708.1:5321556-5323160 GCF_000260255.1 Octodon degus
TGAACGCTAACAGTTGATTTATGTTTCATAGCTTTATTACATGCAACTATTTAGAGTTCATTACTTTTTTATGCATATCTGCCTCGTATACAGATTCATTTTCCAATTTGTAAGAACTATACTGATGACTAGATCCTTGTACATAAATAAGCATAAGCAATGGTTTCTTCCCCTGATAGAGAAAAAAAAATATCTTTTTTAAGAGTTGGATTAAAGTTTTAGGAGGGCTAAACTCAAAAACAATACTTAGTTACCATTTTAGATGAGAAGTTGGCTTTCAGTCTGATTCTTGCAATGCACATTGACTATTGTGCATCTAACTTCCATGTTTCCTGTTTTGTGCCTTGTATTTATTTGATTTTTAAAATATCTGTTAAGAGATAAGGGTGAAACTCAGAAGTAGAGCTGTTACTGAGCATGGGAAATGCCCTCGGTCTTATACACTTGCTCTGAAAAAACTAATGAACAACGAATAATTGAATAAGCAAGCTGTATGCTGGTACACTTTTTCAGGTTTAGTTTCCAATTCATTAATGTAATCTTTATCGAGGAAAATTCTATTATTCAACTTTATAATGTTGGTGTTACTTTTGTTTTGGTTTTAGAGATAAGGTCTTTTAAAAAAATTTATTCACTTTAATGAGAAAATAAAATAGCAATGAAACAGTTTCAAAACAGGTTAACAGGACAGTTACAATAATTAACACATTGCATGTTGTTGTCTTTGTAGTGGTTATTCAGAGGACAAGATGCAGACATGATATCTTGTCTAAACAATATTAGTACAAACCTTTCTTCTCTTTGAACTAAGAGAAAGTAGCTATATATTTATCCTAACTATTTTGTATATACATTTTTTCACTACAAAATGGTCCTTTATTTATATCCCCCATTTTTGTTTTGTTTTGTCAGAGATGGGTGTTCCATTGCTTTTAGAGAAGCTGAATATGGAGAATTCTTTAAAGGACCTTTTCATACTTGATGGCAGTTCAAATACTGTAGGTACTTGAATTCAGCAAAATAACCCGATAGAGTCCAGTACTCCATAATAGTAGTGTGTCATCAGTGGAACTGGCAATTGTCAGAAGTTGTTTATTTGAGCCTTTTACAGCTCAGCATATTAATATGGCACTACATTTTGTACTTCATGGTTATGCTTTTCTGCTGGATGGTTAAGAACAAGTTAAAGCAAGACCTATATAACTAAAAATGTAACTTTTGTATCTAACAGGGTCAGTCAAATCCCCTCAGGATTTACCCTTAAACTATGTACAGCACCTTGTAGATCTTTTGTCAGTGTCAGCCATGTGGATGAGTCACGGCAATTGCTTGACCAATTTGCTCTCTATGAAAGCCAGAGAAAAATTTTCTCTCGAGGTGACTCTCCTTAGGCACACTCTACATCATCAATCAGTTTACTCTGTGGCCCCCTAATCTCCTTGCTCAGGGACACCAGTGAGTTACAAGGTGTCACAGCACAGGATCTTATGTCCCAAGTCCTCAATGACCTTAAAGGGCTGGGGCCAAAATATTGACTATCCTTCTAGTCCCTCTATTTCTCTAATTTTTCATCTGCAAACTTTAGTTGTTAAACAACCAGAAGA
>NW_004524708.1:5327325-5328659 GCF_000260255.1 Octodon degus
AGCGCAATGTGTTGGTCTGTGCTCTGCTGCAAGAGCCCAGCTTCATCTGATTATATCAATGGTCTTCAGACCGAATATATGTCAATTCTATCCATTTGAAAAATATAGAAGGTAATGGTTCTGAATGCAAGGGTTGCTCAGTAATCTTTTAATTAATTGCACGGCAAAAAAAAATACTAATCTGCTCTTGCTCTTTGTGATTTTGTTCTGAAAGGATTCTTTTGGGCAAATCTAATCTCAGAGCTTCCTTCTTTCCTTTTAATATATTCCAAGATTTTTCCTCCATATGACATTTAGGGATCAATATTCTTTCATTTACTTATACATTCCAGAAATACCCTGCCTCTTTGCTCTTCATGTCATTCTTTTTCATATTTTAATGATGCTTATATTTGCCCATTTCAATAATTTTGACATTTTCATGAGATTTTTCAAAAAACTAAGATAAAAATATCTATACTCAGTGAATATTAAATGAGAACTAAGATTCTTTTTTTGTTGTTTTTCATTTTGTAAATTCAAGTTCACCATCAGCACTCAGAGTGGGGCCTTTTTAGCAAAAACTTTCCTTGTGAGTCCTCAATCCTCAATCCAGTGAGGTTTCTTTCTTTCATTATTGTTTATGCATTTGTTCCCCAGTTATATTTCTTGTGTGCTCTTACATAAATATGTATAAGTACTCTGTCTTCATAGATTCTGTCCTTGAACTAATATTCATCTCTGTACCCTTTCCTACTATACTCTGATTGATTTTTCACAGACAAGATTTTTAAATCACCACTTGTTTTTTGTGGTTCCTAATATCCCTTACTTTCATTGACTCTATACTTTTTTAGAATCTACATTTTCATTTGAAAAATTTTCTATTTCCCCCTTTTTAATTTTTACATACTTAAACTCAATTTTGATAAGTATGTATAAGCAAAATATCTGTTGAAGATATTTTGTTTCCTTAGAATAAATTTGTTTTGGAGGGAAATGTTTTATCTTAGCCCTTGGTATCTTACAATTATACTGTTTTGTATTCTGTTTTCTCCCATTAAGGAAGAATTTCAATGTTTGCCTAGTACTGAGAATCATTCTGGGCATGGTTAAAGGCCAAGTGGAAGCTTTACTCTGATTTCTAGGTATATTAATAAGTAATAAGATGACCACGTTAAGGTTTGCTGGGCTTTCCCTTTGGATCAGAAGCTACAGTGGTCTCAACACTTAAGAGTGATCATAAAGTGTTGTGGCTATAACAAAATCTCTATTGCTGACAAATTTATAAAGAAGAGAAATTTATTTTGTTCATGGTTTAGAAGAATTGAAATCAAGACAGAACAGCCACCCCT
>NW_004524708.1:5329093-5330606 GCF_000260255.1 Octodon degus
CATTGCATATTTTTGTCTTCATAGTAGTTATTCATATTACAAGATGCAGACATGATATCTTGTCTAAACACTACTGGTATAAATCTTTCTTTTCATTGAATTAAGGGAAAGTAGCTGTATATATATCCTAACTAATTTATATATACAGATATACATATAGATATATAGATAGATAGATATAATTTTCACTACAAAATGGTCCTTCATTTAAATCCCCCATGGTTAGTTTTGTCAGAGATGGGTATTCCATTGCCATTCAAATATTGTAGGTGCATGAGTTGAGCAAAATAATGTAATATAGTCCAGTAGTCCATAATAGCGGTGGGTTGTCCATAGGACTAGCAATGTTGAAGTTAGGGAAGAGTGCTGGGTTTAGAAGAAGCATAAAGATGATCTATTTCGCTGCTGTTTGATAGGACTATTACTAAAGTGTGTTAAAAGTCAATGTCATCTGAGCTTTAAAAGGCTCAAGTCAACAACCTCTGAGACAGAACTGATCCCCTTGAAAGGCTTAATTTCTTCTCTTAAAGCTCTCCCAACCTCCATATACTTACATGGGGGAATTCAGTCTCAACTTGAGTTTAAATGGAGACAAAATGTAGTCAAACCCTAGCATGAAGCAGCAACATCTGTGCACCTGTAAATGCAGGCAAGTGGGAGTGATGCCTCTTGCTGAAAACGTTCTCTGACTGTATTCTTTCTCATTCTCCTTTTCTTCTTCTCCTACTTCTCTTTCTCTTTCACTGCTTCTTCTTTCTTTGTCTGTGACAGCTTGTGTGCCTGTATCAAAGCCCTTGTTCTGTGCAGACAGATCCCTTACCTCCTGCCCATTAGGGTCCAGATGGTGAAGAGTTGTTCTTTCTGTAGTGCAGTGTCCACCACAGTGGCTGTCCTGGGCTGTACCCTCATGGGCCTGCATGGATGTGTTCTCACTCTGCCAACAGAAGGGCTGTCTTTAGGCTTTGCTCCTTGAGATTTGGCCTTCACGTTGGGAGTGTGTTTGAGGGAGAGCAGCTCAGGAACAGACTGTGCCTTGTTATTTCATCCAGTCCTCTTACTCTAGCACAGAGTCTTTGTGTTTTGTTTTGTCTTTGGGATCCATGCTTTCTTAGCATCCAGGGGTAAAGTGTGTTTCCATCAATTCATATTTTATTGTGCATTTTCTTGAAGTTGTTCAAGGGGTGTATGTGGCTTTCAGTCACCACTTGAGCTTCTTGCCCTCCTGAGTCTATGTTTAGCCATGTTAACTCCATTCTTTCCTTCTTGAACATGGGTTTCAATAGTGTTATATTATTTGATGGCCTGGAAAACCTTTTTCTGGTCATCCACCTCTGTGTCTACCTCACCATTTTCATTCTTGATGTTGTTTCATTGAATTTCTGTTTCTGTCTTTCCTTGTTTAGCATTGTCTACCTTTGCCTCACTGTCTTCTGCTAGGCTCTTCACAATTCTTTCTTCTCCTCTCGACACTGGAAGTCCTCATGTCATTGAGTGCGGCTGCTCCTCAGATTCA
>NW_004524708.1:5331486-5333497 GCF_000260255.1 Octodon degus
AATTGTAGAAGCTGTATTTTTTCTAAAATATTGGTTTTTTTCTACCTGAAAAAATAGTGATACAAAAATGGTTAATTTTGTTGCTTTCACTTAACTCTATAATGAAATCCTGATGAGTATACTCAAGATAAAGTTCTGATTTTAGTATTAGATCCTAATACTGCTTCAGGAACATTGCTCTGCTTGTTTTTATGCAGTGAGAAAAATACTATGACTCCACAATAGAAAGTAAACACTGACCAGAGGTACTGTGTAAGTTACAAATTCATCACCAACTTCTGTACGTGGTGGGATTTCTATACATTTAGAAAATGAAATTGTTCTTCTGTTTTCAGCTCACTGCTGACAAATACTTCTCTCAAAATCTAAAATGAATACAAAGCATTACTAAAGGAAAGCATAAATAATTTAGACGTACAAAACAGAGTAAAATAACAAGTTGCAGTAGCATTGACACTCAGTAGTCTCCTTATAGTGACAGAATTGCATAGAATTTATCTCCCATATCTATTTCATATGTGTCTAATCTATACTGTATTATGTTTTCTGCTTTCCCTCCTTACTGGAAACCCAACAGTTTTGTTTGTCTGACAGAGCCTACAGATATGGACTGATATACTGGGTCATGAGCTGAATTCCTAGGGGATCATAGAAGCTGAGCACTCTTTTCTGAGCTCCTCCACTCAGTGACTGAAATCAAGGGTTTAATTAAATTGAATCTAAGACCCAGGAATTAGTTACTGTCGGCCATGGTGCAAGTTTTTCACTTTACCAGGTAACTAAAGTAGCTTTGTATGTTTATTGCTTGTTAGTGTGTGTGTGTGAGTGTGTGTGTGTGTGTGGTCATTGTGAAGATTACAATATACAACGCTTATATTTCAAACTTTTCCTTGGGGTTGAGATAGTGTTACTTAATAAAAGCTATAGGAGTTTACAATCATGTAAGCCCTTAAAGCCTTTCTCCTTCTTATATAGTATAGTTGCTGTATGTAATACAACCACTTCCATTAAGATGTAACACCGGAAACTAAGAGAAAATATAGTATATAATATTTCAAATGTTCCCCATTTATTTTTGAGAACTCAAGTTCATCTTGTGTCATTTATTTCAGACTGAAAAGCTTCACTTAATATTGCTTGTGCTATGAGATCTGATAGCAGGCATTTTCTGCTTTCTTGTGTCTAAGAGTGTGTTTGTTTTTCTTTTATTTATTAAAGTATTTTTGCCAATTATGGAGTTATGAGTTTGTGTATTTTCTCTTATTCTTTTTATCATCTTGTACCTTTGAAATTCTTTAATGTTTTTGAATGTTGGTGTAAAATGTGATGTACTGAGATACCCATATATTGTGGAAGAGCAGAATTGACTTAATTAATACAGATATTACATGATACACTTATTTTTGTTATGATAATATATAAAATTCTTTTAGCAATTCCAAGTAATACACTGTTGTTATTAACTGTAGTTACTATGCTGCACAGTAGATCTCTTGTACTTATTCTTTAAATCCAACTTGCATTTTGCAGCCTTTGGTCAATGTCTCCTGCATGCCTTTCTCCCTGCCAATAGCATTTTGCAGATTTAGTTACACTCTTTTGATGTTTCACATTTTTATTAGAGTATGTTTGTAGTACATAATAATTACATTCATCTTGGAACATTTGGATATATACATACCACAACTTGATCACTTATTCTCCTATCTTTGAACTGTCATAGTTTCAAAGGAAGAGTCCACAGTAATTCAATTTATGACTGCCTTATATTTCATATATTAAGATTCCTGAGTAACTTTGAATTTTTTTTTCTGTACCAGGGATTGAACCCAGAACTTTGAGCTTCCCAGGCAGGCTCTTATGAAACTGAAATATCTCTCTAGCCAAGTTTTCCATTGAACTTTTACAATACAACTGTGACATGCTTAGGTGTGATCTCCTCAAGAATATGATATTTATACATTCTAACTTTAAGCTGAGTAATTTTTTTAAATAATTTGAGAAGTTTGGG
>NW_004524708.1:5333985-5334832 GCF_000260255.1 Octodon degus
TTTGTTGTTTTTCTATTATCTGTTTTTATAGAGATCTACTATCTAGATCTCTAGAAATCTAAATTATGTTCTACTTTTATTATATATGTGTTATTGATGTAGTTCTCATTATTTTAATGTCATATGTATGGTAGATACTGCACACCTTAATATCCTTATCTCATATTTCAAGCATTGAATTATTCAAGGATGGTATCTGCTACTCATTTTTTCCTTGTTCTTTAGGTATTAGTAACTCCGAATATTATCCTGGACTTTTCAAATGTTATATGAAAAGGAATCTTTTTAAAACTTTTTTTTATTTTTTTAGTACAGTTTCTACAGGGTCTCACTACACAGATTGGACTCATAGTGATCCTGTTGTTTTTCAGCCTCCCAAGCAATGGGATTACAGGTGTATGCCACCATGCCCAGTCTCAATGGCCATCTCAGTATGCCCCAGGGGCAGGGCTGGCACAGCATGCAGGGAATAAAACACTGGTTCCTGCATCTACCTAGGCAGGAGCTTTAATCTGCTTAGATATTTGGCCAGCCCTAACATGGATACTTTTTTTCCATAATTTTATTGAGAAATAAAAAGGAATGAGACAGTTTCAAATCAAATTGGTAGGACAGTTTCAATACTTAACACATTGCATACTGCCTTCCTAATGGTTATTTGTTGTACAAGATGCAAACATGATATCCTATTTACGAACGCTATTGGAACAAATCCCTCTATTTCTTGAATTAAGAGAATGTAGATATATATCTATCCTAACCATTTTGAGTACACAGATACAAAATGGCCATTCATCTGTATCCTCTTTATTTGTTTAGTTCCATCATTTAAATATTATAGGTGTGT
>NW_004524708.1:5341153-5422914 GCF_000260255.1 Octodon degus
CTGCAGCTAACTAATGTTATTTTGGGAGACAAAACTTTCAGAACTTGACACATGAATATCTGAATTGAAGCTATGTTTGTAGTGTAAAGAAACAAGTGGTATCATCTCATCATCATCATCATCATCATCATCATCATCATCATCATCATTGCTATTATCTAAGAATAAAACAATCAAACATGGAGCCTAAGTAGTATTGAGATACAATAAGAATTAGAAACAAAATCTTCTTTCTTACATACTGCTGCGATTTTGGTTATGCAGCATGCTGACATTATACACATTCATAAAGAGAGGAGTGAGCGATCGATTTTGTTTGAAGATCCTAGAGAACAGCAGAAAGAATGACATTTGCAGTGAGTCTTAGCAAAGTTGAATAATAAAGAAAGCAAGCATATGAGCAAAGACATGGATTTTTGAAATTGTACAGTGTGTTATGAGTAAAGAGGAGAATAAAGCACTATATAAACAGTAGGGTTAGAATGATGAATGAGGTGAATTTGCACATGTGGCCTGAAGCCAGCATATTAAAATCCTGGCTACCATTTGGATTTACACCAAAATAATAAGGCAGTTGGAAGCTATCACCTTCCTAGCACCAGAGACTTTTCTGAGAGACATTGTGCTTAAAGAGCTGCTCTGGTCAACACAGTGGAGGAAACAATAAGGAGAAAGAATAGAGGCAACTCTGTGTTCTGTACAGTCGAAGTGATGGAGCTGAGAGGTGCTTCTAACAAGGAGAGGGGAAAGTGCAACTCACATGGCCTGGGAGACTCACAGAGCAGATAAGGATAACTCAGAAGGAACATTTGAGAGCAATACTCAGATTGCCTGGTTAACCAGTCTTCAGCTTGCTAAGAGAAAGCTAAAACAAGCTGATAACAGGAGGAACTTTAGCTTTGAATATCTGGAATATGAAGCCAACTTTGAAGATGTTAGATCCACTCACCTATGAGAAAGCCACATGCAGACTTTATGAGTTCAGAGTGAATTGCTATGAAAAAGACTGATACTTATGAGCTCAATTTCAGGTATAAGCAAAATGCTATCATGGAAAATTATTATGAAGCAAGAAGAAAAGGATACAGATGTAATAAACAAGAAAAAGAGCTGTGAACAGAGTGCAAAACAAGAGAAAATTTTTGGTAGGTAGGAAGGAAACAGAAGTTTTCAAGAACAGGAAGACTTATTTCAAGGTTAAGCTGTGCAAGTGAGCTAAGTAGGAGAAGCACTGTGAAAGTCCAACTGCATGTTACTATTTACCTGTGACACATGGGCTTCAAAGTGTTAATGTGGTGGGGTGTAGGGGCCACAGAAAATGAATGAAAGCCAACAAATTACAGATGGTGCATACTGCTCAGCTAACTAGAACAGCACTGAGGATGGGAGGGAAAGAGCTAGATGACTACACAGGTGTCAGCTTTAGCATGGAAGAGTTAAAAGGATGTAAGATAAAAGGCAGTACAGATAATAAGACTATAAACCACTTGAGACACAGAGAGAAAAATTAGTTTGGTGATGCCCTCTGCAATCCCCGCGATGATTAAGTGCATCACTGATGGATAACAGCGTCTAATATGTTCTTACAAAGCATGTTTCCTTGTCTTTGTACCCTTTGGCCAACTTTAATTAATTTAGATCTGGAGATAATACTTGACAATTGTGTAAGAAAAATTGAGTAGCTAAAGCACGATGCAAATAATGGTGCTGCGGATGATCTGAAATGAAGTGGTGAATGCTTTCTCTTAGATTTCAGTGCTACTTTACTTCTAAATTATTTTTTGTGGATTGTTTTAAAGACAGAGAAGTTACTGACTTTCTTAGTTACTTTTTATGCATTGCTGCAACAAAATATCTGACACTCTAAATTAAGGAAGAGAGGTTTATTCTTCTCACAGTTAGTGGAGGTTTCATTCCATACTTGGCTGGCTCCAAGGCAGAGTGGCACTGGGCAGAGGGCAACCGCTCATGATGGCAGAAAATAGCAAAGAGGCAAGGGAAGAGCAGCTGTGGCCCTTAGCTGGCTTCTCTCCAGTCCTTACATTTTAATGCAGATTACCTGCCTTAGGGTGGATGCAGCACCCACACCCACAATCCCAGCACTAGATTAAGAATCAATCACAAACTCCAGAAGCTGCCCCATGACTGCATGAGGATTTGCAGGGACAACTAGACACAAACCATAACACCGACGGACTCATCAAAGGACACTTATGGCCTACTTTCTTGTCATTTACAGGGATTGTGGTTTAGGCTTGGCCATTCAATGATTTATTAGACTGGAGAAAGGGCAGTGGGTTTACTGATTTTACTGCTCCTCACATATATGCTCTTGACTAAGAAGGAACTACTCAAACTCAGTTTCCCCAGGTGTGACGTGAATGCAACAGTACCACCACTTTCTAGGGATTAGTGATGGACGATTCCTATCAGGCAGGTGCTACTGTGTTTTACAGATGGCAGAGGCTTCAAATGGTGTTAAAACTGAATGTAGTCCAGTGTTCCCAAAGAGCATCCTTCAGTGCACTTGTCTGGGGACATTTTTTCAGGAAACAGAGGAACATCACAGGCTCACTATTTCATTAGAGGTTTGGATCAGGTGTGTAATGGATGCTCCCATTGTGTAGTGAATATTCCAAAATTTGCGATGCATTCATGTGTGAAAAGAGACAATATATTTATGTGACCCATTTAGGTTTTACTGTATTCTCAAGGGTCCATGTTCTCCTAGCTTCCTAAGTCCTCTCCCTCTCCCTTCCCCTTTCCATCCCTCTTTCTTTCTCCTTTGCCTTTCTTCCTCTCCCCCTCCCCCCTTTCCCTCCTCCTCTTCCTCTCCCTCCTCCTCTCCCTGTTCCCCTTACCCCCTCATCTCTCTCTCTCCCTTCTTTTCTATGTGTGTCTGTGTGTCTTTGTATGTGAACTAAATATTGGTAAAAATTACATTATCTTAAGTTATGTCATCCTCTTTCATTTTAAAACACTTTCAAGTCAGTTTAGTGTTTTTGATAAATTAATAAGCACTATATCAATTCAACTTAAAAACACCTTACCAGAGTTAAATTTTCCTTTGATGAAGATTTCTTAGGTTTGGGGCTGGGCATGGTGGTGCACATCTTTAATTCCAGGATTTGGGAGGCTGAGACAGGAGGATTGCTGTGAGTTCAAGGCCTGCCTGAGCTACATGGTAAGTTCAAGGGCAGCTTGAACTGCATAATGAAGCCCTGTCTCAAAAAGGTAAAAATTAAAAAAAAAATATTTCTTAGGTCTTCAGTCTGAGCTGGAATGGGGCTTCTGCCTCTTCTCAGAGCTCCTGGGCCACTGTCTAGGTTCATGAGACCATTACTAACATCCTTACTATGGTTCTTGCATCAAACTCCATGCATGTGGGTCAAATCTTCCAGCTCAGAGAAGCTCATTGTCCCAGAAACTCCATTTCATCTTCTCCTTGACCTAGGTGAGGTCAGTGGAGCTTAATTGATGGCCACATTCCATCCACACCCTGGAAACTCACTGAATTCATCAGAGCCTGCTGTACAAGAGATGACAGTAAGACTTCCTATGATCCATGCCACTTTCAGGACCTGCTGTAAGGCCATCTCCTACAAAAATTGCAAACATAGATCCCACTCAGCCTCCTTGGGATTCCTCTACTCTTCTACCCTCATCTGGGTGTCAGAGACTAAGATCCTTGTGTGTTGTCCTTCACCTATCTCTTCTACCTCCTTGAAACAAAAATGCATGTCCACTCCTCACCTCTGCCATGAATGACGACATCCCTGTGTCTCCTCTGCTTCTGACCCCCAGGAGGCCTCTGTGCCCAGCATAGCAGCCTCTCTTCCTCTAATGCAATAAAACACCACACTACTCGATTGACAGAAAACCATAGGGGCTCCTGATCTCAGAAATGGGACATTTTCAGGCTTTCTCTTTTATTAACAGATATTAGTTGTACAAGGAACGGGTTTCCCTGTAACGTTTCCATGCGTGCACAGTGGTGCCTTGATCATGCCTGCTCCGTGGTCTGCTGCCCTCATGTTTCTGCACCACCTCCATCTCTAGTCCCTGATCCCTGCCTCATTCCCTAATGCTTTCTGGAACCCTTGTCTGCTTTTCTATCTTTTTGTTAATTTTGTTTCCACAATAATAACTGAGACAAAATAGACAATACCTACCCTTCTGTGATTGGCTTATTTCACTTCACTTAACATGATATAACCAATTCCATCAATTTTTATACAAATAACATAGTTTAGTTCTTCTTTATGACTGAATAATACTCTACTCTGTATACATACTATATTTTCTTTATCCATGCATCTGCTGACAGACAAGCTATTTCCATAGCTTGACTATTGTAAATAATGTCATAGTAAACTTGGAAATTCAAGGGTTTCTTTTTTTTGCTACACTGATTTCTTTGCCTGTGGATATGAGTGATACAGCTAGAACATGTACAAGATCTACAGTGGCTGTACTAATTTATATTCCTAGCAACAGTGTATTTTAAGGTTTAACTTGAGGGGTGTTTTTACATCTACTTAATCTAATTTTGCCTGAATCTGTGTGTTTATAGAGCCCTATCACCAGGACATTGGCATTTACTAAGACACTAGCTCTTGTCAAACAGCTCTATCCCTGTGTTTCTATCCTTAGCTTTGTGAAGTTGAGGCTGGGTCTCTGAAAATCCTGTGTTCTAGCTGCTCCCTTTCAGTGTCGTCAGAGGCACTAGAGGGAGACTCCTAGCTGAGGAGAGTTATCAGAGAGGCATGTATGTCCCTTCACTCTTTCCTTGGTGTCTGGTCTGCTTCCTCTTCCTATAAGCATCTCCCCAGTCAGGTTCTTCTAGTAAGAGCAGCTGAAGCAAGTCTTCAATTTCTCCCCCACTTATGTAGCTGGGTTTATCCCCTTTTTCCTAGAGACACCACTAACATTAGACTCCTTCTTTACAGGGAGGCCCAGGCCTTGAGACCCTCCTTTAAGCACAGACAACAGCACTAAAAATCTGGTTTAAACTCAACAGTGATTCCTTCCCAAACATTCTAAATTTGAACCATTTGGTTTTGTTTTCATTTTTCTTCAGAGAGAGAGAGAGAGAGAGAGAGAGAGAGAGAGAGAGAGAGAGAGAGTTCTTGTATGTGTTGTCTCCATCTTATATTCATAGTGAAAAACCTGTATGCACACTCTGCAATTCTGATTGTATAATATTCTGGTATAATTTTTATCTCCTGAATTGATCCAAACAGATCCAAAATCTACAAGAAGTGTTTGAAAGCCACAATAGGGTGCACTACCTAATCTGCTTGGTGCTGAGATACAGTGGTGACAGGAAAAGTGACCCTGGTCATGGATGTCTCTGAGCACCTGTCCATCACGTGTGTTTGGTGTACATATTTGGATTTAGTAGGATGATTCTACAGCCAGAGAGGCAGCTAGACAACAACTGAGAACCCAAAGACTCAAGGAGCATAAATCCTAGGACAAAAATAATTTAACATTTCCAATCATAGCTTTACAAAACCAAAGGCCAGACTCATTGAAGGGATATGAGGAGCCTAGAACTCTTTCTTCTTCTGTCCAAGTACTAACCCGGCCCACCCCCAAATCTGCTGAAGTAGAATCTGCGTTTAATTGTATTGACCTTGGTGCACATTAATCTTTGACAAACACTGTATTAGAAATGATACCATAAGGGATACAATAAACACTACCTAAAGTAAAAATAAGATTTCCTGTCCCTGTTGCTTTTGCAATCCTCACTACTCATCTATTTTTGGATTTCTACACTTCTTAGACATAACTCCAATTGAGCAATTCTAGAAACTGGAGAAGGCAGAAGGAGACATGTTGGGATTTGTTGTCTTCCTGGGTCAAATGTATTAGACAAAATGTACATGAAGAATTATAGGAGGAACGCAAATACAGTTGTGTATATATTACAACTAGTTTTTCAGAAAGAAATTTTAAAAGATGATTTTATAGACCACTAGAAATTCTCCATGGTCTATTTTCATTCTGTTACTGCAAGAATCGGGTAGTAACACCAGGATACAACTGTATTTCAGGGTAGGAAAGTGACCTGTGCTCAGAATGAGAGTGAAAGGTGAGCATTCTCTCTAGCTGTGTCTCATAGTGGAATCCAAGTGAGTGCATAGTCATGTGGGATTAGCCACATAGCTGCTCCATTCATCAAAGTGAGACTCCATTCATGGGCTGAATACGCCCTACAGAAAACAGTTAGTGATGAATGTTAGTTGCACCCACACACACAAAGTTTAAATCTCTGTCTGATTTTGGTGGTCAGGCAGGGAAAGAAGACTCATTCACTTATAAAGGTTGAATTCTGCAATCTCTTCCTGAAACTGGAAACCTGGGCTGACTTTTTTGCTAAAGATACTTCAGGGCCAAGCAAAGGCTAGTAACAAATTAGATACATAGTGTGCCCCCGCCTTTCTCTCCAGACACCCAAAGGCACAGGGCACCTGATAAAGACCTAAGGGAGTAGAAATTTAGTCTTCTGTCAGTTATTACACTATCTTCCTGCATGCAACTTTTTTGTGTATGAAAAATCTACAATATACCAGATGTAGAGGACTCAGAGGGAAAAACAGGGCTTTGACGGTTGCTAAGAAAATAGATCAGGTTTTTAAAAATATCTGATTTGTGTTCTCTAAGATAAAGAGGAACCATGAAATGAGAAAATGGAATAGGAAGAAAGAACAGGTGAGATAAAAAGGCAAGATTCTGAGATAAACTAACATAAGCTAAGATCTTTAAAGTCTTCCACAAAATCCCTGCAAAAACAGATTTAAATTGGCACTAGGGTCAAAAAGAATAAAATTTATGGTGCATAAAACTGAATTAATGCTAAAGAAAATGTTTGAGAAGTTATTTCAGAAATCAGAGGAAAAGACCAGAGATGATAGTGAGGAGGCAAAGATTTCTAGGAACATGGGAGAGCTAACAAAGAAATGAAAGAGAAGGGGAGGCAAAGAAAGAGACTACCAGAAAAATTCCTGTAAAACAGTGTTCCCTTCTACAAAACGAACCAGAATGATGTCCAATAGGAAAGATTATAGTAGAAAAGAACTTTTAATGCAAATTAAGATGTAGTATTCAGCTTAAAAGAAGCATCAGAAATTAATAGGATAAATTTAATTTTAAATGCCTGCTGCTTGAATGATTGGGGATAAACTATATCCTCATACACTGCCTCATATAATGCCTCTAAATATTTTATGAATTAAGTGGATTTAAATATTTTTTAAAATCACACAAAATGATAAAGTGAAATAGAAATAAATGTTTACTATGTTTGTATAAGAAGAGAATTCTCTTAATCTTCAAAGCAATAAAAGAAACCTGAACAAAATCCCAAAATCACTAGAAGAATTTTGAATATTCTCACCTTAAGGAAATAACAAACAATTTTAAGGTGATGTATATGCCAATTAACCTGATTCAGTCTTTACATAATATGCATATGAATTCAAATATCACATTGTAGCCCATAAATATGTACCTTTATTATGTCAATCAAAACATCAAAGATATTTTTAAATAAATAAATACTTAATCTAAAGAAAATCTTAAAGAACAGTGCAATTAGAGTGGATCCAGAGAGGGAAAGGATAAATATTAGAAAAACAGTTCAGCAAATGTCAGTGAGATCTCAAGCATCCTTCCCAAACAAATTCTGTCAAAGAGGGTAGACAGAACAGTGTGGTCTGTGCTTTCTGGAGGTCACCCTCTGTCTTGCCCATGGACTCAAGATAAAGCAATGTCATGGTTAAACAGCTTCACATTCAATCTTTCTCCCACAAGACATAGTCTTATGCAACTACCAGTGCAATGACCTTAGAGTCACTGTGCTTTTCACACTAGTATGTTTTGCCAGCCATATAGGTAGAGGTTCACCCAAACTCGGTTTGCATCCTGAAAAAAATGAAGAACTAAATGCAGAAGAAAATGAGCTTGCTGTAAGGCAGAGAGCTTGGAAGAATGGGCTCTTGATCCAAATATCTGTTTCTTTCCTGGCATATGTAACTTTTATTTTTTTTTTCTATATTCTTGTTTCTTTCTCTTCTCTATCCCTCACTGCCTATTTTAATCCTAGCTTTTCTGAGCAATAAATTTGATGAGAACAATGTGCAATATAACAACCATTGTTAGTTTTCTGTTCTTGTTCTGAAATTCTGTTATCATTTTTATTGTTTTATGTTGCATTGTTTTTGTCGTTGCTCTTGTTATTTGGTTTTCATTTTTTATTCCTCTTTAAAATAAAAAATTAAATGTCCCCTTTCTTCTTTTTATCATGTCCCTCCCCAAGGGAAAGGAATAGACTGTAAGCTTTGCAGTGAGACACCCAGTACAGTCAGCTAGTACTTAATGATTTTGAAACTTCAGATAAATTATTGATAAGTTGCTTTTCTCTTCTGAAAAATGAATACAACAATGCTGGGAATATAGCTCAGTGGAAAAGTGCCTGCCTACTATTGCTGGACCATGGCATTGAAACCAGAAGCTCAGAACTGTAAAGAAAGGAGAGAGAGAGAGAGAGAGAGAGAGAGAGAGAGAGAGAGAGAGAGAGAATAATGCTGAATGTGTAGCCTCCAAACCTTTGCAAATATTCAGTGAATTACCACATGAGGAGAGTTTGGCAGTATCAGAAACACACAATCTTAGGTCCTTTTTCTATCATAGCTTTTTCCTCCTCTCAAGCTCTCTAAAGGTTGGGTACCTTTAGAGGTCTCAGGCTAAATCATCATAAAGCTTTACTTTTCCAAATCAATCGGTGATTTTTTAATGACCTTTGAGTAGCAATGTATAGAGGCAAAGATCATAGTAATTCTGTGCTAATCTTCTGA
This sequence comes from Octodon degus, assembly GCF_000260255.1. Taxonomy (NCBI): domain Eukaryota; kingdom Metazoa; phylum Chordata; class Mammalia; order Rodentia; family Octodontidae; genus Octodon; species Octodon degus. The sequence goes on from NW_004524708.1 coordinate 5,350,018, forward strand.
CCTGTAATTGTCACAAATCACTTACCTCCTCACCATAGTTCCAACCTCCCAACTCCCTATATCCAGTTTATCATGATCATAGCAGTGTGATCTTTTTGGGCCAGAGATGTTGGGGGGGGGGTCTCTGTACTCAGTGGTTTGCAGTATATGAACTGTGTGAGGAGGAAGTAGCTTAGTGCTATTGACAAAGAGTTAAAGGCTCCTCCCTGGGACTTTGTACTTGATCTACAAATCTAGTGGCAACAGCAATCATTTGTGTCTCCATAGTTTTCTAGACCTGTGATGTTTTCATGCTTTCCAAAGTGGGAAGTGAAGATCTAACACCCTTTAAGATGGCCCTAGAAACAGGAAACTGTCTGGATTTGCAAGTGGACTGGCCCAGCTTCCTTCCCCAGCAGCAAATACATGACTTCATCAGCGGTTTGGAAGAGTGACAATCTCTGCTGAAAGCTGGTACCTGCCGGAATATGGACCAAGAAATCCGCTGTCATACAAGAGTTGTGTGAGGTTCTCCCTCACTACTGGCCTACCTGGGAACTGAAGGACTGGAAAGTAATCCTAAGCAAAGAACACAGAAGGAGCATATGACCATATGGGACAGCAGCCATAGTTGGTCTCTTAGCTGTTTTGTCCATTGCTGGAATACCCAGACTTAAGAGACAGGAGGTTTATTTTGGTTCATGTTTCAGGCCATAACCAGCTATCTCTGAGGACAACATGCAGAAGATGATGATGGAGGAGGAGCTGCTCACCTCATGGCTACCAGGAAGCAGAGAAAGAGAGAGATCAAAGGAGGAGTGGAGAAGGAAGATGGATTTAGCACACATTTGCCGGTAGATAATATTGACTCAATTTCCCCACTTTTGACCTGAGCCCCCCTCCCAACACGAAATCAACCATAATGCCCTCATAATCTACTCAGCTTTCAAAAACCCAATGTTTGTGTTCCTGAGGCTTTGAGGGAACATTCAAATAAATCATAATGGATGACCAAATATAATTGAGCTCAAGTGTTGATTGAACACTCACCAAGTACTAAAATCTGGGGATAAAGACAAGGAAGTAGTTACGGTATTATGGAGCTCAGGGTCCAGTGAGAGAAACACCCATGTAAGCCAGTGTAACTGGTGATTATGGTTCCTGCCATTGAATCTGAGAGGCCTTGTGGTGTCATGTGGTGGGAGGCCTGAACTGGGGCAGGATGAGGTATGAGTTATTCTGAGCAGTTTGCTACACTTACCCACACTCTCTCAGAGGCATCTCCAAGATCCACTGTTGAACCTCAGAGCTTTTGCTGTGAAGCATGAACACCATCTAGAAGCCACTGTGGTCTTTCATGATCTTGGTAGCTTTGTCTCGTAATGTCTTATTCAACCAGAAATGCAGGCTCCACCTTCAATTGCATGTTCTGAGAAAGACACTGGATTAAATTCAATGGAAATGCTGACAGTGGGTTCGTAGAACCTCAGCTATCTCACCCTTCTTCTAACTGTCACACTCAGGTCACTCCCAGAGGGCTCAGCATGGGGGAAATCTAAAAATCATTCAGGGAAACACAGCATCAAAGCAATTGTGAGATGTCAGCAGGACAGGAACAGCTCATCTTGTCACAGTTGTGCCATCTGATTAAATGTGCATAAAAATATATGATGGGAATCAAAGATGAATCGGAACCAGCCCACACAGCCTATGTGCCCTCACTTTTAGGCCACCTTCCTGAGTTCTGTTCTTACCTAACTTTCCTGGGTCAGTGTCTTCTGCATTTTCAACAGGCTGCTTATAAAAGCCCTTACTGTGTGGCACAGCTCACCAATGGGTGAAATGTTTTGGAGTTAATTCCAATAAGGGAAGAGTTTCAGCTCTTTCAGCCTTGTCATGGTCAATTACATTTGAATTAAAACTAGAGTAAAATCTGCAAAGGAGCAGACTCTGTTAATACACATAGTTTGGCATTTCGTGCTCCAGAACACTTGCACACAAGCACTATGGAGGGCAAAATGGTTCCCTTAGCAACTATTTGAAGACTTCAGAATAGCATTTGGATAGAGAGAAATGGCCTGATTTCCAATATTGAGTGTTAGACAACAAATTTCCATATTGCCATGCACACTGACTCAGGAAGAAAAAAAAATGCCCTCTCTTCTATTGAGGAATACAGACTGTTCTGTTTTTGTCCCCCATTTAGGAGGGCTGAATTAGTGAGTAGGCTCTAGAATTCTGAAATAGAAATGCCTTCAGATCGAGGCTAAGAAGACTCAATGCATATGGCTGCTTCTCAATGCGATGCTAACTTCACAAAACTGGAAGTTCAAGGAGGAAGAAGAGAGTCACCACTGTCTACACGTAAATGTGTGCTAAATGTGCCTAGATACTCAAAAGGTAATTAGCATGTAAATTGAATTCTGAAGAGGAGAACACAAATAATCATGTCACTAAGGACCTATATACAGTGGATTTTTGGTGCCAGAGTTTGACCTGAAATCCTCTCTAACGAGGTGATAATGAGCTGTGAAGGCCCAGAGGAGCTGTTGGGTAGCAGCAGCTTGTAATGGGAGCTGAGCGCATTCCTACGAACACAGTTGGTCCTGGGATACAATGAAATCCTCACCATCAGCTGCCATAACTTCTTATAGGAGGATGTTTTGCTGAAAATGCTCCTTGCTAAGAAGACATCTGATCTATTGTAGTCACTAGTGATTCCCAAAGAATGACTGAGACATTAAGAAACCAGTGCAGAGCTGGCAAGCCATAGAAATGATGGCCTCAAGAGTGCACAGCCTCCACCTACCCGTAGATGGAGACATCTAACTTTAAACTTCACACGCAGACTCATTTCCAATCCTCAGGATTAATTCTAGACAAAAGCAAAGGGGAATCGGGAGTTCCTGTCCAACTCGCTGAACTTATCGCTGAATTCTCCTGCTCCACTGGGCCTGGGTCTTTTGTCCTTGAATCTGAAAACTAAGTATCTGCCTCAGAATAAAGAAATGAAATGACACTGGAAAGGATTCCTTCTTCTGAAAGGTAGAAACCCTGTCTTGTGTTGATCAGGGGATTTGAGCTCTCTGCTTAAACACCACAGCAAACACTAAAGCCTGACCATTTTTTGTTTTTGAGGTCCAGCTGAGAATAAGTGGTGGCAGACCAAATCTCCAGCTGCAAACAAGAGAACTATCCAAGCCAAAAAAATGTGCTCAGAGGTTCCAGGTAAGGAAGTCGGGGGGTGGGGGGGGGAGGAAGACAGAAAGAGAGGAGATGAGTGAACTGGTAAGAGAACATAGATCCTCAAAAGAAAAAAAAAAAAAAAAAAAGAGCCAGGAGTTTGAAAGAGATCCACATCCACACCAGAAAATTATCTTACAGGCAGCACAATGTATGCTATTTTTTAAATCCTCCAAAACTTCATTGAAAAAGCAACATGAGTGTCAAAACAAGCTTTCAGTGGTCATAGGATTCTTAGACTATGAGAATAGAGCATCAAGACTGACTGAGTCTGTTCCAAGCCTTCTCCCAAATGGCAGCCTTGACCTTCGAAAGCCGGGTTGTTGTGGTTCTCTGATTCCTACTGCTTACTCAGAATCACAAGTTTTCCTTGTATTGAAGTCATAAAGAAAAATATAAAATACAACAAAATAAATGACAAAAGATGTGACCTTGCCTATAGGATCAGACCAATGCCTTCTGGGTAAGTGACATTTAGCAGGCTATCTGAAGGGAGTAGGGTGGTGTCAGACCCCAATCAGATATCACGGACTCTGCAAAGGTCCTGAGGTACAAGGTTGGCTAGGAGTCTGGTTCCATATGTCCTTGGTCAATGTTCATGTAGGAGACTTCTCTACAGCCATGTTGCCTTAGAGATGGCCACAGGGAGTGGACAAAAAGGAGATGGCTATGTGTATTTGCAGAGATGCCCAGTGTACTCACAGAAGAGAGAATGAGGAATGGCTAGGCAATCTAGTTTCTAGAACCTTAGAAATTAAAGGGAATATTTGGCAGTTCTGACATTTCTCCATAGGTTAACTGACCTTAATGCCGCAGCTAGAAAGAAGGGTAAACTTCAGACTCAAAGGAAATATATAAATATGTAAAAGTTCCACTCTCTTGGTATTGAATGAGTCGGAGCTCACCATATATTTACTCAGTTGTGCATAGCAATTACCAAACAGCTAAACGGTCAAGAATTTCCGTAAAGTAAAACACAACTACCTGATATTTATATTTTAAAAGCTCTCCTTTTAAAAACATCGTAATGTAACCTTCGGCATGGTAATTCCCTGCTGACACAGAGGTTTGAATGACAGGAGGGATCAGCCACTGTATTTTGTTTCCATTGGGATCACATTACCAACCTGTAATTTCTCCATATTAGAAAAATAGCACTTGATGTCCAAATAATGAGCAGTTGGAGGATGGCTTTGCGCTGCTGCCATGTAACACTTGAGACCCCCTCTAAGGAAGGAGCAGAGATAGGGAACTGCATGCCCTAGTCACTTGGAGGCAGGATCCTGGGGTCTCTGAGACAAGTATCAAGCTACCTTTCTGTAATGCTACTACCTAGAAGTCTTGCCTACCTCTTGCCATTGATCCTGATATCATGCGGCTTGGGTATATTGTGGTCTTTGTCCAAGGAGGGGCATTTTCAAGAATCCTCTGCATGAATGGGGCCTTTTCTGAGTGATAGGCATGGTTTCTATGAAGAATTCCAGACATGATGGATTGCACATAAAGTCATATGTACTGGAGCATCGTTCAAAAATTCTCTTTCAGAGAAGAGAACAGTTCTTTCTGAGAGTCTTCAACCTTGTAAACTCCAAGATCCAGAAGGCCAGAGATGATTTGTGGTCTCAGAATCCCCAGGAAAACTGCATTTAGGAGAAGGTTGCACCAGCTGCCCAAACCATCAGAAAAAAACAGGACATGAACTAAGGAGAGGTGGGAACGTGACACTCTATTTAAGTTCAGGTAAATGGAAATCACAACCAAAGATGACCAATGGTTAAGAAAAATCTGAAGTATGCTTCTTGGCAAGTGCCATTTTCTGTTCAGAGTTTATCTAAAAGGTATCAAGCTTCCTAGAAAGTATCACAATCTACTGAGGTTTCAAAGAACCAGGAAGGGGACAAGACGAAGGACCCTGAGCTGCCCTTCCATATGTCGAGGACTAAAGTCTTGGAGGGCTGTTCTTGCCTGTGGCCACCTGGCTAACCCTGGTTTCCTGCCACAAAAGGGCTGGGACTGGAATGGTCACAGGCAGGGACAACAATCCCCAATGACACATTTTTATACACTGAAAAGGAAATAATATGTTCCAAGGGAAGGAACAACTGCCGTAAGGGAAAAGACAAAAGAAAGAAAGAAGAAAGGGCAAAAGATAAATTTATCTATATACAAAGGATAACTTGGGTACTTGTACTGCTGATTTCTGCTGGTCTGTTGAAAGGAGCAGTACATGCTTAATTTTATTCTTCTCCTTTTTAATTTCTTATACCTTGAAAAAAATGTTTTCATGCCTGTATCTGGTAATCTAAACAACTAATTTTTAGACAGTGTTATGCAATGTCACAGTCATTACTGAATTCCTATTATTTTGTTAAGTGAAGTTCTATATTGGTTCTAATGGGGCCTTTCTTTTTTACAATTTGTATTCTCTTTAATAAATAAAACTATTATTGAATATATTCTCTATTCACATCAGTTTCTCTAGCTCTATCACTGTGTAATAGGCAGAACAGGAGAATATGACTATGACCGTCCGTAGCATGATGATTTTATCCTAGTTTCTCCCTCTACTCATCCAGTTTCCCAGGTTTTCCCTTCCTGGCACAGTCAAGCAGGGGACCCTTAGGCTGGAACATTATATCTTTGCTTCAAACTAACTGAATTTCCATTGGTGTGAAGATACTCTTATTGTAAGTCTCCTATGGCTCTTTTCTGCAATGACCTAATAGGGCTTCGATACACAAAGTCCTCTGTCCAAGGGGTTGTGTTCCTCTGTGACCTTCCTCCATTGATGGCTGAATAGGACACATATGAGGTTCTGACACTGGGTAATCTTGTCCTAAGACCAGTGTGGGATTGAGGGTATCATTCCTGATCCTCTTTTGAGCCTGGGTGTTGGCCCCTGTAGATTCCATCCTGGGCCCTTGTCTATGAATGGGGAAAGGACTGGGGTGGGCAGAGAAGGGGGCAAATCCAAACTGAATTCTTGCCTATTGCTCTCAGAGGAAACTGTAAAGGCAATTTCACCAGGAAGACTGGTCAACCACTTCATTTACAGGTGGGCAAACAGATGCCCACGGATCTTACGCAACTGCTCTGTGTTCATGCAGTTATTAGAAGGTGCTGGGTGTGCGAATTCTGAGTGCTTTTCTTTCTGCAGTGTGAGGCCCTATCAGTCTTAGTCTATGGAAAGCTTGAGGGCTTGGTGCTGGCATTTCATAATTTGCTTTGCCCAGTGCTGTCTGTGAACTGCACACAAAAACCCAGCTGGCTTTGTCAAGTTGACAATCAATGCTGCAAAGGTCCTGAGGACCAACAGTCCCAGAGGGTGAACCATTGCCTCCTGGCCTGGTGCCCTGGGAGATGCCTGAGTGATTGATCACCCCACTGGGCCTGGTATGACCCAGTCCAGAGAGCAAAACTGGAGGTCCCTGAGAAGGCATTAGGTCAAGAGGGTGCCCTTCATGGGAGACTCAGAGACTGCGCCCTGCACAAAAGGAGCAGCACAATTAAATGGAACCAGAAGATTAAATTAAATTTGGCACACAACCCAAATTTCATGTTAAGGTTTTATCCTAAACTCCACAAAGGGTTTAAGATCTCTGTTTCATATTGTACACCACAAAAGTTACTGCTATAGCATATTCGAGTTCTGTAGCTTCTATTTGCCTTTTAAAAAAAATTCTCATACTTACTACAGTATCAAGTTATTTTAATTAGTTTTTTTTATAAAAATACATTTGCAGGCATATTCTGGTTTAAAAATCTAATGGAATCATAGTTTGTAAATGCTCAGTTAAAGACGTAGGTGAATATGATTGTCCCATCAATGAGTACTGAGGAAATTTCTTCATGGAAATTAGATTTCCAATGCTGCTTCATTTCCCTGGCGCCACATTATCATCTCTTTAGCTCCCTTTTCCATTGGTTTATTGCTGCAGAGATAGCCTCAATGTCAAAACGTGTGGGGAAAACAGTATTGTATTGTGAGCAGACTTCAGTCATCCTATGCTAACCTTTGGGGGATGGGATAGATTATTTATTGTTTGATACTACCACACCCACCGTGACTGTCTAGGAGCCGTGGGCCAGCTATCACTGCCTAGGTGAGGGTTGCTTTAGAAACCACGTCAGACTGAGGCTTGAAAGCTGGAAGATGCTGGGGAGGACAGGGCTGGCAGAGGCAGCTTGGAAATTGTCAACGCCTAATTGTGTGTCTGCTAGGTTATCATTATTCACTCGGGGCTGTGCAGGATCACATTCGTGCACTGACAGCCAACTCTGTAGGGGAATGGCTGGGTAGAAAGTCATCTTCCCGAGAAAAGATTCAGTGCCTAATCAGGATGGGGACAGAAGCAAAGCTCCCTAAGTTTCTCTCCATCTTTCTTTTTCTGCCAAATGCCCCTTTAGTCAGGTTATTGGAAATGATAGCAATAGGTATAGGGCTATTTTGAGCCTAAATCCATCTAAGAAAAAGTCATGACACATTGAGCTGAATCAGTGTGGATCAGTGAGAGTTGTAGTTGCAGAGTTAAATGCATGACCAGTCAGACTGTGACCTAAATGTCCCACATGAGCATGGAAAGGGAAACGCTGGGGCTCGGGCAGCCAGGGAAGTGACCCGGGTTATGATGATGTAGGAGCCCTTGCTCTCTTTGGACCAATCCTACAGCAAATGTGCCTCAGGGCTGTAGAAAGAGGAGGGAGGATGAAAGCAAACCAGCCGACAGGATCACTACTATCACAGGCAGAGATCGAGAGAGAGACCACTGGCAAACATAAGGGCCTTGTGACTATTTCTTTCACCCAGGAAGAACAGAGCCTGAAAAGTGGGAGAGCACAGAAAGGGGAGAAGAAGACTGCCCAGTGGGAGAGCTTTTGTTGGGTGCCAACTTACGCCACTACAAAAGGAAGTGGTAAGAAGGTCAGAGCAGAACTGATCCTGAGAGCCACTAGCAGGGTTTTCCTGATCCCCAAAGGCTCACAGGTTCTGTGCAGAGGCTGGCCACGCCACGAGGGAGCTCAGGGAAAGGACCTGCAGTTTCTGCACTGGCCAAGTGTATGCTAGACACAGCAATAAGAAAACCAGGGTGAGAGGAACAGAGCTTGAGACACTGACAAGGGGTCAGAGCTGAGGCCCATCACTCACTGTTTGTGAGACGTGCCAAAGCACCTTGCCTGTGGCAGACATGGAGAGATGCTCTCCACTTCCCTTTCCAGAATGGAATCACTATTCAGATGAGACAAGCCTCCAGCTACAGGCTACCCCAGGCAGCCCTGCCAGGGGCTAAGCATTGTGGCTAGAAGTATCCCCTACCTGGACATGTCCTCCCAAAGGGGGACCCCCTTATGGGCACCTGCACTCTACATCCTGCTGGGCTAGCAGAGATTCACCACATGTGAGCTCCAGCTTGACCAGTTCTTCTTCCTTCCTGGTTCTTATGTAGGAAGGACTTTACAAGATGCATTTCTTATTTCTTACTTCATCTCAGAAGCTGTGGCCCAGCTGGTACCATGGCCCTATGCCTCAGTGTCCTTCTTGCAAATTAAGCATAATCAATTTAAAAACTAATTAATTGTTGCTACATGGAGAGGAAATTGTCATCTAAACCACTTATCAAATGACCTCTCTGCCATGTATTCTCTGGAGTCAAGACCAGGAAGGTCCAGATAATACTATTTTCTCTAGATACAAAGCTCTGTTCTACCTGCTTCACCTTTCTTCCAGCACGTGATCGCTTACTCGTGTACTGTTATACATGTCTTCGACCCCAGAAACTGAGTCTGGTCCTACAAGATTTCTCTCTGAGGTTTCTGCACATAGACTGGTAGCCTAGGCATCACTTATTTATACCAAAGCATAGTTTACCAGCACAGTAAGGTCAAGAAGCCAGGAGAGGAAGCCTCCGCTGCCTTGACAGCTTAGGCCACTTTAATGCTGCTTTGGATGCTCAGGGAGGTCTACACTTCGACATCTAGAACTCAAGCCAGGAATTTCTGAAAGACTGAGGAGCACTGAAAGACATTCCTCCTAATGGTCATCCATGAGGTTACCACTGTTTTCAAGCAAAGAGATCTCAGGAGAGAGAGAGAAGACCTTATCAGCAAGAGTCGATTCAGGAGCTCCTGATGTGAAAATAGTAAGAATCATAGACCAGTGTTGTAGTTTGCAAAGACCCCAGAAATTGCAACAATCTTTCCTTGAGGTATCCTTGGAAAAATACCTTTTCCCAAGACACTGCCAGTCCTGTGGCAGTAGTCACAGTGACAATCATAGGGAAAGTATCTCAACACCCTCATAACAATCCGTAGGGACTTTATGAGCTTCAACTCCATCTCCCAATCTATACTAATATGGATGAAACAAAAGCTTTTACTTTTCTTTTCTTCTTTTTATCTACACTTTCACTTCCTCCCTCCCTTCTTTACTTTCTCTTTTCTTACTAAATGCCCTTCAATTATGAATTCAAAGTCATTTACTGAAATCTTGGTAGGTTCTGGAGCTACACGGAGGACTAAGATATCATAGGTATTGCCAATAGTTCCTTAACCAAAAAGTATTAGATCAAAGAACTACAACCCCAAAAGATAACATTGTGTGGGACAATTAGGGAAGGCTTTACAGAGCACTTTAAGTTGTAGGATAAATCTTGAAGCACAGTGGAGTGGGGTACAAAAGGTGGTAGGGGTATGGAGATAACTTTTACCTTGGCTTGAAATATGTTTCTGCAGAAACTGTGTTGGAAACATAATTCCAAAATTCATAAATTAGTGGTATTTATAGGTTGGACCTTTGAAAGCCAATTAAGTTTGGAGGAGGTTGTGCGAGAGGGGTCCTCAAGTTATGTGAGTGGCTTTATGAGAATAAGAGGAGCGCCAGAGCTGCTAGCACACTTGCTCCGTCTCACTGGGTGATGCCCAGGTATTGAGATAGCAAAAATGCCCACACCACACTCTCATACTTCCCAGTATCTAGAATTTTAAGACAAATAAACTCCTATTTATAAATGACATAGTATTATGTATTTTATTATGGCAAGAGATAATGTACCAAGACAGACCAAAATAGGGGCTGGTAGACATGTGGGATGGTGGAGGGAGACTCCAAAGCAATCTGAACAGCACATAGTGAATCTTAGAAGTGGGCTTCCTAACTTGAGAACAGTGTTTTCTGTGAGGGACTGGTACTCAAGGGTCAGCAGGCCTGAGAAGCAAACACTGTTCTTCAGAGCAATCAACCAGAAGAAGTGTATATCCCACGCCATGCTGCAGCTTTGAGAAGCACAAATATTCTTCACAAATAATAATCTTTACTGTTTTAAACCCAGAAGAACAAGAGCCTAGAGCCTGAAAAAGTTTTTCCAGAACCCCTAAAGCTTGTATTTGCATGTGTGTTTTATTGCCTTATTTTTTGTTTGATTCTCTATTTGCTTCATATGCTGAATCTTTCTTCTAAATTTGGTTTTATTTTACTTTAAAAAGTGAAAACAAAAACAAAAGCAAAAATATTGAAAAACAAAGACAAAAACAGAGTGATAATAGAGTCCAGGTTTTCCAAACAAGACTAGCAAATTACCATGGTTGTTATATTATAGATTTTTATCCTCAAATCTATTTTTCGGCTTAACAGATATAGGTATGTAAGAGTGGATAAATATTTGATCGTTAATTCTTTCAATAATTTTTAATTTTTCTTGTCCTTTTTATTTTTAATTTTTTAGATTTATTTTAGAGAATATGATCATAATTGATAAGACATTAGAAGAAGTTTACATTCAGAAGAACGGTATGAGAGTTATTCAACTGTGGTTTGTGTACTGCATGTTGCTGTCTTCAATGTAGTTGCTCAGTTTATAGATATGAGTATATAGAGTTATGCATGTCTTGGTTTTGATTTACGAATATTGTTCCTCTAGACAGAATAAAGCCTCCAGGGATTTATCTGTCCTTGTTTCTTCTTTAAAACAATATATGATTCTGAACCCAGAAACAACCACTGATTTTTGTGTAACTTAAATAAATAGTGGAAATGTGGTCTGATAGACAAAAATTAAGAGAAATCTAAAAATTCTAGGAAACACAAAACCCACAAAATTAGGGTAAATTGTTCCCTTAAAATATACAGTTATTTTCATGGGTGACATTTCAGAGAATTTGTACTCTAAACATCTCTGGCAGTGGCTCAGGACATTAATGGCTAAATAGTTTCCGTGCCCTTGTTTGCCATTATCATTGACTTTAATAAACCACACCTCATTTATCACCATGGTCTAAATTTGTGTTTATTTATTCATTTTCTATGTTTTTCAGAATCTGAAGATATAAGAAAATTCTAAATCAGTAGAATTTTTGATCTAGTAGAGGGTTTTGATCAAACTTATATAGTAGACTGGCCTATATAGTTAAGTATGATCTTCATTCACATTCGACTAAGTTCAATCACCACAGAAAATTTTCCCTCTTGTACTGGCACCTGCATGTCACCCTCTGGTAGAATTCTCAGCTCTCTGCACACTGTCGTCACAAGGGTTACTATGATGTTGGGTTGTTCTTGCAGCATATCTTAGTCAGCTTTCCATTACTATAATAAAATACCTTAGGCGATTTATAGAAAAGAAAGGTTTATTTTGGTTCATTGCTTCAGAAGTTTCACTCAAGAGCTGGCTCAGTTGCTTATTCCTTTCAAGGCCATAGCCTCAATGACCTACGACTTCTCAAGAGGATGCATCACTTCAAAGTTCCACCCCTTCAATAGCACCATCTGTTGGGAACCAAGTTTTCAACACTGGATCTTAGAGAACTACCTAAACCATGGCACAGTGTGTTGAGGTTCCCATACTATGCTGGGAACTCCCCAGGAACAAAATATGTTTCTACTTGTCCCTCCCTCTGAATTATTGGAGAAAAGAGTCAAAATTTCTGCGTTGACTAGTTCAGTGATAACCATTCAACAAGGTATGATTTTAGGGAGCCAAAATCCTGCCTGAAGGTTGCTGTGATGACTCTTCATATTTGAGGCATTGAGCTCCATCTCATGCTTTCTCGAAACCTTTGAAGGAAAAGGATAAACTCTCCACATCCACACCCAGGGATGAGCACAGTCCTCTTCTCATGTCCTCTGAGCCTGTATGGCCCTGTGTCTCTCAGTTTCTTACTTACCTGCACACTTGCTCATCTTTCCTAGGTGCACACATATATGCACAAGCACACAAGCACGTGAGCACACATGTGTGCGCATTACCTCTTCTGCTCTCCTCATTCTCATGCCTCCTTGCTTTCAAAAGAAAAAAGAATCAAAAACATTTCCACCCAGTAAACCTGTCTCCTGAACATACTAATATATTTTCCCCAATACACTGAGTGGGAAGTGAGGTTATAGAAGAGGTTTTCTAGGATTTCTGGAGAAAGAGTTTTATATCTCCTATTAGATGCTGTGGTTAGCTGCTCAACAAGCATAAAGATGCAATAATTAGGGTTTTTTTTTTATTTCAAGTATATAAACCAAAAGAGATTATTGGTCAGTCTCATCCAGAAGAATGAAAAAGAAATATTAGACAAGCACCCCAAATGGCTACTAGGTGCAGGACCTTGGGCAAGTGACTGAGCTTATTCCTGTCTGGATTTATAAAATGGGATGACAGTCATATATTTTTTTTACTGTAAGTCCATTATGAAAATTAAATGAAAAACTTCTCCCAGCTCTAGAATACTGCTGGGAATAGGTAACAAGCATTCCCTGGATATTAGATGTTATCATTTTCATTTCATAGCCTGACAAATAAAAGATGTCAAAGTACACAATCACAAGCACAATGGTATTCTATGTATGCCTCAAATTTTACATTACAGATCTGCTGCCATTTGACAATTGCGTAACATTTCCAAGTGTAGTTATGTGTGCCTTCAAGGGAACTGGAGTATTAGGCTGAGATGTAAGGGGGAGTAGTCCTGTTTCCCATTTTTCCCATACAGCACAAATGGTCCAAAGATCATGTTCAGTCTAATGGATCATGCAATCTGTTCTGTGCTTTACTTTTTTGCAAATGAAATGTTAATGCTCGAAAGATCATTTACATATGGCCTACTAGTTATTTAAGAAAACAACAATTAAACATGTTGAGATAATTAACAGTGTGCACATGATTAACAATGCTTTTTAGATGCTAGAAATTAATGGCATAGATGCCAAATAAATGTAATCCCACACTTCAGTTAGAATTTCTTCCTTAATTACATTAATTTGCAAATTTAAAATAACAATCACATTCATTCAAACAAAATTAGTATCTTAAAAGTGGAAATAATCAAGGGGGTCTGTACCTTGAGAACAGAATGTAATGAGTTAACCTTATATTCTGTCCCCAACAGAGGACAGAGTAATTAAAGACAAAAAATAACCTGCCACACTGCAGGGCTGTCCACAATGGACTCATCCAACCCTTTCCTAAGCATAATTTGTTTTCTAGCTAACTCGCCTCCTGGTATCCAATGCAATGGTCTGGTTCTGCAGCTGTGATTCCTGTGCCCTTCCCTGGATACAAGTCCTGCACTGACCCCACAATGCAATATGAATTCTAAATGAGACTTGTGGATGTCAGCTACACATGCTGCAAGCAGCCACCAGTCACCTGCCTCAAGCCACAACCCTCCCAGGTGAACCACTCCCATCCACTCAAGGTCACAGCTGCATCTCCTGACCCCTGAGCCACTCTCAGATCATCCATCATGGTCTGTTTCTGAGGGTGGTGACTCAGACACTTCTGAAACTGGGACATCCTTGGACACTTGTCCCTCTGGTGTCTGCTGAGCCACTGGTACAGGAAGTAGTCTCACAGGACACAGCGTGGTCCAGGATAAATGTGGATGGACCAGTTCCACCACTGACCAGCTCAGTGGTCTTAGACAAGATCCCTTGCTTTAATGTTTCTAAACTTGTAAAACAGGGATAGTATGTTATTATCTACTCTGTGGAGTTATTTTGGGATTGAAATGAGCACTCCCCGTGAATGTTAATTTTTTTCCACTCGTTGTGAATATGATTAAGCCCTCTGTATTCAGGCAGCTGCAGAAGGTTTTCATCTAACTTGGAAGTGAAAAAGGGAAAAAGAGAGGGAGAAAAAAGATGGAGAAATGGGAACTTTAAATTCTTTAGTTGATTATTGCAATGACCTATAGTCCACAACAGAAAAAGTTTGGATATATAAGTAGGTAAAGACCAGGCTACTTAAAAAAAAAAAAAAGGAAATTGCAGGGAAGTGAGTACTGCACAGAAGTGGACTCTGCTTTGATTGCAAGAGTATTGTCACTGAAGGGGTTTAGGATAAGTGTGAAAATTAAGGTAAGAGTGTCGCTTGTTGAGTTTGGGATCCTGAGTTAGCCTGAGGGTTTGGGGAAGTACACCTTGGGGTGCCTGGGTGGGTCACAGAAGTGTGGTCTTGGGGTCTGTATCTGGTCCCTTGCCCCTTCCTCTGTGAAACTGTTCCCCGTTCTGCTTTACAGCCACCATGCTCTATGCAACTTTCCCACCATACCTAGCCACCATGATGTCCCTGTGTCAGAGTTGGCTGAACATAGGCTAAATCCCCTTAAAACTTGAGTCAAATTAAACTTCTCCTTTAAGTTGTGAGTTTGGGGTATTGGGTCCAGGGAGGAAGGGTGACCAACAGAGAAGAGGAGTAAAGTGGCACAGGTTGATCTTCTATGTGGAATTTAAACCTGTGATATCCTACTCACTCTTTTCACATGGTTGGCATGTATAAAAACTCTGGCTTGAACTCACACTATCTCCATCTCTGAGGAGACCAGGCCTACAGCTCCTGCCTAGACTCTTGCTCTTGGGTGAGCCTGTCTGGGTCCTGAGAGGTGGATTCTTTGATGCCTGGTTGTCAACATTCTTCACATGTTGTTGGGAATCCTTGTGTCACAGGCTGCAGAGAGGGCCATCAGACTGCCATTCCGTGAGAAGACATCCAGTGATCCTGAGTAGACCTCCATGTACTAGAGCCCCCAGACGCAAAGTGGTGCCATCATTTTCTCCTCAAAATCTGCCTCTTTATTATGAACAGAGCTGAGTTTGTGGACTTGCTGTATTCAAGGTATTTCTGGATCCAATTTCAAAATTCTTCCCCTGAGTTTTTACAAAATACAGTAACCTGAGCTTCTGTATACAAAACAATTTTTTTTAACAAAAACTATCTAAAAAAGAAGAAAATTGCAATGATTTTAAAGTTTGTAGGCTCTTGCCCCATTTCTTCCCTTTGCCTATTTAATGCCCTGCTCCACTCTGTCAGCTCCACAGGCCAATACTTCCTTATAACTTAGCCAATCTTGTCCCAATAAATATCCCTTCCAAAACCTATTCCTGACTCCATTCCTCGCACCAACTGTGGATTTGTTCTGAGGTTTCCATTATCACACTGCCCTGGACATTAAATCTCTGTGCCTGTGGGGCACACAGTGCACCATTCCTCCAGGAACAGGCTACATCTTGGTCTTCATACCCTCATACTGTTCTTATCTACCCATGCCCAGAACTATATTCACCAAAAAGTTCAGCTGGATTAATTAATCCAATCAAGATATTGTGACCTCATGGAATCTAAGAGGTTGGATGAACACCAGTACATCTTCACTAGGGTGAGCACAGATAAAACTCATTAGTGTGTCCCATCCAAACTTCCTTGAAAGGGGATGAGTTTCATTGAGAGCAGGCAGTTTAACCCAGCCCCCTTTACCATGCTCATCTGCAGCCCGAGGCAGTGGGAGAAAGGCCAGCAATTATCCCATGGTTTGATCAATGCAGAGCTAATCTGAGCAGTTCACATTAGAGCAACCACCTGTTCATCAACAGCCATTTCTTGGATCTCATTACAATTCAGTCTGAAAGTGAATTTTCCTCTGTTCTTTTTCTACTCCTCACCATTATGCTATATAAGGAATAGCACTTGTCAACCATCTATGTGCCTAGGAATCCCCTGGAGACTGTGGTTCTGCAAGTCTAAGGTGGGCCCTGTGGTCCAGAGCCCAGCCAGCTTTCAAGTAAGCCCTGCTGCTGCTCATCATTCTTAGCTTCCACCGTACTGCACCTTTGCCTGGGAAGTTCTATGATGCAACTGTTCCAGGTCCCATGCCAGGCTATTTAAGTCAAAATATCCATGAGCCCCAGGGATTATATTTTATATAATTTCCTCTGTAGCTTCCAAGGGGCAGCCAAAGCTGAGAACCATTTTTCTCAGCTCAAGTTTAAGAAGTGTTGTTCTCACAAAGTACTCCCAAATTGTAGTCACCAAAACAGTAGTTTCAGCTTCATCTAGGAATCTGACACAAAAGCAAATTTTAGTGACTAAGTACATAACTTGTAGCCTATGCAATGCATGGTATACTACTCACCAGTGAAAAGGAATGAAGTACTAACACTGACAACATGTGTGGACCTCAAGCATAGCATGTTATATAAGAAGAAGGTAAATGCAAAAGACCCCTTTTTTGATACAGGGTCTCACTATGCAGTTCAGACTCATAGTGATACTCAAGTCTTAGCCACCTGCAATTACAGGTGCTGCAATTACAGGCATGTGCCACCATACCCGGTTTTGGAGCCAGCAGAAGGCAGACAGGGTACTCAGCCAGCACAGCAAGCAGTACTGGGAATCGAGTGTGGGTCCTTGTGCTTGCCAGGCAGGCACTTAGACCACCTACCTATCTCCCCAGCCCAAGACTGCAAATTGTATAATTCCAAAAGAACAAATCTATAGAGCTGAAAGCAGATTAATATTTACCAGGACCTCTGCATAGAATCTGGACTAAGGCATAAATTTTCTTTGTGGGCCTATTTTAGAACTAGGCTGCATTGATAGTTTTATGTGTAAGCAAAGTTTCCACTGAATTGCATACTTTAAATCCTTGATCTTTACAGTTGTAAAGTATATCTCAGTGAAACTATATAGCATGCAAAGTACATATCAATGGAAAATTATAAATTCTCTGGCCCCTTCAAACCTATTAAATTTATGGTAGGGTCCAGAACTGTTTGTTTATCCGGATTTGCGAGGATCTCTGAGGTACACTGACATTTTGAAACCCCTGGCTTGGGGCTGGAAGACCTTCAGAAGTGCCTGTGGCTGGGCCAAGGGTTAGGAAGAAGTTGCGGAGTGTGACCACCCCAAAACTCCTTGGAATAATTGTCAAATAAAAGGCAAACCAGCATTCCAGACTGTCGCATACAAGGTCTTATAAGGTAAATGCAGGGGAAAAAAGTTTCTCAACTGGGTCATCATTCTTTGTTGTATGAATGCGGGAAAACTATTTGCCTTCTCCCAGTCTGGGTAGTCTCCTCTGTTAATGAGAATTAAAATCTACAGCCTGTTGAGCAGATAAAATCAGAGAACAGACCCAAAGCTTTTAACAGCAATAGATTTATATTAAGCACTTACACAATATACATTGTGAATAATAATTATGGGCCTATTTTTCCTTCATATAAACTACTATAATTCATGCCCTTCTGAGAAGCTCATCCTGAAATTTTGTTGCACTGGAGAACTTTTATGCTGCTATATTTAGAAGATTTTTATTCCAGCAAAAGTATATTTTTTCTAGATTTTTCTTTGCCTCAGGGTCTTATTCAAGACTGCTGATTTTCAAAGTTATTTGTATCTGCTACATTGGAAAAAGCTTTAGGACAATACTCTGTATTCAGTTTCATCCTCTTTGTTATTGAAAGAACAGAAACAGTATATTTACTGGAAAAATTACTCCCTCTGAAAGAGCTCTGGGCCTTACCTTGGAAGTAAGAAATCACTCTTTACAGTCTACCTGGTGGGTATGCCAAGGCTCATAAGAAAATAACACAAATGTGTACCCCAAATCCAAAAAAAGAATATGCTGGAATTTGACCCCAAAGGCAATGAGACAACAACAAGAAAACAGAATCAGCCTTTGGTAGAATATATTTTAGGGTGACACATAGCACTTTATAGCAATTGAAACTCAAGTCAAGATGTAATCAACTAATCATTGGTAATCATTGGTAATTCTGATGTGAATCAAGCTAATTTTTTCAGACAAACAGCCCTTCAGATGGTCCCACTGAACTGCAGGCATGGGTGTTTATGAGGAATAGCATTTGAACCCAAGGAAACAGCCTTGGAGTTATATTGTGGAGCAGGAAAACAGCAAGCCATGCTAAATTCTGAGACATATTCTTGTGCCTCTGCCCACTCTTATGCAGTCTGCAAAAGATAGAGCTGCATTCTTCCTCTCTGCAGAGCCCTTTCATGTGCTTGAAAAGTACACACTTCAATAGGCTGCCTTCCAGTTCTTCAACTAATGTACTATGATCCAAATGGAACACTCCATCTCAGCCAATATACTGTATTTGCCATCTCTGTTCCATTGTAAGCTTCTCTACGCAAGTGTCCAAAGATTGTCCGCTAATGTGACCTGAACCAAAAATGCTGTTGCACACTGTGGAAGAGCACCACACATTTCACAAGTGCAATGAGGAAACTGCCCCTGTGAGGTGGCTATGATTGGCAGAAATTTACCCCAAAACACTTGATAAGATCAGAGCACAAACCCATGCATTTCACATGCCTAAGTCAGTGCTCTGTACTAGGTCCCTCTGTGACTCCTCCCATACTTGTACTTAGAAACAGTCAATGGCTTGAAATTCTGGAACCTGATCTGCTTCATCTTGTAGCTTCTGGGTTATCTCAGATGACAGACGTTTATAAGACTTGTATGTGCATGCAGCAACCAGACACAGTGTCAGGAGAACACATTTATACTCCTTGCTTGCTGTTCCCAGGCAATGCTGACTGTTTGAACCAAATCCATCTCTTCAGAAACCTCTGAGTCCAGTTCTGCCAGTAAGCTCTTTAAACAGCTTGCTCATCCTGTCTATAACAGTAAAAATCCCTGGTACAACAAGCAAAGAATTGCTTGAAATTCCAATTAAGCCAAGTCTTACCAAATCCCTTTCTATTATCTCAGTAAGCTGCTTCCTACATTAAAAGGCTCCTCTTAATTAATTCTCCTTGCTGGTCTGTGGATATGCAATGCTTTATTGTGACCTGCAAGTTCAAAAGAAAAAAATGAAGTATATATGAGCAGCAACTTGAGCTCCCATAACAGATCAGAACAGCATCACGTCACCCTGTTGCTGGTTGTGGATGTTTCTTACATCAAAACAGAAAGCGTTTTTCAACATAGGACTAGAAGACTTTGTGAAGTGTCTTTCAGGGTCTTTGACATGAACAGTGGCATTACCTGAGGTGCTACCTGTGGAGGTGGCAGCAGAAGAGGGACACTCTCTGTGTCCCACACTTCTAGCCCAGCAGTAAATGCTCATGAAGGATTTGTTGGATCGTGAACACATGATGATAAGAAGTTCCTCATGGTGGAAACAGGCTGCTAGGCCCTGTATCTCACCATGAGATCCCTTCCTGCCAAAGGTTCCCTCATGTAGATCCCACCCACCCTATGAATATTTGCTCTGCTCTGCCTAAAGTTTTGGAGTCCTGATCTCTCACCAACACAATTCATAACAGAGACTTTGAGAACAGAGACTTTGAGGCAACAGGGAACCCCCTGTCTGGTTACCTCCTGTTCAGTATCAAGTCAGAGAGTGAAGAGATGGAATTATGTCCACTGGATGCAGAGCACTTGACCTGTTTCTCTGTGGACTTCAGGTTTCTATGATTCTGTCATAGCTGTTTATTTTTTCAGTGCTGAGATCATTTGAATATAGGTTTATTTTTGTTGTTACTGTTTTGTGTTTGTGTGTTACCTTTTGTTTTCTTTTTTGAACTCAGGACCTTGTGTGTGTCAGGCAGGCACTTAAGCCACTGAGTTATTTTCCCAACCCTTGTGTGTTACCATTAACTATTCCCCAGGATCAACTACAAATCCCCCCCAAAAAAATTGCTTTAGGTGGCAATGTTTCTCCTGCAGATGGTGGTGGCTTCAGCCAGGTGTTCCCAGACCCTGGTTCACCATGTTAGAGCCAAAGATTCTCTGATTTATACACTTTCTTTGAGGATATAGGCAAGCTAGATTTGGAGTTAAACAGAATTCTTGGTGACCAGGGTTCAAATTGCACATGAGTGCCAACAGTGTCAAAAAACAATGGTCACACTATAAGCACAGAGAAGAGTACAGGTTCTGTCTGAAAACAGACTTAGATTTTAGAATAAATGGGATAAAGTTTTAATAAAAGTGGTAGTATTCCCACAAGTGAGTGTTGTCATTAAATAAATTCCAAGTATCCATTTTTTCTCTGTGCCTCAGGCCTCTGGACTGCGAGAGACAGAACCCTTAGTCATGTTTTGTCACTCACCATGCATGACAAGCTGCCTCCTGAGTATAGGACTGAGAGTGGTTTAAGCCTCATCTATTCTCCTGAGTGTGCAGAATGACAACCTTGTTTGTGATGAAGATGCTCTGCAGATATTTCTAATTGCTTTCATCAAACAACATAAAAAGAATCCACTCCGTCAGATGAGGTGAGGTGTTTTCTGGGAATAAATTGCCTCCCAAGAGTGTGCCTGATTTATAGTTTTGTATTACTGAATTCAAGGAAGGGTTCTACCTCCTGTATCTCTAAAAGCTATTTCTTTATCTCCATCCCCATTGATATATGGTTTGAGTGCAAACATGGGCCTTTCCCCACAGGGAATATTCCCACACCATCTCTTCCACTTTCCTACCAATCGCATGCAGCCTTTCAAACATTTCCCTAAAATGCTCAACTGACCAACCACATCAGCCACATAAGGGAAATGACACCATCACCCCCTGTCTCCTCTTCTTCAGGATGAAGGCTCCAAGTCTTTGTCACAGAGCTGCAGAGTTTAATCAGATGACACCCAACACAAAATCAGCATACCCTGAGTTGGCCCAAGACCTAGCTGCTCCCACTCATGGTCCTGCACACTCCATCTCCTCCTCTAGTCAAGACCTAGTCATGGAGGGTACCTACAAACACCAACTTCATGTGAGATAGCCAGAGAAGCTCCCTGCTATCAGATACCTGAAGAAGGCAAGGAAAGGACTGTTACAGACACCTGAGGTAGCTCTCGTCAGGAGCACCTTCTTGAGGAGAAGTTGTGTAAGTAGAAATCAGGAAGAGCAAGGAGCCAGTGTGACTGGAGGAGGGAGCTGGGAAGTGGGGTAAAGTCAGAGGGGGGAGCCATAGGAGTTAGGTGGCCAAAGTAAGGAGACTGAATTCTGCCCTTAGTACAGTGAGAAGTGACTGGGGAATTTTATAGAGAAGGGATATCACCCAGGTTTTTGTAAGCATCTTGTAGGGTTGTTACATGAAAAACAAGCACATGGGAAAGGAACAATGGTGGTAGCTGGGTTGTGGGCAGTGGGTGGCTGAATACCAGGTATATTTTGACAGTAGAGGTAACCAGTGTTGCTTACAGATTGGATGAGTGGTATAGACAAAGAGAGTTGGGAGACAAGGAAGGGTGGCTCCAAAGCTCTTACCTGGGTAGTTGCAATCATGAGATGACAGTGAATGTGCCTGGAACCATGAGAGAAGGGATTTAGACATCTTCACATAGTGCTACTAGAGGTTCAGATCTCTCCCTTACTTGCCTGCCTACCTCGCCACTTCTCCCATAAGGTTGGTCATTACCAGCAGCTCAGATCTGGGTTCCTGAAGTTTCTTTTCTTGGGTCCTGGCTGCAGCCTGGGCACAGAGCTCATCAAAGTCATCTTTCATTCCCCATGACGATCTCCCCTGTATGACTTCCTTTGGGATAGGTCTGACATCTGCAGCAGTTCTCTCTGGATAGTACTGGTCTGTCTATCTTCCCTGTAAAGCTGGCCTTCAGAGCAAGGATTGGTGACAGATGCCTGTATTCCAAGCACTCTGAGGTCAACAAGATTTTGGGTTCAAACCCAGCCTGGGCAACTTAGGGAGTTTCTGTCACAAAAGGGGAGTGGGTAGGGATAAAGATCAGCATGAAGGTCTTGGGTTAAAACCTTAACATCACAAAAACAAAAAACAAGGGAAGTCTGGCACTCTAAGAAATAAAAGTTGATAAAAAGTTGCAGACCAAATTCCAGACTCATTGTAGGGAAAAATGAGATCTTCTCAAACTAAGGAGACCTTCTCTAAGGTTGGTAGTAGTGCAGGCTGGTACAACCATTATGGAAATCAGTATGGAGATTCCTCAGAAAGCTAAAATTGGAGGTCCCATTCAAGCCAGCTATTCCTGTCCTAGGTAGTTTTCCAAAAGAACAGAAATCATCAAACCACAGTGATATATGTGCACCCATGTTTATAGCAGCTCAATTTGTCAGAGCTAAATCTTGAAAACAACCCAAATGCCCATCAACAGAGGAATGGATAAAAAAGATATGGTATTTTTACACAATGGAGTATTATTTGGCTATAAAATAGATAAATTCAAGACTTTTGTAGATAAGTGGATACATCTAGAGACTATATTAGTAAGTGAAATAAATCAGATCCACATGTGCAAACAGCGTATTATTTTGCTACTGTGAGAACTTGAAAGAGTAATGAAAGTCTAAAAGGTAGAACAGATTTTGTGAAAGGGAAAGAAATTGTTAAGTGGGAAGGAAAAACTGGGATAAGGAAAAAGACAAACATAAGAAGAGAAAAAGACATATTTTGGTATATATATAGAATAATTTGGATAATTGTATTGTCGAATTCTGCCAGTCTTTTAAAAATTTTTTAAAGAGTACAAATTAGAATTAAAACAGAAACAACTACAAGTGATACAGAATTTCACTTAACAAAGTAACATGAATTTCACAGTATTTGTTATAACACATAGTGTGGTCTTCAGATACATGCTTATAAAATTTAAGATGAAAGAAAAAATGAAATGAATGTATATGAAATTAAGAAGAGAAAAAATACAAACAACGGGAAAAAAAGGAGGTGAAACAAATTAAAGCATTAACTGCTTCTCTCCATAAACCAGAAGAAATGTGCAGGACAGTTGTCTAAGGCATCCTGCTTACATGCAGAGATAAATCTCTTTGCTTCATTCCCGCTCCTGTCCTCCTCAACACAGTAACTCCTTCCTTCTGAATAAGTTCGTTCCCTTTCCCAGAATCTATTGAACCATACAGATTCCATTTTTCTCTATCAGGTTCTTAAACTAAAGAGACAATACAATATTAGCACATGTGAGTCTGATTTATTTCACTTAAGAGTATATTCTCTAGCTGCATCCATTTACCGACAAAAGATTCAAATTTATCCTGTTTTATAGCTGAAAAATACTCCACTGTGTGAAAATACTGTATCTTCTTTATCCATTTTTCAGTTGATGAGCATCTGGGTTGTTTTCAGAAGTTAGCTATGTTGTTCTGCTGAAAGGAGCAGTTATTGCTTACATTATTTTTTTTACTCTAATTTTTCCCCTTTTCAATTTTATACTTCTTTGTTATTGTTTCTTTTTATTTAAAAGATTCTTACATGTTTATATCTGGCAATCTGAACAACTAATGTGAAAACAGCATCACATGATACAGCAACCATTGTTGAATTCCTGTTACTTTGTTTAGTGAGATCTTGTATTGATTCTAATGCGGTTTTTTTCTTTATATCTCTATTTTGTATCCTTTAAAAATTAGCAGTTAAAAAAGAAATTCCAGACTCACCTCTTGTCCTATATTCTTTACTTCTTTTTTCCTGCTGTCAAGAATAGTGATATAATCACACTTCACATGCACTCTTGCCCAGTGGCAGCCTGATCACCTCCGCTCACAAGGCCACTGCTGTACACCTGAGCCAGCCAGGCCTTCCTTGTCCATGCACTGTAGTCCTCTCTCCATGCAGCTCCACAGTGGGCTGCATACAGTGCTTCAAACCCTGTGTCACACCATCAGAGTAGAATGTGAGCTGAAGCACTGGCACAGGCCAATTCTCCATCACATCTTACCCCACAGCCACCATTGTTTGCTTTCAGTTCTTAGGACTACCTCGCCCAAGGCTGGACTCCTGCTATTTCCTTGATCTTAAACCCTCAACTCCTCCCACACCTTCCACAGCTGGTTGAGAAGTTTCACCTTCCGTGGTACATCTCTAACACTGTTTCCTCAAGAAGCATCCCTCCCCTTCCTACTTCCTCTGAAGGAGAACCCAGGTCTCCCTCTGACCTTCCCAGCACCTGCAGCCATTTTAATTACTTTGCAATTTATTAGACCATTTGTTTACTGGTCAGCTCCCTGTGTAAAGTAAGCTCACTGGGACAAAGAACACAGTTGCCTTCCCAAAGGCTTCAGCAGCAGCATGCATAGGGCCTGGCCTCTAATGAACCTCCTAACTCAAGAACAAATGGAAAGGCAAGAACCAGATTGAATCAAAAGGTCAAGGGCACTTAGAAAATGCAAAGTCTCCTATGTCTCTCAATAAATCACTGACAATACTCCGATGCAAATCTTTCTGAAGATTTGTAAATATATTTTTCTTACAATGATAAAAATATATTAAATAAAATGTTGATTTTTAAATATAACTTCAATTTGTAAACTTTACTCCATAAGATCAGCACACCATTAAGCATAGATCATATTAACAGTCACACTATATTCCATGCACTATAGATAACATATGAAATGTGATAATACTCTTCATGATTGGCTTTTATCATAGGATATCCAAGTACCATAATTTAAAGGGTAGCCTCTTTTTGGATGTTTAATCTCTCCTTCTTCAATTATGAAGTTTTATAAAATGTTTCAAAGAACAGATTTTAAGAAATTTACTCAAACACTCATTTAAAATTATTTACTTTGCACTTGTCAGTACATCAGTTGAATTATTTTGTGTTTGTCTTTTGCTTATTAATCACAGTAGTAAAATTTATAATTTAAGATTCAAGACACAGATTTTTTGCCAGTCTTACATGTTGCCTTCATCTGTCTACTTAATTCTATGATTAATTGATAGTGTTTCTTCCTATATAACTTTTTAGTTCATGTCTTTAAAACAAATAATGTTATTCTTTATCAGCTCTGTCCTTGATGTTACATTTAGAAAACTTTCATGGGCTACTACTTATGTGTTTGCAATTGCTAAATTTTATATTCTTTTATTTGTGACTTAATCTTATACTCCACCATAGAACTTCTATGCAATTTTATGGAGTGAGTATATAAATTATGCTTTTTCTTCATTTTAAAAATAAGCAACCTTTTCACAGTAATTTTGAAAATCATTGTAAATACCATCTATTAATGCAATGACTGTCTTTGGTTTCCTCTTTATTGCTTGTTAATTCATTTTCTTGTATCAGTTACTACATGTGATGTTCTCAGCTTTTCAAAATCCATTTTATAATAGGTTCACAGTTGAATGTTCCTTAGTTTTTTATCCTTTGAGGGTTTACCATTGGATAAAAGTTTTTCGAGGAAGCATTCAGCTTCAACACTTATTTTGGAAGAAGTTTTTAAGAACATTCATCATTTTCTACTTCAGCTAATACTGTTTCTTCAAGCATCATGAATGAATTTTGGTGACTTACATTTTCTGGAATAATCATTCCTTGGTGAGCAACATGCTCTATGGAGTTCCATTTCTCTGTTCATATGTCCGCAAGTACATCCTACTGTGTGTGCATAATAGTTTTCTTTTTGTCAGGTTTAATATTGACGAAGACATATTTGTATTGCTGCTTTTCTTGAAGAATTGAATATTTTTTTTCAAATTCACTGAATCTTATTCTAATTAGCACTTGCTTTTATTTTCCTATTTTCTGACTTTCAGAAAGCTTTTGTTCACTGCTCCTAAAATTGAAAGTTGGATTTATTAGATTTTAAAGTTAATTTTTAAAGTTAAAAAAGAAAGTGACATTAAGTGTATGTTTTTTGAGCATATCTTTGTGTGAGATAACCTTTAAGCTACAGTCATAGCTTATTACTAAATATTTTTAAAAAGTCTTTTAATATTAACTTTTCTCCAATGTTTCTTGAATCAAACTAAAACTCAAAAAATAAACATATGGAGTTTTTTAATTAGTTTTCTATTATTTGGTTTAATTTTTTAATTGTCTTACGATTGTCATTATTAAATGGGCATTTTATCAAAGGATGCTACTCAGTATTAAGTATTTGGTTAATTTGCCTGGTAATTAATCATTTGAGAATTGTAGAATTTCTGGTCTTAGATCAAGTGAGATTCTGTCTTTTTGAACCAGCTGTATAAATATTCCATTGACATTACAAATACTTTTTTATATACATGTATGAGTGATATACTAGTTAATTGAATGGTGTGTATAATGTTTTTAGATTACTGTTTCCTAAATGTGTCTGAAATTTGTGTTTTGGATTATGCCTATAATTATCAATTATCCCTTGGATAGATTCATTTTAACAGTTTTTTCTCTATTTTACTCAGTGATTTACAATTCAGTTCATGTATGTTACATCTTAATTTTAGATTAATCCTTTGCAAATAGAGTTTGCACACTCAGCTCATTGGTAGAGTGTGTGGTAGATAAACCTGAGGTTTTTGGTTCACTCCTCAGCAAGGGGAGGGAGGGCGAAGAGAGAGAGAGAGAGAGAGAGAGAGAGAGAGAGAGAGAGAGAGAGAGAGCGCTAACTGTAATTTACACTTCTATCCTATCTTCTCTTTCATTGTCATTCATTCTCCTGCTTCTCCTTTCTGCATTTTCATCCATCTGATCTATTGCTGCCTTTCCTGCCTGCAGTTTTTGTCTCAGCCCTATTTGGAAATAATTTTTATTCTAGTTTGCTTTTGTGTTTTAACCTTTTTTGAGACATCAAACTTAACAATTTGCTTTAATTTTATAGCTGAAATATTTAGGGTTAATTTGGTTCTCTCTCTCTCTCTCTCTCTCTCTCTCTCTCTCTCTCTTTCTCCTAAGTGATTTGGAAGTTGTAACTTTCATAGGGAAATTAAAAACTCTACTGAGGCATTCAATTAAATTAAATAAAAATCAATTCTATGCAGTCACTGAATGAATGCCAAGGCTGGGGACATGGAAATAACCAGATTTCTTTCCTCTATGAGAGCCTCCATTATTCTCTATAGCAACTATAAATGTTCCTTGCAGTTGAAAGCAGCACCTATCTCCATGTTCAACCTCTCTGATTCATGATTCTTCTGCCCCTTCCCCTCCATCTGGAATTCAGGTAATGTAGGCTCATTAATATTTTAAGCTACTACTTAAAAAGTTAAGCTCACTCAAAAGTTTTGAACTTTTCGAATAGCACAATGATCATCCACAAATTTATGTAGATTGTATCATCTGATAATAAGTGATAATTATAATAATACTTCATCCTTAAATACGTTGGCACAAATTTCCCAAGAATAAAGATATCCTTGTATACAACTACGGAAAAATGATCAAGTAGTAGAAATTTGATAGGAGATAGATTTATTAATTAATTCACAGCCTATATTTGAATGCTATGGATCACACCAAAAATGTCTTTCAGAGGAAATCAAATCTACGTTCTTCTGGTGGGCACCACCTCAGCCAACCCTATTGTCATTGCTGCGGGTGGGGAATCCTAGCACGTTCCTTCTGGCGCAATGCCCAGCGAAGACAGCAGCCTCTCTGCAATAGTGCCTTACTGAGAATGTACAGTTTACATGTAGTTATGAAGAAAAAGCAGACAAACCAAAGGTGAAAGGAATTCTACGGAGTAATTAGCCTCAGCCTTCAAAAATACCAGTGTCAAGAAACACATAGAAAGGCTGAAGAACACGTGTTGATTGAGGAGAACCAAAGGACCGGACTGTTGAATATAATTTATACATCCTGGATGGGGTTGGAGCGAAACAGTGCAAAAGCAGAGGTTGGCAAACCCTTTCGGTGAAGAGCCAGAGAGTAAACATTTCAGGCGTTACGGGCCATATGGTCTCTGCTGCTATTTCCCCACTCCGTGGCTGTAGTGTGAAAGCAGCCCCAGACAACATGTAAACAAATGGGCACGGTTTTGTTCCAGCGCAACTTCGCTTGCAAGAGCAGATGGTGAGTGGGGTGATGTTTACAGACCCTTGCTCTAAGGGGCACGGTTGGGAGAACTGACAAAATACAAATACAGGCAGAGGGTAATGTTTTTACTTTTATCACTTTTAAATTTTCTAATGTTGATTATTATGTGATGATTACACGGAGAATGTCATTGTTAGATTATACACACAGATACAAAAGTCAAATTTAGACAGAGAGACAGACACACAGATAATAGATAGGTGATAGGTTGATGGCCAGTAGATTGTTTTATTTATAACTTTATATATTTCCTTTGCTAATCCAGACTTGAACCTAGGGCTGTATCTTTCTTGTGGACTCTACGATATCTCTATTTTTTTCCTCTTTCATGACTTTGACATTTTTCAAGAGTCAAGCTGGCTATTTATAGAACACCTCTCAGTCTGTGTTTGTTCCATTAGACTGAGGCTTTACAACTTTGTGGGACTACAGCAGGAGTGACATTCTGTCCCACACAGGACACTCGCCAGTAGGAACTTGGTGTCCACATCAGTGAGGTTCCTACTGCTCACTTGGCTAAATGTAAGCTTTTCAGATTTCTCCACATTTCTTTCCATAATTTTATTGAGAGACAAATAGCAATGAGACAGTTTCAAATCAAATTGGTAGGACAGTTTCAATAATTAACACATTGCATACTCCCTTCTTAGTGGTTATTTGCTGTACAAGATGTGGACATGATATCTTATTTACAAATACTAGTAGAACAAATCCCTCTATTCATTAATAGAATGTAACTATATATCTATCCTAACCATTTTGAAAACACAGATACAAAATGTACATTCATTTATATATCCCCTTTTTTGTTTAGTTCCATTACTTGAATATTATAGGTGTGCTAACTCACAAAATATTCAAAAAGTGTCCAGTAATTCATAATAGTATTGGGTCTTCCTCTTGACTGGCAATGTCAGAAATTGTTGATCTGAGTCCCTTACAACTCAACATAACAACATGGCTTTACTTCTTTTTTTTTTTTAAATTATTCATTTATTTATTTATTTTTATTACATTTATTTATTGTATGTGTGTGTGGCCAGCTCAGCCCACCAGGGGGCGGGGCTGGCTGGCATGTGGTGCTGGGGGATTGAACCGCGGTCCCTGTGCTTTGCCAAGCTTGTTTCAAGTAGGTGCTTTAGACCACTGAGCCATCTCTCCAGCCCCTGGCTTTACTTCTTATACTGCATTTTTATACTTTTCTGCTGGATGGTTAAGACCAAGATAAAGCAAGACCTATGCAACAAGAGTTATAGCTTTTGGATCTGATAAGGTCTCCACATTAAAAGGAAGTTGGTCCGTCATCCCTAAATTATCATTTCCAAATTTATTTGGACAACCTTCCTAGTGAAATCTGACATCTCCCTCTGCCTGTAGGACTCATCGTTCTTCATTCACTTACAGAAAAGGGCTCTCTACATTGTGTTGGTAACCTTTAAACTCAATAGGGCCTGGTAAAATCTCCTTGTAAGCATCACCATTTGTTTCTGCCACAGTGAAAACTGTTTCTATTATGTTCCAATATAACAGTGTAATGCTGAGGCTGAGCCTCTTAATCATGTGGGTGGGCCCCTTGCAGAGAACCAATATGTTTAAGAACACACTCTTCTATTTAAAGGTTATTGTGCAAATACCAAATAACTACCTCCACTGGGCATGAGTGGCTTTGATTCATGGGCCTTTCATGGCTTCTATGATTTGCATTACTATAACAGGAGGTTTTATTAAAAGTTGTACATTATTATAACCTAGATTTTAAGAAAATGAATATGAGGTTTAAGATATTGATGTACTAGCTACATAGCTAATTAAGACTTCCGAAAACCAAAGCTACTAAGTTTAAGGACTTGAATGTTTTGAATGAATTTTAAGAGTAAAAAGGCACATATTTCGGTATGAATGTGGCAAAAAACATCATGCCTTTTGCTTGTAGCTATGCTGACCAGGATGTCTGGGAGCCTAGAGAATTTCAGTTTCTCAAATATCCACAGGCACACATTAAAGTAGATTATCAGATTTACTTTAAAAACTGACATCACTGCATAAGGATAAGCATATTATGGGCTACATTTGAAATGAAAAAATGAATGGCAAAAAGATGTCCTAAATCCTAGCACATCAATGGGATTAACAGTGTAGGCACATCCTTTAAGAGGAAAGAGGCAAGAAGACATACCCACCTCTAATGGAAAATGTCAGGTACCTTACAAAGCCAGAGGATTAAGAGAATCCTCAAGCTTGACACACTGGGGCTGAAAAAAGGAAATCGTTTTGGCTTCCTTCAGCTTGATGGATGGGGCCATGTCGTACTTTTTGGCTTTGAAAACAAATATACCCAGAAGAAAGAGAGGAAAGTAACTTGAAAGACAGTACACTGAGAATCCACCATCCTCCCAATTATCTTTGGGAGAGATAAAGATTTATTGAAGGATGTTGGTTCAGGATGATCAATGATTTCCTGTCCACTGGTAGGTACCCAGCAGAAAATATTCATTTTATATGGTGAGTGGAGAGCATCTATTTATCTCTCTTTCTGGAGGCTGTGCTAGACTGGAGGTGCAGAGAGTGAGCAAACCTATCTTGGTCTCTTTCACCACTATCGTCGTAGAAAGGGATTCAATAAATTCACCGTATGAAACTATGCATCCATACATTTGCTTCTCAAGGATGTCTTGACCATCCATTCTCTCATAGTTGAGCTGTACAACGAATTTGGACAGAAGTGACAGGGGGCAGGAGCACTGAGTAGAGGTTCGAGCAGGAAGTGGCTCAGTTGTGCACAGGCAGAATCACAAGATGTCCAGTGCTTCTGCAGCAAGGGCCAGGGGCAAGATCTCAATCTGGGGCTGAGTGGTGAGATAGGATGAGGAGGAGCATGTTTGGCTCTTCCTTCTGCTGTCACTGTCCAGGGACACACTGACTGGCCTTCATCCTAAGAGCTCTGCTCATTCTCAAAATGTTTAGTGCCCAGCTTGTAGCCCACTCAGGCCCAAACCAAGCACAGGCAACGATCCTCACTGAGTCTGAGATGAGTCGAGGACTTCTCACAAGAACGAGAGACTGGGAAATGGGAAAGAGTTTGCAGCCCAGTTTCTGCTGATGGTGGGAGAGACTCCCACCTCCCCAGGGACCCGGCCCCCTTCCTTACTCCTAGACATCCATCCACCTGGACTCTCTGTCCCTCAAAAGCCCCACATGCAGCCCTATAAAAGCTGGCTTGGGAAGCCCCAGCCTTACTCCATGTACATGATATGCTTCTAACCGATTTTCCACCTGAGTTAACAAGACCCAGTGAGGTGAAACAATTTGACCTTGATTCCCATTGAGCCTGTAACTGAGTCTACATTTAGAAAAGAGCTCACCTCTCTCCTCCCTGCACTGCTCACAACAGCCACTGTGTCCCTGAGCCTTGCAGCTGTATTTAGATATAGTCTAGAGTAATATCCACTTAAGCACCACATGGATGCTTGCCAGCCTCGCCCAGCCAGCAGGCCATGCTGAAGAGTCCTTCGCCCTCCTCAGACAGGCACATCAATCCTTCCACCAGTCAATCAGGCAATCAATTAACTTCTGTAAATTAGTAAAAGCAAATTTCCCAAAGGGCATGCTAGTCCCCAATCAGCCTTTTTAGCACTTCTCTCACTGAGGACAGCTATGTAAAAGAGAAGCAGGAAGGGGGAGGCACAAGAGTCTTCAGAGAAACTTTTTTACTCATTGCTTGAGATAATTTCCCAGCCTCTCATTTGGTTCATTCTGTTAAACATTCATTTCTTTCCTAAACCCAGAAAAACTGTCTATAATCAGATGTGCTTAAATAGTTTCCCCATTACTAATGAAACCAATTTTTAGAACTAGCATTCAATTTGGCTGTTTTAATTATGGACATTCTTTTCCAGATCAGATCAGACTACCCAAGATATATTGGGTTGTGGCTTTTATTTTATTCCAGAAGAAAAAAAAAATCTACTCTTGGTTGCCCAGAATACTTGCTAAACCTTATGGCAATCAGGAGTGTTGGATTGGTGAAGGGCATGGAAAATTTAGACAGATGGGAACCTTGCCTTGAGGGACTCAGAGACACAGAAATGGCTGTGGAGAAGCAGGGGCTGGGCATGGCACACAGCATAGCACAGAGAGTGGGCATTGTGTGGGAGGAAGGGCTGCAAAATGAGCCCTGACCTCCTGGAGACTGGAACCAACAGGAGCACACAGGACCAGACAGGAAGCTACAAGCACTCACAGGTAGAGGTGCCTGCTTCAAGGACTTACTTTAAAAATATCCTCCAGTCTAACTCTGAGCGTGACGATGTTAGCAAGAATGAGAAGCAGGAACAGGTATGTGAGGAGCATTTTCACTTCTAACATAGATCATGCGCCTCATGCGCAGAATTCGCTGACCCGCACAAGAGAGATTATCATCGGAGGATATGAGGTTCTAGCTTTTCATATGAGTAGCGCGCCTCTTCTGAGCTGCAAGGCAAGAGATGCAAAGCACTGGGCCTGACACCTTTTGTAGAGCAGAGGCCTGTAAATGACTTTTAAACAAATAATAAATACAATAATGGATAAACAATAAATGGATAAAGAAGTGCAAGTCTATTTCACTTCCACATTCTAATTCCAGTAGATTCTGTGACTTGGTGGTCAAGGGAGAGTCCTATGAGAGCTTGCTAATCTTGCCAACCACTCTAAGTCAGAGAGATCTGAACTAGTAGCCTAAGCTCAGCGAGTACCCACTTACAACAACCTAGCGGGGCAAGGTAGGAAATGATAGCGCTTATGTGGCCAGATTGTACTGTCTGACAGATGCTACCCCAAATGCACATAGGTATTCACCTTTTAATCTTCACAGCAACCAATAGTATAGATGCAATTGTCAATTTCACTAACATGAAAAAACTGAAGTGCAGATGGATAATCTTGCTCACAGATACCTAAAGATAAAAGCAAGATCCAAGATTTGAATCCAGGCGGTTTGGCCCTGAGCCTGAATTCCTTCCTTGAGTACTATACTACCTCTCTAAGTAGGATGAAATTCTGAGAATTCATCAATAGGAGGTTGCGGGTGCACTTCATAGGAGGAAGCATCATCCCAATGTCATAACATGACAGAGGCTGGTCTCCAAGAAGAATATAGATCTAAGAATACAGTCAACAGATGAGTGAGTTCATAGTCAGGGAGGCAACTTACAGCTCAAAGCAGTCCATCAGTTTGGCAGAAAACTCTCACCAGAGACTGAATTTGCAAGGATAAGGGCTTCCCTGAGGAAGAGCAATATGGCAGGGGCTAGGCAGGATGTAAGGACCCCCCAAAAAAGGGTGATGAGCCAGAGAGCAAAGAAATAAATGAAGCAGGACAAATATATTACATTATGGACATGTGGTAGGGATTAGTGAAAGTCTACAGCCTACTGAGGATAAGCTACCATCCAGGGTTAGGACAGCAAAACTAATCCCGTCACCATCTGCAAATGACTGGGTTGGCTGAAACCTAGCCAGATTTTCTCAAGGCCTGGATGGTCTGTGAGAGGAGTTTCCAGGCCTCTGATACTCTGGGGAGGACCTGATTGCTGAGGTCAGAAGCCAGCACAAGTATGCAGAGGTAGACTCAAGAGCAAGCCATCTGTCCCAGGGAGGAGAGAACAGGTGGCAGGCAAGTAGTCCTGGCAAGAGGCTGAGATAGAATCTAGTATCCAGATTGGCCGTCCAAGCAGAGCATGAGTGGATAATTGGCAAATGGGGGGCATCAGGTGTCTGTAGTTCTACAAAAAGGGTAGCCAGATGATATCTGCTGATGACCAAAGGCATAGGAAGGAAGAGAGCTGGCAACAGGTTGCCATGGAATCCAGGTAATCCATCAAACATGTTAGGGATCAACAGAACAAGTAAATCTGTGGTATTACCTTGCAGAATGACTGGCATTTAGATGGCACTGTGGGATTCAATAAAGTCCAGGTGTCCCTGACTATCTAAATTATCTGCTCTTGAAATGAATCCTGATAGAATAGGATTGGTCATGATACTCATAGAGGGACCCAGACTTCCAGAATCTGGCTTTCCTGAAGCACATTGTTCTGAAACTGGAATGTCTGAGGACCTCGATGCCAGGGAGTGCGTGCAGAGATGGCAGGTAAGTGCTTCATGCCCTTGTAGTGTAGAAACTTGGCTCCATGCATAGGTCACATGGAATTTCACATGTGCATAAATTGCTTAGTGTGACCATTTAAGTTTCTACCTTCTTCTCACTTGTTCCCTGTGTCACAAGAAACCCCATGAAGCTATGAATGTCCCCAACCTGATGGAAAGAAATCACAATAGACCCCACACATCTGTAGGTAAAGATACAACCTAGGACTCCTAGTGTATGCCAGAATCCATGGAAAATAGTGAGTCTTGTGTACACACTGTTTTTCTCTGTACTATCCATATATCTCTTTGATAAAGTTTAATTCTAAAGCAGGCACAGTGAGAGATTAACAAAATAATTAAG
Source organism: Octodon degus (assembly GCF_000260255.1). Lineage (NCBI taxonomy): Eukaryota > Metazoa > Chordata > Mammalia > Rodentia > Octodontidae > Octodon > Octodon degus. The sequence continues at coordinate 5,384,749 of NW_004524708.1, forward strand.
AGCAAAATAGAACAATTACGACAAAGGACTATAATTAAATCACCAGCATTATGTCACTTGTGCTTTCAGGCAAGCAAGGGTCACCCAAGCATAAGTACCATAAGACAGCAGGAATCCATCGGATAGCAGAGAAGGCTACTCAGAGCTGCATGAGGGAACAGCGCTGACAGCAGGGATCCACTAAACAAAGAGATAATTCATGTCCTGGTTGAGATGAAGGGCAGTGTGAGATTTCATCGTGCCACTCAGAGTGGAACACATTTTAAAACTTAAGGATTATTTATTTCTAGAATAATATTGAATATTTTTGAACCAGAGTTCAGCACAGCTAACTGAAACCACAGAATGTGGAACCACATAAGGAGATGGGGTGCAGCAGATACTGCTATGCATGCTATACCCAAGAACTGCAGTAGAGGGTCTGCTGAGGGCTCCATGCACAAAGTACTCTGACCAGCAGAGGGCTCTGAAAAGTCCATTAGGTGACCATGTCCAACCCAAGTCTTCTGGCTATATACGGGGTTTCCTGGTCTTCTTGTTTCTGCCATGCTGAATAATGGAAGGAATCAAATGGAGCACCTTCCCCAGGTTCTTCCCATGCACATGCACAGGGTATGCCCTTGGAAACTTGATCTGTACACCACACCGGGCAACATCTCTCTGAGAACACTACTTCTTCTGCTCCATGAAGGTTCAGGCAATCTTCCCGTTGAGGTATGGAGATGCCAGTGCTTCTCCTGTTAATCTGGCCTCTGCCTAACTGCACTCACAGCAATCTTCAGCCTCCTTCTAAATTCTGGAGTAGTCAACAGACCTTGGTGCAGAGCCCTATAGCTCTGTGGAAAATAACAGTGCAATAAAACAAGAATTGAACCCTGGTGTCAATTGCCCAGGGCTACCATGTGGTTTCAAGGGGTTCAGCTGAGGCTTGCTCCTGCTCATCTTTTTGGTTTCACTTGGTGTCATGACCTCTTGACACACCTATGCTTTTATGCTCCCTTCAGACTCTGAATAGGAGCCATGCTCCATCTGCCTCCAGAGTCTGAGTCCTTGGTTCCCTATCTTCCAAAAAGGGTGCCTCCCGTGGAAACTTTAGATTTAAAGCCTGTTAAATATCTTAGGAGGCCATTGCTCTGGATCCAGGTCCTGCAGTAGATCCAACAGATTAGAATAAAAATCAAAAACAAAGTCACTCATGCTAAAGGTCTATGTTACCCAAAGTGAAACTAAGTTGTTATCGGTCCTACCCAAGGACTCAGGAGAGGTTCTGTTCAGGCCCATTTCAACTGATATAAGGAAGAAGCTACCCTCACTATAATCCTGACACAAAGAAGGCGATCTGATGTTAATCAGCTCATTTTCTATTGTGTTCTGATTCCCTCTCCCCACCTTAAAAGAAAAGTACTTTTTAAGTGACCAATGTGCTTTGTTTGGTTTCTGCTCCCTTCAACTTCAACTTTTGTCTGTCTATAAAACCAACCTCTGGTGGTTGGGCTGTCACGACACTTATTTTATTTTAAGGAATGATGTATTGCCCAGTTCTAGAATTGAAAGTAAAGCCAATTACGATGTTAACATCCTTGAGCCAGCCAGCCTTATATCTCCACATATGGGTGGTCGCTAACTTAGGGTGGTTTTACTTAGGATTTTTTTACTTTACAATGGTGTGAAAGTGATATATATTTGGTAGAAACATATTTAAAACTTTAAATTTTGATCTTTCCCAAGACTATTGATATGTGGTATGATCATTTCCTGGCACCAGACAGCAGTAATGGAGTGAACCATGCTCTCAGCCAGCCTCTCTTATAAGAATAAACAGCTGAAACTCGACAGCACGCTGTGCTGCTAAGATCTGCACAAGAAGGAATCTTCTACCCATGAAATTGTGAAGAAAGGAAAAGAAATTTGTGCTAGTTTTGCTGTCACACCTCAAACTATACTCGTTACGGCTACAGTGTGTGGTAAGTGTTAATGTAAGTTGGAAAAAAACATTAAATCTCTGAGTGGAAAATCCAAACAGAAAACATGTTCCAATTGACAACAATGTGCTTGTACCAAACAATGTTAAAACTAGAAGAAGACCTATCAAAAATATAAAAATCCAAGGAGAATGTAGGGCTGCCAGGGAAGTTGCTGCTTCTGGCTTTCTGGCAGAGTTGAAGGAGTTAATCAAGGGGGTTATGTCAAGGATAGAGCTTAATGGCAGAGCAGGTGTTTAGCAAGTACAGGGCCTTTGGTTCAGGCAGCACTGAAAAACATGAAATAAGCCTCCCCCTCTTAATAGGAAATTGCCTTCATTAGTTTTCCATCATTGTGGCAAAATACCTGAGATGAGTAACTTCTAAGGATGAAGGGTTTATTTAGGCTTAAGGTTTCAGTATATAGTTCATTGTTGCTATTTTCATGCAGGCTGTGATGAAGCAGAACATGTTGCTGAGGAGTTGGTGGCAAAGCCAAGCTGTACCCTGTACAGTGGTTAGGAAGCAAAAGGAAAGGCAGGAGGGGGCCAGGGTCTCAATGTCCTCTTCAAGGGTACACTCCTGATGTCCTGTCTTCCCCCTCTGTATGGTGAGGCCCCACCTTTCTTAGGTTCCCCTGAGGCCAGTAGCACTAGAGGCTATAGGCTTAGACCACTGGAGGTGGTCCAACCTATAACACACACACAACCTATGACACACACATACCTTCAAGACACCTTCCACATTCAAACTATCACGGATGTTATCCAAGGTCAGTCTTAAGTTATTCAACTAGTTATTTGCCACTGTTGACCTCTCCCTGTGTCTAAATTTTATTTATTTTTTATTTTTATTCATTTATTTTTATTTTTTTGGCGTAACTGGGAATTGAACTCAGGCCTTTGTGCTTGCCGGGGAAACACTTATTCTACTGAGCCATCTCCCCAGCCCATGTGCCTAACTTTTAAATTAAGCTTTATCGTAGCTATGTGTGCACAGGAACAAATATGCAGGATTTGGAGTTACCTGCAGGTTCAGGTTTCTACTAGGTCCCTGGACTGCATCCATCCTCAGAGATGAGGGAACTGTGTGCTGAACAATGATGAGTCACCTGCTTGGGATTTTGTGCTGAGGGTTGATTTATAAAGGGTGGACCAAGTGGCCCCACATGGTGCCTGATGCCATGGTAGCACCCCATACACCGAGTGCTTTTGTCTTCTTCTGCTGAGGGTCAGGAGTGGTGAGTATCTCCTCCTCCTGTCTGAAGGTCCAATGTGCAGTTTGTCTTGCAGGAGACAGGGGTATCCTGCTGAATGTACTGCCCTATGTGTTGAACAGCCCTGCTAATGTTATTTGTGTCTTAAGCCTCACTTTTCGCAATATAAGTGAGTATTCTAGTTCCTCATAAGGTTGCTGTTGATAAGCATTATGTCATGCCCAGCATAATCCCTGACATGATATTCAGAAACTGATGGTTGTTTATGTTTATATCTATCACAGGAACCCAATTAGACACACATGAAAGGAGTAAAAGAAAATTGACCCAGAATTTGCCATACCTTAAGCATTCTGTTAGGATCCTAGATAGCTGAACCAGCCAGTGTGCCTCCCTGGCCTGGAGGAAGGTCCTAGAAAGCCTGGGGAGCACCACCATGCTGCTTTGGTTACAAGACTGCCTTTTTTAAGTTGGCTTCTCAGTCTTGTCAATTCAGCAAAATGCATTTTACTGATACTTTAAAGTGCTCACTTGATCATATTTCCACTTACCCTTTCTGAATACAGCTCTCTTTGAACCCTGCTAAGATTGGCAGTTGCATTTCTCAATTCTCAAAGGACATTCCATAGAATAAAAAGAAAATCTTTCCACTGTACTTGGATATGCAATACTCAGAAAAGACCAGCTTGAATTCTAGGTGGACAAGGGAAAAAATTGCTAAGGATGAGCCAGATAGATGAACAAAGAAAACTAAACAATGGTAGGAGGAGGGAAGGAGGGAAGGAAGGAAAGTAGTAAGGAAGGAAAGAGGCAAAGGAGAAAAAAGATAGGAACCTTGCCATCAGCAATAGATAGTGATTTTTTTAAAGAGAAAAAAAGACAAAAAAAAAATGATCAGCACAAAAATGGAAAAAAAAGCAACATAAAATAAAAATAGTACAGTATTTCAAAACAGGAATAGAAAGTTAACAATTGTTGTTACACTACACATTTATATCAAAATTGTTGCTCAGATTTCCAGATATAGGCACACAAGACCGACCAAACAATTAAACATTAACTCTTCCTTTCAATAAGATATTAGAAACAATACATATTTTTTTAAAAAAGTGAAAAGCATTCAATGGTGACTGTTATATAAGACCACCTTAATGGAGGCAGGGAGAATTAGATAGGAGCCTTAGCTAAAATCAAGATGTTCCCCAGGGTTTCCACAAATAGGACATTACAAAGAGCAGCTGAAACTCCATTTAGGGAGCCCGACAGCCACCCCTTATCCCTGCGCAGAGGATCTGCTGGGTCAGCTGGCGAATCATCTGTGTTCTTATACATCCTGCCAGAACAGCAAGAAGCACTTTAAGAAACCCTGATAAAAATATAGGTCAGAGCAGAAAAAGGCCAACTAGGTTACCGGAAATACCCAGGAAAGGCTCCCATCTGTAGCTCAACCCTCTATGTGGATTTACCTTTAGGTGATCAATACAGTCTGGAAGTAGAATTAGGGTCATTAACAGCCCCACTGTTAGCAGTCCCCGTAACAGCTCTAGCCTGTTGCAGTGGAAATAGCTCACAGAGAAGTGCAGCTGGCTGTGTATGATGCTGATACACGCTACTGCAGCTCCCCAGGGACCCCCAAGGACTCTAGGATTACCTAGGGTTGAAGAGTAATATTCCGAAGCAAAGGAACCATGCACTATGGAAACCATGATAAGCAATTACATACCATTGTTTCAAGTGCACACGTTCATACAGCCATCAAGCTATAGTTAGGATGCTTTAGGATTCTATTATCTCTAATAATTCCCTCCACACCAAATTCAAAGGCTGCTTGATCTTTTTGGCGAGGGAGCCCCAAAGAACACATCTCTTTCGAAAACTAGTGTTCTCTATATTTCCCTGGTTTACTCAATTTTCTATGGTCATTGTTGCAAATTGGGAAGAAAGATAGTCCCAGAAACCAGAGACCAGAGCTCCAACCCTGTCTATGCATTTTACTAAGTGTTCAGTCTCAGGCCTTCCCCCCTAAGGTTTGGCTTAAGGATTAAATGTCACCATGGAGATAAAAAACCTCAACCCACTGCTACCAGGAGTGAAGCTAAGTGAATGTTAATGTTCCCCTCTTTGCTTCCATATTCTCGTGCACATTGGACTCATCTTACGCACACTCCATACTTGCATGTTATCTTCACAAAACGTTTCCAATCTTTCTTCAAAGACTGGACTCTAATGGAGAATCTTTGCCAATCACACACAAAGCTCTAGCCATGACTGTCCTTGAACTCTGGGAGGTCACTTCTTCCCTGATCCTAAAGTTATCATTGGAAACAGATTTGGCTTCTCTTTTTCTCTCTGAAACATGTGTGAAGTAGGAGATTTTGGATACCATAGCTGTCTATGGGAAGAAAAGCACACAAATTAAATCTCTGCTAAAACTTCCTGCCTGGTTCATAAACTTTTTGATGCTTTTACTACTCCAGTCTCTCAAGTCTTGGCCCTATATAATTTAACCACTTCTTACACACTAGTTTGACATAGACAAAGCAGAAACAACCTCTGTTTACATTATTTTGGACCAAATCCTCTTGTTCCTGGAGCTGAAAAGAGAGTCCATATGTTTGGATTGTAGTGGCCGGGGTTTTGGAAATCAACTGTTGCTGTTGGCAGGGGAGTGGGTCCCTGGGCTGGTCAGGGCAGTGTTCCTATGATTGAAAGTAATTATGTTGACAAAAATTAAGGGCATCTCATAATTACAAACACATGTGTCTGGAGAATGACAAGCAGGCTTTCAGGGGCTGCAGGGCCTGCTGCTCCAGCAGAGAAGTAGAACAAAACTGCCCCAACACCTCTGATACTCTCAACACGGGAAGTCAAGGTGACAGAGCTACTTTCAGAGAAAACTACCTACAAAGACATGAGATGATGAGACCAGTATGTATAACAAGAAAAACTTAGGTTTTAGAGCCAGATACGCATCTTAGAAAACTATGCCTCAGTTCCTCATCTTTTAAAATGGCGAGAATGATACCCAACTCATGAAGTTGCTAATGACACTTAAGAAGTATAGGTAGGCTGTCTAGCATGTACCAGGTACACAACAGATGACTCAATTGGAAACCAAGGGAGCTGGGGGTACAGTTTAGCAGCTTAAGTGCTTGCCTGGCAAGTGCAAGGTCCTGAGCTCAAGCCCTGGTACAAAAAAAGAAAGAAAGGAAGGAAGAAACCAAGGCATTGTTTGCAAAGGCTCCTAACCAGTCCCCTGCTTCCATTCTAACCCCAGTCCAGTGTAACCCACCATCCAACAGAACTGTTTTAAAGTGTAAAGCAGAACGTATTATTGCTCAAGGATTTCTAACAACTCCGCATTACATTTCCATTAAAACCCACAGCCCATAGCCTGTAAAATCCAGGCTTAAATCTTTCTCCCTCTCTAATTTCCTGCATCTGAGACTTCCTTTGGGTTTTTCCAGCATGGCAAGCTCATGCTACCAGAGAGTCACATGCCTGGCTACTCCTTACCACTCATCTCCCCGCTAATATAGCACCACTTAAAAGAGGCCTTCTTTTGACTACTGTCTTGACTTGAGCTACCTAGAAATGGAATCTTAGGAAAAGCTTAGATAGAGACAAATGAGTGGGGAGGAAAACAAAAGCAGAGGAAGAATGGAATCTTAAACATGCTCTTAGGTATTATCCAGCCCCTAGTTGACCCAGGGATTGGGTGGTGGTGGGATGCCATGGGCACAATGCCTGTCATATATGGGCCAATTTGGAGAGAGGGGTCAGGCTTTTGTCTAGTGCATCTGTCAGTCATTGACCATTCTACCATCATCTTCCATAGTCAAGGACAACTTTTCTGCAAAGGGGACAAGTTTAAGCTACCAGCCAGAGTTGTATAGTTCAGCAACTGAAGGATCTAGTAAATAGGATCTAGTGGGGCATCAGCTCACCTGTCCAACTACTGGCCCATCCATATGCTGTGTCATGTAAACATACTTCACCTGCGTGGTTTACATTTATTCTTGCTCGACATTTCTCTTATTTGGCTATATGGGTTTTTGCTCTCCCTGACTAGAATAAGCTCTAAAGAGTGGAAATATTATCTGTTTCGCTTATGGGCACATACCTACTCTCTGAAACAGGTCCTGGTTCAGCAAGTAGATTGCCACATATCTTCTCCATCTGAGACACAAAGACGTTTACCTGCAGACAAAAAATTGTATTGAAAACAAAAGGTGAAGACAGAATTGTCCTTGTCATGGTCACCTGTTCCCTTGTGTTCCTTTGCTTTCTGTGCCACTTTTGTTTTCCATCAGTAAAAATCAGCTGGCTTTTTAAAGCATTTGAGATTCTTGCTTACAAACTGTTTTCTAAAACAATGAAATCCACCACCAGGGAGGCAGAGTCGGCTTTCAGTATTTATCCTGAAATATTTACAGAACAGATTTGAAGAAAAGGGAGAGAGAAACTGTCCCCAGAAGCTTATCTCCACAGCTTACTTAATATAACTTCCCCCTAAGGAGATGCCCCAATCAGTTAATTGCTAGAGGGACCAGATTTTAAGAAATAAGTATTTTGTATGGATGAAGCTATTCCCTTTGCCACACACCCCCAGATCTTCCATGGATATCAAAGCACAATCTGTTGTGTATGTCACTGTTGTTTCCTCTCTCTCTGTCTTTTGGGAAAGAGATTATGGCAAAATATCGAGATGTTAGAAGATTAATAGGATAATGAGATGGATTTCTCTACTTTGCACAGCATCTATAAAAATCAGAAAACATGCTTCCCCACCGTTTAAAGATGAGGGTTGCCGACAGCCTTTGTAGGGGCATCTCTGAAAGTTCCAGCTTCCCACGGACCTTCTGGCCATTAAACAGTCTAATGATCATCTGAGAAATTCTCAGCCACTTAAATAAGCAACCAGAAGCAGGAGGAATATAAGACAATCCTGCTGCATGGAGAACCCAGAAGAGCTACAAGTTCTGGGACATTGTAAAAGAAAGTAATGATAATCTATTTAAAGTACTTACCAAAAACCAGGCATTGTGTTCTGCAATTTTAAACACTGTTTCACTGAATCTTTCAAAAAACGCTGTGAGATACATGAAAGGATTCTTTCACAGATAAGGCAGTTAATATGCGTGGAGATTATGCACTGAGTACAGTTGGTGTAGTGGACCATTTTTTTTTCTGTCAAAATCTAGTTACTATTTTTCTGGCCATGATACCCTGATGTGCTTGTGTGAATACCTCCATTTCACTGACTTGTGTATGATTTTTTTTTTGTGTGTGTGTGTCTATATATGTGCTGGGGATAGGCCCCAGGGCCTCACCCATCCTAGGCAAGCTCCATACAGCTGAGCGACCTCCCTAAGCCCCATTACATGAGGTTGGAATGCGGCTCACTCCATTCTGTCTGGTCAACCCACTCATTAATTGCCTTGGCCATTACTTAGGATCAGACACAGATAATGCCTGGCCAATCTAGTGAGCCTCAGCTCCTAGACTTTTCTGGAAATGTTGGGGGAAAAGTGGCCTGTTTCTTCTAGAGTTGTTCAAGTAAGATCACAACAGCTGACTATGACAAACTTGTTCTCCCTCCCCCAAGGAACAACTTGGTGACAAAAACTAACACTGGGGCAGATGGACACATGAAACCAAAAGTGATACCACCCTCGAGTTAGTTTGGCATCTGCATGCCACTACTGTTGCAGTGCGTTCAAATAACAGGATAATTTTTAGGGTGCTAATGCATGTCCTTCATTTCTTAAAATCTTTCACAGTGGATTTCTCTTTTTAGCAACTTGGTAAGTCTTAAATAAGGTGATCAACTTTGGATATTAACTGATGACATCTCTGCAGCATCTGTGTGCATAATGGGCAGAGCAAACCTACTCCAAGACCATGCAAGGGGAATGAATTGAAGTGCCGATCTTCTTTTCCTTTTTTTTTTTTTTTTTTAACAGTTTTAGAAGATTTTATTTTTGTAAGATCTTTTACAAATTCCCCACTTTTCCTCTTCTGTTACTAGTCTTCGGGTCATTGTTGCATCAATCTAGGTCACATTTATTTTCCTAGAATTGCCTTTTCCAGAGCCCAGAGGGCTAAGCCATCTCAAACTTCACAGGGCTGGAACTGAACCTCTAATCTTTGTGCACAGTCTGTACCTCGTGTCCTGTTCCCGCATCCTGATCCCCAGGAAGGTAGTGTCAGTTACTTCACTATTCAGCCTCTCAAGTGCTGGGATTACAGGTGTGTGCCACCACACCTGGCTAAAAAAGTTTATTTTTAATGGTTCACTCCCATTCTGTGAGTCATTAGTCACTTAATAATAAGGTCTTATCATCTAGGCACTTCAGAATAATTTCTTTAAATCACAAATGGCAATATAACATCTTTCTAGAGTATTCTTTACTTATATTTTTCCTTTTTGTTGTTGTTTTTATTTTATTTTAGAGTAAAACCAAAAACAAAAGCAAGAACAAATAACAAAGACAAAGACAGAAACAAAATAGCATATTTTTGTTGTTTTTGAGACAGGGTCTCACTGTGTAGTTCAGGCTGGCCTGGAACTCACAGTGATCCTCTTGTCTCAGCCTCCCAAGTGCTGGGATTATAGGTATGTGCACCACACTCAGGGTACATTTAAATAATGTAGCAAATATGCCCTTCTTTTTTGTAGAAGTTAAGACCCTCAAAGGTTGAGACATACTTGTCCTGTATGTGTAGAGCACGGTAGCTTTCTTTTCCTTTTGAACTTTGGCTTTTTAAAACGTGGGTCTTATTTGACTGACAACAGAAGTAGCCAAGAGGGAGAACAAAGACTAAGGCTATAGACTGAATCACTAAAAGAATTTGACCTCAGAATCAAAAAGTCTTTGGTCCAAATCTTGCCTCTGCCACGATGTATCAAGTGACTACACAAGAACTGAACCCGCCTTGCACCTCCATTTTCTCATCAGTAGAGTGTGATAATAAAAACTATTTCAAGGGGCTGCCCTGAGAAATAAATAACAGTGCATGGAAAGTGCTCAGCCTGTGTGGCCACTCTGTAAGGATTACTTCCTAGCTCTATGGCAGCTGCAGTCTCTGCAACTAAGACTACAGAGGCTCACAAATACCCACATACGAAAGTGAGTAGGAATTTTCTCCCCAGGTCCATTCACAAATAGTAATTCCTGCAGAGAAGTAAATGAGGTAAGTGTGGGTTCATTCTCTAGGGGTTCAAAACCAGGCATATGTATATACTTTTTTCTTTACAGAATCTCAGAAGGAGGGTAAGTATCCAAACTAAACCAACCTACCTACCTGATAGAATCTTTCATTTCTGTCAAATAATTGATGATGTCTTAGAAACCTTGTCAAATAACTGACTTGACTGATTTTCTCTCCCCTTGAATAAAGGTTGCCTGCATTGATCAAGCCAATGAGCGTCCCTGACAACTCACAGTAACAACAGGACCATCCTTCATCTCCCTGAGTGCCACCCATCAGAGAGCAGAGCCCAGCCCCCAAATTGGAACAGGTGTGCACAAGGTCATTCAGGCTGCATTGAGCCCTTAATGTCAGTGACACATGGTGATGAAAAACCTAGGTGCAGTTGGGGCATAAATAATGATTGGGGAAAGCTGAAATCGATTTGTTTCCTAAAGAAAGGGGCATGCTTCTATGGTGCTCCTGCTATGCACAGCTATGAGGCCACTGTCAAGGCCATGTGCACTGTGGTGAAGAATAAAACTGAGAGGGCAGGTGAGGAGATGACCAGGCCTCATCCTGGCCACAGGGATGACAGTCCATTGATTCAATGTGCTCCTACTGAAGGTCCACTGTGAGCCCAAGAAGCTCTCTGACCTGGGACACAGATGAAGGACTCTGTTCTTGTGGTGCTTAAATCATTTTCAGGCAGATGGACAAAGTTAAGTAGGAATGGTAGCAAGTGATAAGCACTGTGAAGAAAACAGTAAAGTAAGGGATGCACTAAGACTGAAAATGTCAGAGGGCAGAAGGTAAGGGCTGTATTTTATAAAAGATGACTTATTATAGACTTTAACAAAGGGTGATATTTGGAACGAACTATAATAGGGGGATAACAAGAAAAAAATGAGTAGGTTTCTGGAAGAAGTGGAGGTGGGCACATGGTGATCAGGCAGTAGAGGAGGAGATAAGGCAGAACAAGTGCTCAGCACCTTTTGCTCTCAACCAAGGACAGCAGCTGGAGGGCTGCGAGCAGCTGGCTCTTGTGTCTGATGTGTTGTTGGCTGCCAGTGCTCTGAGAGCTGCAGGGGGCACTGTGGGAGGGAGGCCAAGGCAGGAACAGACAGAAGAGAAGAGCTGTTGACATGGCTCATGACCCTGAGGCTGGCTTCCACCAAGATGAACAATGTGGAGGCCTCAAGGGGCTGGCTTGCTGAATGACATTCGCTACTGCACCCGGGCACCTCTGGAGTGGACAGAGCAAGCACAGGCACAGTGGAGGGCATGGGTGACAAGGACAGACTCTCGGGTCAAGAGATGACCTGAAATGGCAACATAGCCAATGTCAGGTGGGAATCACAGACAGGAGTGCAAGTTTGTGGCTGGGAAGATAATTCCTGAAGCCTGGAAAGTACGAGGAAAAGGAAATGAGGGAGATGATGACTACTGAGACAGTGGCAGAGCCAGGAGCTGGTTCTGCACTGGTGACTATGGGGTGGGGGGCACAGAATGACCTCAGGGGCCAGCTGTGCTGTAGATGGCAGAAACACAAAAGCTCAAGAGGGTGCCAGACGAAGTAAGTAGCTCCATCCAGTGAGGAGAAAAAAGACTGCCATGGAACAGTAACTGCCATTACCCCACTCCCGGCTACACTTTGAGTGTATGGGGTGGGAGGGGGTGACAGGTTTCAGGTGGCGATAGTGGCATGTGGATGAGGGATGGAAAGGACAGACTCATCAAGGTTTCCTTTGTGCAAAATGAGGGTGAACATAAAAAGTGGCTCTTTTTCTTCCTGGAAATGACACTGATTGAAGATGATCCTCCCCAATTTCATTGCAGAAAATGAAGCCTGGCTCCTGGTGACTGTGATTTTCTGTTCCCATAACCTCTCCAAGTGCCAGCACAGGGAGGGAAAGGCTCATCCTTCATGCCACTTTCTATGTGCCCACGGGTAGCATTTGCTGCAGGTCAGGGACGTTTCTCACCTGGGTGGAGTCCCAGATCCCACAGTGCAGACCTTATGCCACTCATCCTCCAGGTCCTTCTGGCCAGGGCACACTATTTTAGAGGTACAGAACCTACACAGAAAAAAATACAGAGAGGGAAGGAGAGGGGAGAAGAGAGAGCCTCTCAATTGGCCCAATACCACAGACTTCTAGGGAAATCTATGTTGTGTAACTTCTGAAACACTCCTGGAGTCAGGGTCTTGGGGTGACTCAATAGCACCCTGAAAATAGTTCAGTGACTTGTTGGAAGTCATCTCTACCCCAGTTTCTGATGATCATCACTTCATCCCACCCTGTTGCCTTCAGCCTGTCCCACTCTGCTATCCTGAATAAAAATCTGGGCTGGCTGAAGCACCGTTGTGCTTGTATCCTCCCCAAATAATAATGACAGGGACATTTTCTTGGGTCCCAGTGAAACAGCATTCACTGTCCATGGAGGCAAAAAGGTCCATTTGGGCAGGAGACTACACAGAGCCAGAGAAAAGTGTGGTGTCAGTGCCAAGGGGAGCATCCATAGACCCCTCTTGCTGTAGGCCTTGCCCTAGAAGGACTTTATACTGGGCGCTGGAGGACACCAGGGCCCCGTACAGAAGCAGATCTTCTTGGTGTGTCCTTTGCAGCAGGTTTAAGGCATTTCCATGGAAAGTTCACTTATACTTCACCCTTGGAGCAAGAGGACAGTGAGATTTCCATGAAGAATCTGACATTCAGAGGCTTTTATGGCCTGTGTGTGGCTTTTCTGGAAGGCAGACCTGAGTCTGTTTTTACTTTGGGATGAGTCTTGGGGAGCTTGGCTTGTTCTCACCAGGCCTGGTGGTGACTGTGATTCTTTCCCTCCAGAGTCATAGGAACGCATACCAGGGAGATAGCTCAGTGGCACCAGTGCCTGCCTGGCAAACACAAGGTGCTGAGTTTGATCCCTGGCACCAATCAATCAATCAATCAATCAATGGAATTCATCCCAGGCAGTCCAAAATGCCAAAAGGACTGCTGATAAAGGATATATAAAGAGGTGTCCATGTTTCAAGCTTGCATGCTTTGCCACTTGTGGGAGTGGGGGCCATACCCTACCCACTGTCAGTATTCAAGGGTGTTGTAGTCAGGGTTTACAAGGAAAACACACACAAAAAATAAGGAAAACAATTTAATACAGGACCAATAATTTTTAGAATTTGATAGTAGTCACCCAAAGACTTTAGTACAAAAGAAAGCAGGAAATCTATCCACACACTAAAGACCCAAAGAATCTGTCCGGGGGTCTGTATCCAACAGCAGTGTCCTGCATGAGCCCAGATGAAGACCTAGGACTCATAACAATGCCAGTCATGAGTCCAACAGACACCATAAGCTCATGGCAATGCATCGTACAGGCTCTTTTTAATGATTTGCTCTGGGAAGGCCCAATGGTCAGAGGTGGAAGGTAGAAAGTGTGTGCCAGCAGGCTGAAAGCTCTGTGCCAGCAGGCTGAAGAATATGCACTGGAGCCGGGAAGTGATACTCAAAGTAAAAACCAGAGCTCCCCTGGAAGTTACATGCTCAGTAACTGTGAGGTCCCCAGATTACCCAATGATGAGTACAGCTGGGTTCATATTAAGAAAACAAGTGTGACATGCTTCTCCAGGAAACTGAGCAGTGTACCACCTTCCCCTCCAGTGCCAGGAAGTCTTGCTCAGAATAAATACAGGAGCTCCCCCAAAGGGAACCATATGCATTCTCAGTCACAATAAGGCCCCCAGCTCCTTCAGTGATGAGAAAAATCCAAGTTCATACCAGAAAAGCCAGGATGACAGCCTCCTCCAGGAGAACCAACTTCCCCCAACAGCTCCTCTTCTTCTCTAGGTCTTTTCATGTTGTTGGCAACAATCCTTGGTTGATGCTTCCCCTCCCAATACCACATTGATTCAGTTCAGCTGGGTGTTCCAAGTTGACTACAAGTTGTCAATCCACCACAAAAAAATGACAGCCAGCATGTGGACTAGAATTAGACAGGCTGACTCTCAAACTGCCTGTGAACTCAGATGTATTCCTTGGCCTTCTCTAGTCATGAGTGTGTACAAGAACTTGCCCCACATTCGTTGAATTAACTCATCACTGCACAGTAGGCTCCGTATTGTAGGGCAGGGGTACCAACACCCCCATTTCTCTCATACTCTCTCACTCTCATTATCTCTTTGCCTTTCCATCATACAAAACCTTTAGTGAGGTGATTATAAGCACACCCTCCCAGTGCAGCCCCTTATTCCTGATTTCCCAGACTCTGGGATCCTGAGTCAACAAATTTCTGCTCATGACAAGTCACTCTGGGACATTCTGTTTTAGCAGCATAAGATGAACTGAGACAATCAGCAAGGTCATGCCACAACTCATGTCCAGCAGGACTCAGGCATGGGGAGGAGGTGATCTGGTCTACTCTATGTCACATCATCTGACCAGCAGCTCCCCACTCCAGTGTGTGTGCCTATTGACAGCTGATTTTCTACTTGACATCATTCTATTATTTCCAGCGTTTTCATTTTTTCTGGACAGTCCTTTCCTGCTCCAGTGGCTTGAAGAATCGTTAGTTCTGCCTTACATATGGGTATGTGTGAATCACTGCAATCTGATGTCTTTATCTTTTTCAGGAAGGGGAATAGCTGGGTCATATGGAACTTCCAGGTTTAGTTTTTTTGAGAATTCTCCATACTGATTTCCACAATGATTGTTTCAGTTTACATTCTCACCAATGGTGTAGGAGGATTTCTGCCCCACCCCACATACACCTTTTTCGTCATTTGTCACTGTTCAATTTCTCGATGATGAACATTCTTTTTGGGTTCTGATGAAATTTCAGTGTTTTAGTTCCCCTAGTGGCCAGTGACATTCTGCATTTCTTCATGTCTGTATTACCCGTTTGTGTTTCTGTGAAGAATCTATTCATTTTGCTTGCCAGATTTTGGATGAGTGCTTTTATTTTTGGGGGTGGAGATCTAGTGTTTTTATTTAAGCTTATTAGTGCATGTGCATAGTACATGAAGTTCCCATTCCTGGTGGAGAGTTGGTCCGTATAGATCACATGTCTTTTTGCTTCCCCTCTCCCTCCACACCTCCCCACTGTTCCCATCCCTGATCATCTTCCTTGTTTAGTCCATGTTTGCATTGCATGATGTTTACATTCCTTGTGGGAAGCTGGCACCTGTATAGAACACATCTCAATTCATTTATCATCCTTGGTACCTCCCTCCCTTCCCACTCCTTCCATATCTTGACCACCTTTCCCTTTGAGAATGATCCATCCCCTACTCCCTACTTTCTATCTTTTAATTCACTCTTTCTTTTCACTCTGGGCTTCTCATATAAGAGAACGAAAATGATACTTAAGCTTGTGTATCTGACTTATTTCACTTAGAATTATGGTATCAAGTTATGCCCATTTAGTTACAAATGATTGAAATTTATATTTCTCTATAGCAAAGTAGTAGTGCATTGTGAGCAAGTACATTTTCTTTATTTATTCATCTGTTGGTAGACATATAGGCTTCTTTCACAGAACTAAATGTTGAACTAGAAATACTTAATGTGCTGGAAGACAAGATAAGTAAAGCTCTTGAAGTCTTAGACATAAGGAGACATTTTGAAGAGCAAGGGAATGATGGACATATGATTTAAGAACATGTTATGAACATTTACCAACTTCCCACAGGGAATATAAACATTATATATTATACACATGCATTAATAAACTGACACTGAAAAAATAGTCATTAGTCCTCTTCTATTTCTACCAAAAAAGAAAAGGACAGAAGTCTAATTATAGAAGCAGGCTAACTTTTAATAATTCATTAAAACTACTTGGGGTCATGATGCCTTTTATATTGATGGCTTAGTAATCTTGTCCCAGTCCCTGAAGTCACTTCTCAGCTAAATAATAACACTTGTAGATGAGTGCGGGGTGAAAGGAACCTCATCTTTTCTTGCTTTTTTAATATTTATGAAAATATAATTCCCACCCAATCTCATATTTGAGGTTCCCAAGCAAAGTGGTGACCAGAAGTGTTTACATTACCAACAGAGGCCCCCTTGTAGCCTCATATGAAGAAAACTAGAAGACTTAACAGAAATTGGGCACATTTCTAAAGAGGAAATAATAATTTTTAAAAATCTGCTCCTGTTTTGCTGAAGGCAGCTCACCTGCTTATTTGTCAAATTTGTGAATATTGTGCTAATGAAATGAAAAAGACATAGAAAAGAACAGAATATGTTTGTTCAAAGTGGAAAATAAAAGCCTTTTCCTAGTATAATTTTTAATCCTCCATCTCCTAGAAACCTTAGTAATTGTATGGCAGCTGTTGTGGGTGCACAATACTTTGAAGGTCATCCAAGTAGATGTGGGTCTTAAAGTCACACACTAGAAGTCTCCATGGTCCATGGAAGAGCTTATCCTGAGAAGAAGCCAAGTTATACTAAGATGCCTTTAATCCATTAGTCTGCCCTAGAAAACCATCAAGAAGCTTCACTGTAGGCCTTGGACCCTATCACTTCAATCAGCTGCTCCTCAAATAACATCTGCATCTTCCAGAAATCATCTTCTTCTTAATACTTTCCTGAAGTAGAACTCTACCCACTCTCCTTTCAACTCCTGCCACAACCTGCTACCCAGCTAGCAAACTCAGTACAGATAAGGGCTCCTCTGCCCACCTCTTTTGAGCCTCCAAAACTGCCTTGTGGCCTTCCTGCTGTTTTTTCTCAGCCCCACTGAGCCTTAATCTTGCTTGTCAGTGTCAACATGTGGCAGAAACAGTAGCACTCCAATTTAGGCAGGTATAGTCCTGCTGATTTCTGTGCATATGGAGAAACTTAGGAGGACTGTTGCTTTAGCCTCAAATAGTCACTTGCTTACGGGCTCACAGGTGCTATTGTTTGGATATAAAATGTTCCCCAGAGGCTCATGTATTAAAGAGTTGGTCCCGGACCCTGGATTATTAGAGCTGGTGGAATCATTAAGAGGTGGAACCCAGTGAGAAGTTTGAGGTCATTGTGGATGTACCCATTAAAGGGATTGTGGAACCTTAGTTTCTTCTCTCTTTCTTTTACTTCCCCTCCATGAGGTGAATAGCTTCTCTCTCCTTTGTGTTCTGCACAACAGGATGTGCAGCTTCACCAAAGTGCAAAACCAAAGTGGTCAACTTACCATGGACTGAACCTTCTAAAACCATGAGCCATAAAACATCGCTTCCTTTTAAGTTACTTCCTCAGGCTTTCACAGTAATGAAAAATTGACTAACACAAGAACTTTGTGAGCCAGGCAACACTTACTAGAGGATCAATTATCCTTCATGATCTCAGAACAAATGTAGGAGAAACTGCCATTTTGGACACAAATCAGCAGTGAAGCAATGGAACCATACAACCAGGTCAATGTACACTTGCCTTTCCTACACTAGAAGCCCAGCACTCTACCAGATGAATAAGCCTATAGGCAATGCAACAATATAGTCCATTTGAGGAAAATGTTACTATCTGGCAGACATTTTTATTTTCTGATAGTGAGAGCAAGTTAAGTTCTTTATTTTAGCTTTAGTTTTGCCCCTGGTAAGAGCTCCAAAAACTTAAGTTTCTGTTAAACAATATGTTTATCAACATCCTCGGGCTGCTCCTTACTAATAAGCCTTCATATTTCTCCTTTGTTCTGGTCTAAAATTATGGCACTGATGCTCTGAACACTCATTCCTGAGCTCTCTTATCTGTCAGTCTACTCTTGGAGGACATCACTGACCCATTACAGTCCCAAGTCTAGAGGTAAATTTAACCATACCTTTTTTCTTTGTGCAAATGGTTCTTTTTGGAATCCATCTCTTGGTAGTGTCAGAAGTATTTTCAGAATGTTTTAGTTTTGATCCAGGGACAAACATATTACATACCCTTTCCAATTCATGTCATGCACAGATTTGATGAGAATTCCACCACTCTTTTTATCTGAACAGGACAAAGCTCACGTGACACTCTCCCCATGCAGTAGTGTCTGCTCAAGAGTCACAGGCCAGATAGGGGGCCAGTGTACGAATATAAAGTTGTCAATAATTCTTTTGTTAAATAAGAGAATTTAATATTAAAAGGAAAGAAGGATGAAATGAGAGAAGGTGGGAAGGAATATCTTATTTAGATAATAGAAAGGAGAAAATATTACTATTAACATCATAATTTTATAAGAAAAACACTTAAAAGAAAAATATCAATTATTATTTATCATATTGTCTTTATATGATTGTGTTAAATATTTATTTCTACAAAAAGCTCACAAAACTTTCCTCATTTTTCTCATGGCCTGGCCTGGTACCCAGCCTGGAACAGGAATTCCCACACACGCACTCACTGTCTTGAGGAGGATCTGCTCTGTTCCCCTGCATGTACTCCCACTGTGGACCTCTATTTCTTTTCATCCCACCCCACCAACCACCATCACTGTTCCATACACCCTGCATTTAACCAATATATATGAATAAATGGGTGTGAAAGTAAATATGATTTGTAGGAAATAAGCTTCGCTGAGTTGAAAACCATCTCCAACAATTCTTTAGTTCAGTGACAATTGATCTGGTAGCAAAAGACGTTTCATTTGTCAGAAGGGACACAGCCAAGAAAACAGTTTACTGCTCTTGTATGACCAAGTGGATTTGTCTTATCAGACAGGATTTCCTGACTCCTACAGATCTCCTTCTATTCTGATACCCTGGTTCAGGATCATGAGGTCCCACTAACTTCAACAGGACAAAAAAACACAATCTTGCCTCATCACTGATTCATTCTGGAACTCATAACAAGTGCTAATGTGGATGAGTAACGAATGAATATTTCCTCATAAGAAATATGGCATTAGGAAGAATTTGTGGAAGACACCAGGAGATGTGTGTGGGGTTCTGTGCCTGCACACAAGGCACCTGTGGCTAAAAGGAGCTCGGAGAGTAGAAGCATGATTTTCTTCTTAAAATGTGATGAGTACTGGTGTGACCAGTTCAGAAGCCAATGAGTACTGAAGCTTGACTATACTTGCCCCATACCTGCGACAGTGAAAGCACACAGATCTCTGCAGTTATGCCAAGAGCAACACAGCTTCACATGCTACCTGGTGTTTTCCCTTTCTTGGCCTATTAGGCCTAGAAGAAGACTCAAAATCACAAACAAGCATTAAAGGACTTCCTATAACTGACTTGAAAGTTTCCTTCCCTTTTTGCTTTTGGTTTTTGTTTTCAGTACTGAAGGCCTTGGTACTGAGCTACCTGCTGACCCTTTGTAATCTTTGGGGTGAGCTGAAGTGGGGTCAGGGTATCACTAAATTGCTTAGTTGCCTGGACTAGACTCACTTCTGATCCTACTGCCTCAGCCTCCAAGAGTGCTGGGATTACCACACAGCATTTCAACTGTGCTTTTTTGTTTATCTTCAACTCTCCTATGGCCTTAATATTTATGTCTCATGTTCCCTACAAGAGAATGAGATGGGTGCCTTTATGACTCCAGCACAAAGTCCTGAGTATACTACCTCAAAGCCCAACTGTTAGATGCATGGATAAGTTTGACACACATAGACCTGCCTTGCAGAGAAGCAACTATACTTAATTACTCATGTTGTGATTTGCCCCTCTACCTAGCACAGGATTAGATTAAAAAAAAAAGAGGGTAGAATTCAAGAAGAAAGGGAGGGATGGAGAGACAAATGATCTCAGTGATGGTCAGGATTTAAATTCCAATGCAGTTCTACAAACTAAACGTTGGTGTGAACCAGATGGCAAAGATGTGAGTGGACAAAGCCTAGGGAGAGAGGTGTTCAGATGCTGCTACCCAACTCTGTCCACAAAGGCTGAAGGAAAGGAGTGATGGCTTGATAGAGACCACTGCAGAGCAACACTGAGAGGATTTAAATTAACCAGTTGGCTTTTCATGTTTACTTGTGAGTCTGTCCAAGGCTCCTTACCTGGAGATGGGCAGCGGACTCCTAGTAAGGGAACCTCTGTGAGTCATTGATTTCTACTGAGGCCTGTAATGGTGAAGAAAGTCCTAAAGACTCAAAAGGTAAGACTAGGTCACATCCAAGGACACCTGGATTCAATCTTAACTAGACAAAGACTGTAGCCTCAGGCATCAAATTCCTGGGTGGATTAAATTAATACCTTACTTGGAGAAGTCCTTGAGTGGCTCTGCCCGTCTTGAGTACTCTCATCCCTTTATTTTTTTTATTTTTATTGAGAAATAAATATGAATGAGACAGTTTCACAGCTGATTAATAGGACAGTTTTGATAATCAATACACTGTACATTGTTATCTTCTTAGTGGTTATCCATAGTACAAGAAGCAGATAGGATATTATGTCC
The DNA here is from genome assembly GCF_000260255.1 of Octodon degus. Classification (NCBI taxonomy): domain Eukaryota; kingdom Metazoa; phylum Chordata; class Mammalia; order Rodentia; family Octodontidae; genus Octodon; species Octodon degus. The sequence continues at coordinate 5,405,469 of NW_004524708.1, forward strand.
AAACACTGTTAGTGCACCTATTTCTTCTCATTGAATTAAGTGCAAGTAGCTGTAAATTTATCCTATTTTGTATATATAAATACAAAATGATCTTTCCTTTGTACCCTTTTTTTGGTCCTGTCAGAGGTGGATATTCTGTTGGCATCTAAATACTATAGGTGTTTAAATTCAACTAAACAATCTAACACTGTCTAGAAGTCTATAATATTAGTGGGTTATCCTCAGAAGTTATTGACTTGAGCCTTCTACAGCTCATCGTATTAATATGGATTTACTTTATATACCTCATTTTTATACTTTTCTGCTGGATGGTTAAGACCAAGATATAGCAAGACCTACATAACAAAAAATGTAACTTTTGTATCTGATAAGGTCAGCCAAGTACTCTCAGGATTTATCCTGTAGCCCTGTACCGCACTTTGTACATCCTTTTGTCAATGTCTGACATGAGGATGATTCATGGCCATTGCTTGACCAATTTGCTCTCTGTGAAAGCTTGAGAAAATGAGTTTTCTCTCCATGTGACTCTCCCCAAGCTCACTTTACATCATCAAACACATTCCTCTGTGGTTCCATAATCTTCTTGATCAGAAAATTTGGAGCACAACTGAGTTACATGTTGTTACAGTACAGGTTCTCCTATGTCCCAAGTCTTCAATGATCTTGAAAGGCTAGGGCCACAGATGCAAAAATCCTCAATAAAATCCTAGCAAATAGAATACAGCAAATCATCAAGAAGATCATACACCATGACCAGGTAGGATTCATCCCAGGGATGCAAGGATGGTTCAATATTTGAAAATCTATAAATATAATACACTATATCAACAGCGAGAAAAATTAAAAACCACATGATCATTTCAATTGATGCAGAAAAGGCTTTTGACAAAGTCCAACACTCATAAATGTTCAAAGTCCTACAGAAAATTGGAATAGAAGGCCTCTACTTCAATCTGTGAAAAGCCACCTATGACAACCCAACGGCTAATATAATTCTCAATGGGGAAAAACTGAAATCTATTACTCTCATCCCTTTTTTTTTTAAACTAAATAAATATGGACCACTCAGAGCAGGTATTGGTCTTAGGCCTGAGAGAATCTTCTGTTCTGTGAGAAGGCTTCAATGCTTCTGGAGCCCTGAAATTATTTCCTTTGCCCTCTTTTTATTTAGTTTTTGTAGTACATTGGTTTGGGAGATTGCAGCCTCGATCAGCCTGCAATAACTAAGGAATAATATTAATCCAATAGAGGCTCATGTCACAGGCAGTGGGAAGGCCTGTCTGCAGCAAATTAGAGGTAAATGGAATGTGTGATGTAAAAGCAAGTGGAAAAAGATGTGGTGAACATTTAACACAGAAGGCTTTTTTCTGCTCCTCGAGCTCCTCTGCTCTGTATCTATCCATTCCTCCAAATGCTAGTTTTGCTTTCCAGTAATGCACCCAGCTGCCATTAGACCCTTGGGTGCACTCTCTCAAGGTCAATAGCTACACCAAAGCAGCAACTTTCCCTAGTTGTGTGCCCACACCCTCCTCCTGGTTGCTCTGCTACTTCCTCAGCAGACTTGGACTTTGTCCATGTGCTTCATTTCTCCAGGACTCCCAGCCTGTGACTCTATGAATCATCTCACTCTCCTTTTTGACTTTTTATTAACTTCTAGTCTTCATAGCATAAAAGACTAGACACAGCTCCTGCAGGAAGGTCCTGACTCACAGTACTTGTAATGGATCTCCATCCTGATTAAACACTGACCAGTAGAGAATGAGGTGAGCCCTATACACCTGATTTTCTTTAGACAAGCAGCAGCCCAGAAAGCTCTTCCTGTGAAAATGGGGACTATTTATTATGTAAAAGTAGACAGTTAAATGCACCATAGATTTGTTTTAATTGAATGTGGAATGATAGTAGACACAAAAGTGGTTGTCATTGAAAGACAAATTATATTCTTGCAGACTCTAGTAAAAGGAGTCATGCAACACAATGCCACCACCAGAAACCTGGGGAACTCAGGAGGTAAAAATGGGAAGGAGGAGAAAGTATGATCAAAGCTTTTACTGGGGTTTTTATGTCAAGTTTAGATAAGGTAATGTTGGATTGGATAATTTTAGTAATTTAAGCTATAGGACTCTGGGGTCTCTAGTTATCTGTGGTAGAATCCTGGAGTGATTTGCAGCAGAGAAAATATTGGCTTGGTGTGTGAGAGATTGAGAGAAGTGATGGCTGGATGGATTCAAATTATGACCTTAGGGATATAATTGTGCACTCCCTGGAATACAAAGCCAGGAATTAACTTGCCTTGGAAGAGGGCCTCTTCAGGATGCAGTTCCTATACTGCACAATCTCAAGAACATAGTCAAAAATCAGACTGCACAGGAGAGATGTGGAACAGAGGCTTGATCCAAGAAAGCTAACATCTGTGGAGAACCCTCACCAGGGAACAAACCTGGGGGCAAACTTTAGTTTCTATATCAACTGATACTTTATCATATGTATTAGGTGATGTCTGTTTAACTTGCAGCCCATCAGATAAAGAACTCATTGAAAGGCTCACCCCTAAGGGAGTACATTTCTCTTATGCCTTTGAAGCAAAGTAAAAGACAAGATTCTGAGATTCTGGCCTTGAAGCCTATGTCTGGTGTTGTAAATGCATAAAACTCATCTCTGTCTCTGTCTCTGTCTCTGTCTCTGTCTCTCTCTCTCTCTCTCTCTCTCTCTCTCTCTCTCTCGTTCTGAAAATATGAGAGAGAGTACTTGATATAAGGGAGGAAAGTAAAGAGTTTGTATTCACAAGACGAAATGTGAACATGTAAGAGACAGTAGCAATTCTTTTTCTTACTCTTCTCCTTTGGCAGTGAGATGTGTTCTCTTCTTTGAATGTAAGTTGGTTTTTTTGACCTGCTTTGAATAGTGAGTGGTGGAAAAGACCTTGGGAACCTTGCAAAGCTGGACCTTCAGGAAGGAAGATGAGCTCCTGAGCACAAGAACACGCATTGGAGCCCAGTCATTGTGCTATGAGAAGCTCAAGCCACATGGTGAGGCTGGACAGAGGACAGGAGTGCTTTCTAGTTGGCAGCTCGGCTGAGCCCCAGACAACACTGGGCATGGGAGCGAGTCATTATTTGTTCAGCCTGGTCCCTGTTGATTCCAGCCCCAGCCAAAAAGAAAAAAAATGAGAAGCAGAAGCACCCTGAATAAAGCTCCCAAATGAGCTTGAGAATTATGGACGATAATGAATGGTAATCATTGTTTGAGAGGCACTTTGAGAAACGATATTACTATACAGAAATAGAGAGCTGAAAGAAGAGAACTACAACTTAGAGGTGCTCTAACAAGATTGTGCAGTCTAGCTCATATTAGCTTTTACCACTGGACATCCTTCTGAGTCTACTTGCTTTCACCTGCCTACACAGAACCAATTTCCTCCAAATACCGCAAGTCATTTATTTAGAAGGACACCTTGAGTTTTCTATTTGGACAACAGTTGTTTGTTCCTTTAGAGGTGTTCTTCTCCAATGTCTTATGGTAGCAAAGACAGAAATCCTCCTAAAATAAAATAATATTAAAATTTCCATTGGAGATTGATTCTCCTGGATAGAGAAATAACAAGCTTTCTGTGAGTTTCCGCCACTCTGTTTTCATTTTGCCTTTGTATTGCCACTGGCAAATCTCCTTATCATAAAAGTATATCTCCAGAATTTTGTAACAAAAAATTTAAATTTCCTTTGTAGATTGATGCCTCTGAATGAAGAGGTACCATGGTTTATTTATCTGGTTCTAGCTGCTCTGTTTTCATTTTTGCTATTGTATTGCTTTTGGCGAATAGACATATCGTAAGCAGATATTTGTGTCTACTTGCCTGAAGCTTGTTAATATCTTCCCCAGGTTGCCTAAAACTTGATTATGATTATGCAGGACACTCATCATGACTCAAGAGCCAAATTAGAGTAACAAAATTTGACTAGAACCCTAGAGCTCTTCCACTCCTCAACCAGGTAAAGCAAGTTACAGTGTTGAGGTACATCCACATGTACGTTGCCATGTTTCATAAATAAAAATACCGTCAAATGTGAAGTTCCTATAAACAATATTCTTTTATTTGGTAGAAGTCTGGCTTATGCCTACTGGGCCTACTTGACTATAGGTATATTTACTGGATATCTTGCATTTTACCTGGCAGCCCTTTCTAAGCCATAGCAAGGTGTAGAGGGATTAAATATATTCTCTTTCCTCACGCTTTAGTTGGAAAAATATAACTTTCTTCTTTGGGATCCGTAAAGAGTGGCTATGCTTTAACCTATGACAGAAAGGAGGTGCTACAATTTCCTCAGAACTCAGATCAGTGGGACAAAAGTCTTTCTGCCTGTTGACTGCTTGCAATACACCAACTATTTTATATGTATTATTTCATAAAATTCTCCCAATAGCCTGGATATATGTGAGGAAACACATCTAATGAATGATTTTCAGGGTCACAGAAGTGTATGCTGAGGCTCAGCTCTCTAACCAGACCTCCCTGGGTACCAAGCCTACAGAGACTCACAGCCACTCCACATGCTGATCTCTAGAGAGACAGATGCACCCATGGAGTGTGAAGAAGGAGTGATGTTCTTGCTAGTTTTCTACAACTCCTCTGTCTCTAACATGTTCCTTTACTACATGATATTTGAGAGGACTGCTGATAAATCTACACTTTATTGGGGATAAATGAAAGTAAGAGAGAAACAGGGAAGAAGTGGAAAAGACATAATTGTATATATTTTTTAATCTCTGAAGAAAGAATAAACCTTAATAAGTGATTTAAACAGACCCCTGACCACTTACTCTTGTCACATACAGGTGCTAGCAGAGTCCTCTTTCATGGCAAGGGAATCCAGCAGGGCATTGCTCTGCCATAAACTTGTGGTGAAGTGGTCCTTCTTTGATCAGTCAGAGCTGGAGTGGAACCAAGTCTATTGTTACATGGAAGAACCTTTTGGCACAAAGTAGAATAGTGGGGCTTCTCTTCTGGAGGGGCAGAGCAGGTCTTTATATCCTGGAATATTGTAAGAGAAAATCAGGGGGAAGGAAAGTGAGGATGCAGGCCAGTGCTAAGAAAGTCACAGATCCCAGTGTGCTGGAGTTCTTATCTGTGCAGCTTGGTAGAGAAGAGGAATGCACAGGCATTGAACTATTATAAGGTAGCAAAACCCTATGTCACTTTCATGAGGAGTTTTCTTTTTCCAAAAAGGAAAAGTCAAGACTTGGGCCCAGCATGGTAGCATATCAGCTGCTTCTTCACAGAAGCCTGACACCTCTATGCCAGAGTAATCATCTCAGTCCATTTGGGCTCTTATGACAAAATATGATAAATTCATCCATTAATAAACAACATAAATTTATTTCTTACAGTTTTAGAGACTGGGACCTCCAATGTCAAGGAAAATTTGTACAATGAAAGCCTGATTTGTGGCTGATAGACAGAGCCTTCTTGCTGTATCTTCTCTAGGGGGAGGCAGGAGAGGTCTCTCAAGCCCTTTTATAAGAGCACTAATCCTCTTGTAAATGTTCTGCCCCATGGCATAGTCCCTGCCTCAGTCTGATGATGCTTCATTACAAATTCTCTGAGAATGGGCAATTTATTTCCCACAGTAACAGGAGCAAAGAATTCCAAGATGAAGGCAATGGCATAAACACTTAGTCTTCATATGGAGGAAGAGAAGAATAGGTATTATTGTTTGTGTCTACTTGTCCCCCCAAAGCCTCATGCAGCTATGGGATGACTTCTGTAGTTTGCGATTGATTCTTGATCCAATGCTTGGATTGCAGGTGTAAGTGCTATGCCCTGGTTCTGGGGTAAGTAATCTGCATTACAATGTAAGGAGGGGAGAGGGGCTAGCTAGATGCCTGAACTGCTGCCACTCCGTTTTCTCTTTTGCTTTTTGCCACCACTATGAACCACTGCTCTGTGCTGTGTACCACACTGCCTTGGACTCAGCTGAGTATGGACTGAAACCCCACTAACTGTAAGCTAAATAAAACTTTCCTCCCTTAATTTTGGGTGTTGTGTATTTTGTCTCAGCAATGAGAGAAGAGTAACTGAAACAAGAGATAAACTTGCTCCTCCAATTCTTTTATGAAACATGGCGGAGTCCTGAGAACATTGTTCTCCTGATGTTATAATTACATCCTAAGGACTCCTCACTTCTCAATAAAACCACAATGGGGACTAAATTTTAACACAGAAAAGTCCTGGAGTGTCACATTCAAATCCAGCAATACCTAGGACTATATATTATCCCTTAGTGCTAAGGATCTGAACACGTGAATTTTACAGGCGTCATGAAGAAGGCCACAGCATTACATAATTCCAAACTTGGCTTCTATGTTTTACAAATCACTTCTTATACTTCAGAAAAGTGTCTGTCCTTGGGCTTGACCTAAATCATTTCCTGGAAGGATGCTGACATTAGGAAAAACCAATGGTTCAAAGCTGAACGTGATCACAAAATGCTCTTGTCCCTGCTGGTGCCCCTGATGCTGGGAACCATGATGCAGGCAAAGGTGCATCATGGCCCTCCTCCCCTCATCGAAACCATTTGATATGAGTTTCTTCTGTAGGTCTACACTGGCTTACATCTCTACCTCAGGAGTCTGAGGAATGCCCACAGCAGGAAATCTTTAGTCAAGTGTGGTGCCCAGATGATTGTGTAGGTACCTCTTTTGTTTCTGTAAGAATTATCTTATGTATTTACTTCTGAGTTAAGAGCTTGTGTATTTCAAGCAACTTTCAAGGAAATCCATAAACCTAAAATATTATGCCTATTGACTTAGCGGCTATGTATGAAGATATTTCCTACTTTGACTAGTATAGAAGCCACCTCTGATCATTTGGTTTTACAGGAGTTTTCAAGGAGCCTGTGAAAATTAATACATCTTTAAAAACAACTGCCTTTAAGTAAGCACAGTCCTGGTAACCGAGGCATTTTGCTCTTGGAGTCTTGTAAATCCTTCTTTAATGTGGATTTCAACTTCCTGCTTCATGTGCTGGTTAGCCTGTGATGGGAGGCGAGGGTGAGCAAAGGCACTCAAGTCCACCAGAGCCACTTTTTTCTTATATTTTATTGAGAAACAAATAACAATGAGACAGTTTCAAACCAAATTGGTAGGACAGTTTCAACAATCAACACATTGCATTCATTCTTCCCAGTGGTTAATTGCTGTATAAGATGCAGACTTGACATCCCATTCACAAACACCACTAGAACAAACCTCTCTATTCATTAAGAGAATGTAACTATATATCTATCCTAACCACCCTGAATATACAGACACAAGATGGACATTCATCTGTATCCCCTTTTTTGTTAAGTTCCATCATTTAAATATTATAGGTGTGTAAACTCAGCAAAATATTCTAAAAGAGTTCAGTAGGCAATGTCAGAAATTGTTGACCTGAGCCCCCTACAGCTCAATACAACACCATGGCTTTATTTCTTATACTTCATTTTTGTACTTTTCTGCTGGATGGTTAAGACCAAGGTAAAGCAGGACCTGTGCAACAAGAGTTGTAGCTTTTGGGTCTGATAAGGTCAGTGAAATCCCCTCAAGATTTATCCTGAGATCCTGTACCTCAGATTGTAGAACCATTGTCAGTGTCAACCATGTGGATGAGTCAGGCCATTGCTTGGCCAATGTGCTCTCTGTGAAAGCCTGAGAGAATGTTTTCTCTCCATGTGACTCTCCTTAGGCACACTCCACATCATTGATCACTTTCCTCTTTGGCCCCATAGTCTCCTTGATTAGAAAATTTGGGACATTACCGAGTTACGTGGCGTTACAGTACAAGTTCTCATGTGTCCTGAGTCTTAATTGACCTTGGAAGGCTAGGGCCAAAATGTTGGCTTTCCTTGCAGCCCTCCTTTTTCTCTAATTTTGGTCTACAAACTTAGTTTGTTAATCATCCAGAAGACAAGTTTATTGTTATTACCATACAACCTAGGCTGTTAAGCTTAACCTCAGTATCTGAATATCAAACATCTGAAGCATAATATGGGACAGGTATTTTTCATCGAGTATTGATATGTTGAACTTTATAGAATATGATGAAAAAACATTTAAAAATTAGAATATATTTTAAAAATAGGCATAAAGAATTATATACTGCTTATGTTTACACATAAGTCCAAAAATCTAACCATATACAACTTTGAAGCAGGATAGTCCCACAATATTCCTTTTCCTATCTCCTGCCTTCATTTACCAGAGCCATTGAACAGACCAGTCAGGCTGGTCTTATTCTAAAGCTGAGCTTTCTGTGGCTTCCCCTTTGCTGTTGGACTGGTGCCCTGCCTTATCCCAATGAGTTATTTGTAACTCATCTTACCTGATGAGGGCCATTTTTTACTCTGGAACCAATTGTGCTATATTTCCTGAAAGCTGAACACAGAGAAGTAACTTACCCAATCTCAAAGATTATCCATGTATTACTGGTACAGCTGGTAGATGAATAACAAATGTATTGCCCCTGCATAAGGGTCTCAGTCAGCTTTTCATTACATCAAAGTACCTGAAGTAATCAACTTATAAAGAAAAAAGATTTATTTAGATTCATAGGTTTGGAGCTTTCAGTCTGTGATAAATTGGTCTCCTATCTTAGTCACTTTCTTCATGGCTAAGACAACAAATACAATACCTGTAACTTAAAAGACATTTATTTTAGCTCACAGTGTGTAGGAGTTTCAGTCTCTAGTTACCAGGCTCCAGGGAAGATGTTGCATGGTGGAAGAGCCTGCCATCAAGGAAGCTGCTCAACTCCTGGCAGGCAGGATGCAGAGAGAGAAAGGAGGAGCTGGGAACAGAGACAATCTTTCCTATGCCATGCTTCCCATGGCCAGCCTCTTCTAGAGAGATCTCATTACCTAAGAGCAAGTTGGCTATAAGCGCCAACAGTACAAGAAACTTCCAAAAAGATTATCTATAATTCCATGAGGCATTAGGGAGATGTCTATGTACAAACCATAACATTCTGCCACTGGGCCCCCAAAGACTCATGTATACCTATTTATACAAACTGAATTTAGGCTATCTCTGAGTTGCCATAGTCCCAACAGTTTCTGTATTACTGAAAAGTCCAAACCCAAAGTCTCTTCTGAGACTTAAGGCAAATTCTTAGCTGTGAAGCCCTGTAAAAATCAAAAGAAAGTGAAATGCTTCCATCATACAATGCCACAGGTAAACATTTTCACTCCAAAAGGGAAGAACAAGGGACTAGAAAGAAAACCAATCAAAGAAAGACTAAAACCAAGCAGTGCAAACATGAAATCCTATAATTTCACATGTAGAACCTGAGGTAATTGGTAGCAATAAGATGTGGACTCTGAAGACTTTGGGCAGCCTGGCCCCTACATTGCTGCTGGTTGCAACCCTTGTGGCCTCTGCCTTGAGCTGGTTTTCCTCGCTTCTGTGGCTTTTTTTTTTTTTTTTGATATTCAACTTTTATGGCTTCTCCAAGTTCTTAGGGTCTCCACTTCCCTTTGGCATCACACTGACAGCTTTATGTACCCTCCCTGCCTCGTGGACCTTCTTCTAACATCTGAGTGAAAGCCTCCATGACCCTTAACTCTCACATTCTGCAGACTATAAAATCAATACCACACAGAAAATGCTAAAGTCTGCCACCAGCTTGAGCAGTAGTGAGGTACCTTTGAAGAGTGGCTGATCCAGCCTGAGAGTACCCACATGGCTGAGCACTGTGAACTGAATCCCAGGGAACCAATGCCTATGGCTACTGTTCTGCTCCAGCAGAGTGTCCTGGGTCTTCTTCTCACAGCAAAGTCTTTCACTTCTGCAATTTTGGGCTTGTGAAAGGTTGGGCCTGTGGATTTTTGACATGCCTTCAAGCTGTATTTCCTATTGTCCTGATCCCAAATACTTGGCTTCCTTTTAATGTTAACATTTCAACAATCAAGCTTTCTTCTGCTCCATCTTTGAAGGCACCAATTTCATAGGATCTTCCTTTCCTACAAAATTGAAACTTTAAAAATCACTTAGCTATGCCATTTGCTCTTGATTTGCATCATAAGTCTGGCTAGAGACCTCCAGTATTACGCACACCACAGTTTCAGCAGTAGGCTGCCTTGAAATTTTCTCTGCCAGATTAAATACTCTCCTCCCCTCACTTCAGTTTCCCACAAAGTCTCAGGACATAAGCAATGAAAACGCATTTTCTGTCACAACATAACACATATGACTTAGAGTCTAACTACAGATGGAGCACCTGTTCCCAACTGAAACCTTGTGAGACTGATCTTTTCCACTTGCCTTTTTATCAATATTCTGGTTTTCTGAGTTCCAACCAGAATCTCCCATTATGTTTGAATTACAGCATTTTAGGGATGATTTTCCAGCCAGCACCTCCAAAACTTTCCAAACCCCTCCCACAAACCAGTTGCAAAAACTTCTGAACCATATGGTCAGGATGTCATAGCAAGGGCCCCACCCCTAACACCGAACTCTACCTTAGTCACTTCCTTATCATTCAGACACAATATCAACATCTACAACTCGAAGGAGGAGCATTTTATTTTGTTTCACTCTCTGTGGAGGTTTTAATTCATGATTTTCTACCCTCAGGGCTGGACAGCATGACAAGTGAGCATGGCAAAGGAGAAGCTGCTCACCTCAAGGTGGGTAGGAAACAAAGAGTTCAAGGAAGAAGTTGGGATGAAAGATGCACTCTTCCAAGTCATATCCACAGTGACCTACTTCTTCTGAACAGATATTCCTCTTATACCAAGCCAACTGTAGCATCCCATAATCCATTAACTTTCTACACCACCAATTCTAAGTGCATGAATGTTTGAAGGGACATCCAGGTATAAGCAATAGCTCCTATTGCTTGGGGGAATATGTTGAAGGAATTGAACAAACAGCTACTCACGTTGCGGCAGCTGAAAATGAAAGAGAGTCCATCCCCACCCTCTGTGAGACCATACATCCTATGACATAAAATTCTGTAAGCCCCATCTCTTAAATGTTCCCACCACCCTCCAATGTACCAAGCTGCGAACAAAGTTTTGTCATATGGGCTTTGGGAAATACTCGAGACCCAGACTCTAGCAGAGAGGTAATAGTGACATGAGTCAGTTTTCCAGTTTCCCTGTTACTGTAAGTCCTAGGCTCTGACGCCGCCGGAACTTGGTTTGCTAAATCATCCCTTTCCAACTACTTCCCTTTCCAACTAGTTCCCTTTCCTTGCCTTGTTTTATTTCCCTATCCCCCCCCCTAGGGCCACTTTAAAGAACACTCGCTATCACTTCCCTGCTTTTGTGAAAACACCCGCACACACAAAAAATGGGTTTAGATGCAGGGAAAGATGTGTGTGTGTGTGTGTGTGTGTGTGTGTGTGTGTGTGTGTGTGTGTGTTGAAGATGAAAGAGGGTGACAATCTAACATAATACTATTTGTCTAAATTTTACTTTCATCCGCAAATATAGTTTTGAAAAACACCTACATTGCATAGCTGTTACAAGTATTAAGTTGCTGGGATATGGAAAGCTGCTAGTTCTGGTAGGTACTCAATAAATATTTAGTGATTATACCAGAATGAACAGGTTACAGACTTTAGAGATTAAAGCACAAAAATGGAGATTTATCCTATAGCTCAATGATAGAGAACTGCTGGCCTAGCACACACAAGGCCATTGGTTCCATCCCTGCACTGTAAAAAGTTTTTTTTTTTTTTTTTTTTTTTTTTTTTTTTTGTAAGAAATACCACTTGTATATAAAATTTAAATCTGTAGCTTAGAAGGTATATAAGTTTGGATAAATTATTCCAATTCTCAATGCTTTCTTTTGTATAGTAGACATAAAAATATTCTCCACACAAAGTCATGATGAGGATGGAAATAAGCTATGTGTATGAACAGGCTACAGAGAGAATATTGTGAATTTCAAGATCATGGGACCACCTTCATTTTTAATCCTTTCATTTCATAAAAGGCAGACAGAGCTTTCTGGGCAGGGAGGAGTTGTGCAGCCTTCTCAGTTCTGCTCTAATAAGAATTAGAATTGCATTTGCAACTTCTCTGAGTGATTGATAGGCATTTCTTGACTATTTTATCACTTTGCAGAGGGTGAAAGTCACTCAGCGATTAGCTGGGTTCTTCCATTAAAACCCACTACCCAAGACATACACTAATTACCCACAAACTCCTGTTCAGCTTTATAGTATAATTGCTGTTCATGGTCCAATTAAGGGGCAATTGCAAGCTGAGGAAAAAAACGTGCTTTATTGCTTCAGTTTTCAAATACGTGTATTTTGGAGCCATAATCTACTGTTGGTCTACATGGCTCCAAATGGAATAATGCCCACACTGCCACAGGAAGACCAGAGGAACTACTTTCCCCTATCCAGGCCCTCACTGGAGAGAACTCCAGCTTCCCAGAGTCTCCCATGGGCTCCCAGAAGTGAGTATGTTAAGAAGGTAGATGGGATCCCAAGGGTAATTGCTCTTCCTGGAGTATTTAAGACTTTACAAGAAAATCATCAGGTGGATGATTAAGGTATAAAAAGTAAAGCCATATTAATATGCTGAAGTATAAAAGTCAACAACTTCTGACATTGCCAGCCCTATGGAGGACTCACTACTATTATGGACTACCGGACTATATTGGATTATTTTGCTGAATTCACATACCTACAATATTTAAATGGTAATGGAATACCCATCTCTGACAAAACTAAACAAAAAAAAATTGGATACAAATAAAGGATCATCTTGTATCTTTATATACAAAATAGGATAGATATACAGCTACTTTCTCTTAATTCAATGAGAAGAAAGATTTGTTCTAATAGTGTTTGTGGACAGGATATCATATCTTTAACTTGTACTATGAATAACCACTAAGAAGACCACAATATGGAATGTATTAATTATTGAAACTGCCTACTAATCAGTTTTGAAACTGTCTCATTGCTATTTGTTTCTCAATAAAATTAATAATAAAAAAAGAAAATCATGAGGGCCTGTTAGCATTGAGCTCCCACCATGTGTAGCTATGTGAGGTCAGGAAGTAGCATGCAAGTGCTTAGAAGTAAAGCAAAAAACCATCGAAGGGTCCAAGAATTCAGAGTTCTGGTTTCATACCCTGGTTCTACTACTTGTTAGTGACATGACCTAGAACAAGAAGCTCTCAATGAGTTTCTTGCTCATCTACACAGGGATAGTGATAGCTCTCACTCTTTTGGATAATTGTAAGGATCAGATGAAATAATACATGGAAATAGTCTCAGTAAATGTCTTCTTCTTCTTCCTCTTCTTCTTCGTCTTCCTCCTCCCCACCACATTCTTTCTCATATGTCCACATCACAGTTGTCCTATCTTGCTAAGTGTGTGAGGATGGGCTAGGCTTTCTGACTGTGTCACTACTCCCTGGAGAAGCACAGCTAAGGAATAAACAATACTAAATAGATTTTTACTAAGTGCTTCAGAGAACGATCAAGTCGCAGATTGCATTGTAAATCTTAAAAAGCAGCAAGGAGCTGCTGTGAGGCAGCAAGGAGCACAGCATCCAAGACTGCAAACTTTGAGGTCAGAGACTCCTGGCAGCAAATACCTGCTTCTTCTCTACTTGCCATATTGACTCTCAGCTTCTTTTCGTATAAGATGGATGTAATAATACTTCCTTCATAGCTTTAATTCTGGGGATTAAATGAGACACTGTATGAAAAGTGTGTACCATACTATCTGCAATTAAAACTTCAGTAAAATGTAAATTATTCTTAATACTCTTATTTATATTTGTACAAAGAGATGGGATCATATCATTTCACAATAGCTGTCCAAATTGTCTCCTGTAAAATTATGGAATCCTGTGAAAAGAAAAAACATCTCTCCAAGAGATGATTTTTAGGACATTATAGGTGCTATTGTATAAAGGAAAGATGGATGCTAGGTATGAAATAGATTCCACCACATTTTACATGCCATTCACATTTCCCAGTGGGTACACATCCAAGGAAGTGAGGCTGCTTGTGTGCTACTGGTGGATAGGTGGAAGCAGTATGAGGAAGATATTTTCCTTAGAAGAAGCAGGACACGTCCTCAGATGGGCTGACATCTGGGGCCAGCTCAGAACATGCTTGAGGAGCAGCAAAATGGAGACTTTGCCATAATGATCAAGATTCCTTGGCATAAAATCATTCCTCAATTGGGCCATTGAGATAGCTCAGCGGACTGAGCACCTTCTTAGGCAAGCACAGGGACTGGGGTTCAACGCCTACTACCACATGACGTGCCAGCCCAGCCCCCAGGTGCACTGAGCCAGTGACTGAGACTGGGCTTGGTGGCACATGCCTGTAATCCCAGCACTGGGGAGGCTGCAAACAGGAGGGTCGCTGCAAGTCCGAGCTGCATAGTGAGACCCTGTGCCAAATATATTAAAAAAAATCATTCCATAATTGTCCCATCCATTCCATGCTCTAGGAGATCCTGAAGTAGGGTTCATATTAGGGTTCCTCAGTGGCCCCTTATGTCCCAATTTTCTCCCTCATAAGAGCCCAAGGAGTGTGGAGCAAGCTCTGATCTCTAGCACCGCTGAGTTCAGAGGCACATGGTAGCCTCCACCCACCTAAACAGAAATCCTCCCACCATTTCTCTGTATGCCAAGAAGAACAATGAAAAGAATTGCTCCATTCTCCAGAAGTAGCAGCCCAGCCCTGCAGACATTATGGTGGAGGAGCAGGTGGGTGAGCTGCCATCCTCTATTTGAGCGTAGACTACAGTTCACACCCAGCAGAATGGATTCCTTCTCCTGTGAGCTCAGGCTCATGGCTCAGGAGTTCCCATCAGTGAGGCATTACCCATTCACATTCTAGCCCGTTTGTTTTTGCTGCGAATTTCCCAGAGACTTACAGAGGTTATGTTCATAGATTTTTCCATTTATGCTGTTTTCTCATGCATAACAATGATCTGTCGGCTTTCATTTCCTTTAATGACCCTCTGAAAGGGGAAATGTTCTCTTGCCATGTCACATATCTGATGCCATCCTGCTTTCAGGAATGAAAACCGTTTTGCATGGTGACATCCTGAGGAGCATTACTTGCTTTCCACCCTTTGGTGGGAGGCTGGCAAGGCCGAGTGCTAAGGTGTAGACTGTCCAAGAGCTGTAGACTAAGGCAGGGTAGAAAATCAGGCTTTGGGAGTCAAATAGACAAACCACAACACTTTCTAAATCTCTGACCTTGGATAAGGGTGTTTTATGCTTCCTCTGCTGTAAAATGTAGCTAATACCTGCGGACAATGTGGGGTCATGGCAAGAGTGTTATATTACTGCCTTTATCAGTAATGATATAAAGTCCCGGGAACTGCATATTAGAGGGCTTGTTTACCTTCCTTGGTTTGCCCAGTACTGGACACATGAGAGAGTAAATACAAAAACTCCAAAGAATAAGTGTCACTTAGCATACTGCAGCATCTCTCTCTTTCTTTCACTTTTTCTCTCTGTCTTGCTCTCTCTCATTCTCTCCCTCCCTCTCTTTCACTGTATCTCTGTTTCTCTCCCTGTCTCTGTCTCTTTCTGTAGCTCTGTCTCTCTCTGGCTCTCTATCTCTTTTTGTCTCTCTCTCTGTCTCTCTTTGTCTCTCTCTGTATCTCTCTGTCTCTGTCTCTCTATTTCCCTCTCTGTCACTCTGACTCTCTGTCTCTCTTTGTCTCTGTTTCTCTCTCTTTCTCTCTCTGTCTGTCTCTTTCTGTCTTTCTCTGTCTCTGTGTCTCTGTCTTTCTCTGTGTGTGTGTGTCTCTCTCACACTGTCACTGCCACTCTCCTATAGATTGTGCAGTGATTAGGATATGATATTTTCATTTTTATCCTCAGTCACTAGTCATCAATTACAATTTATTAAACTAATGTAATGAGTTCAAAGGACAGAGGCTTGCTGGAGGAGAGTGGCTATTGCAGGAACAATATAGCCTCAACTGTAATGTTCTGCATGAGAAAGGACATGAGCCCTTTGAAAAAGGCAATAACTTACTCCAGCAGAGGCCACAGCACAAAGTAGCTCTGAGATGAGAGAAGCCAACAAGGGCTGGTCCCCCACTGAGTTCCAGGACTTCCCCAGGGCTCAAGGCTTAGTGTGAGAGAGGTCAAGAGCTGAACTCCAAGGAGCTAGGCTGGCACATACAGGACTTTGGTCATGACTACAGAAAGGGGAGAAGACACCGGCAAGCTCCAAGACTGATGATTCAATCTGGATGCAGTGGTTTTTTTAGCTGTGGCTCTTATAAGAGGCTTGATAGAAAGTCCTTTATGGCAAGCAGGTTTTCCTGTGATTGGACATCCTTTTGCAATTTCATGGAACACACAGTGCATGTAGTGCTTGCCCTCTGCACAAATCCTCCAGAAAGTTGGCTGCAATAGAACAACAGGATGCCCTGCTGGTCTACCATGCACCCACGTGCACACGCATACATGGTTCACAATATCAATGGGAACCATGTCACCCTGCACAATCACGTTGCAAGTGAGAGTGTGGCTGCAGACGTCCCCACCACTTGTACCTGTGTGCAGGATTTTTGGCACAATCACAGAGGCCCCAAGGGTGAGCACTGGATTCCAAATGCATCAGTGTGCCTTCCTCTGAGATTTTCCTTCCAGTTTTACAAGAGAAAATGAAAATTCTGTGATTTAAACTGAAGAAGAAATAAAAATAAGAGAGAAGAATAAGGAGAAGGAAAGAAAGAAACATGTCAGCCACAAATCAAATTACACCCACAGGGTGGCAAGCCTAGCCCAGCCCTATGTGGAGTTTCATCCACAAAGCTCAAGGAAGAGAAATTTATCTTCTGTTGCTGTTAATGCCTTGCACAGTGCATGCTCCTGCAGGATGCCTGGGAGTGTCAGGAGACAGCCGCCCTGCACAGCTTAATAATGGCAGGATGGATGGTAATCATGTCATTGCCTACTTAGCTCCCACTAGAATCAATGGGGATTATTTCCTTCCCACCACTGAATCATCAGAGGCCACCCGTCTTTCCTCTGGTGCTGTACACAGCTTTGCCTAGCAAATTATCTTGACTGAGAGCTACATTAAGGGCACTGTTGGAAAGGGTGGTCCCCTGGGAGGCTGGCTCAGGTCTTCTGTAGAGTCCTAGCCAGGTGTGGCTTGGGGCCTTCCATATCCTCCCCTGCACATCCTAAGGAACAGCCAGATGCTGTCATTCAGTTATTAGGTCACATTCTACACAAGGAAACTGGGGGTAGTAAAAAATAGCACCTCATATTTTAAAAATGTTTTACAATTTCCAAAGTGCTTTTTATACTTGTCATCTGACTCAGCCATCAGGAAACACTTCTACACTGGGCAAGAGAATATCCCATTTGACAGAAAATAGCAATACACTGCAAAGAGAGAGAGAGACAGAGACAGAGAGAGAGAGAGAGAGAGAGAGAGAGAGAGAGAGAGAGA
>NW_004524708.1:5423014-5434182 GCF_000260255.1 Octodon degus
GAAGGAAGGAAGGAAGGAAGGAAGAAAGAAAGAAAGAAAGAAAGAAAGAAAGAAAGAAAGAAAGAAAGAAAGAAAGAAAGAAAGAAAGAAAGAAAGGGCGAGCACTGGCAAAGTCACCTGCCTGGCATCCACAGCAGAGCTCAGATGCCCACCTCAAGGCCTTGCACCCTAAGTCCACAGCTCAGTGCAATGAGAGGTAGGGGGAAGGACACTGTATCCTCCCACCACACAATCCCCTTTCCCATCCACCAACAGCTACCCCTGTTCATGGCTGCCACCCTGCCAGCTCCACCATTCCACCCTGGTTTATCTCCTACTTGCTTGCTTTCATTTACACATTGTTTAGATCTACAAACTTCCCCCAAAGTCTTCTGTGCTTGGAAGGTGCTACGCTCACCAGTGGCATCATCTGCAGATGACATCATAGCTGAACGTGCTGTGAGCAGGTGGTCATGGGTGAGACCCAGAGGGGTCTATCCCTGTGTCAGACTCCTCCCTTCTCTTCCTGCTTCCCACTACCATGAAGCGAGCAGTTTTCTTCCACTGCACACTTCCTACTGTGCTATTTCTTCCTTGAATCCTGATGACCATGGACTGAAGCCCCTGAACCAGGAGCTGATTTAAACCTCCTTTAGTCTGTGCATGTTGAGTGTTTTGTCCCAACCACTGGCAAGCGAGGAAGACATCCAACCTGTCCCCTGGTGCTGTGAACAGAAGAGCCCAGGTAGCTGAGAAAGTGCTCGTCACAAAAGACAAATGTAAGATGTTCCAGGGCCATGTAGACTTTTTGATGTTCCTGAGGACAATGCCCAGGTCTGGCCTGGCCCACAATATCTGTTACTGGGCTCTCAGGTGCCACCAGCCACTCCTGGATTGTACTTTGGCTCAACACTACTCACCTGTATCCCTCCCCAGATCTGGAGCCCTCTCCCTTCTGGATCCTTGCTAATGTGCTTGCCTTTCTGACATTACTCTAGTTTTCATCATTACAATAACACCTGTTTGTCCTCTGACCCCACTCTTCCCTGGAGAAGTGCTTTAATTATTCTTAAGCATACTAAAATTTCCAAGACATGGAAATAAGATAGCACATTAATTATTTGTCCTGATTACATGTTAAAATGATAGTGTTTGGGGGTATACTGGTTAAATGTAATATTATAAAAATTCATTTCTTCTGTATCTTTTCATTTTTCAATGTAAGCAACAGAAGATTTAAAATTACCTACACAACTTGTTTTGTCTTTCTTTTTTTAAAAATTTTTTCCATAATTTTATTGAGAAACAAATAGTAATGAGACAGTTTCAAATCAAGTTGGTAGGACAGTTTCAATAATTAACACATTGTATACTCTCTTCGTAGTGGTTATTTGCTGTACAAGATGCAGATATCCTATTTGTATCCTATTTACAAACACTATTAGAACAAATCCCTCTATTCATTAAGGGAATATAACTGTATATCTATCCTAACCACTTTGAATACACAGATACAAAATGGACATTCATCTGTATCCCTTTCTTTGTTTAGTTCCGTCATTGCTGGACAGCACAGCTCTAGGAAACATGTCTTCTTCCTTACAGCAACAGTGAAATGAAGGACTTAACATTTATTGAAAAGGCCACAAGAAAATGGCTGGCACCTATGCAGTCATGACATTTGTTACTGTCCCCTCTGTTGTGCTGCTTCCTTGTGTCAGAGTGCCCCTCTCTGCACAACCATGGCTGCATACACCTGATCAGATAGCATCCATTCCTCCTCCAGGAAGCCTTCCTTCATGACCTTAGCACTCAGAAAACTCCCTGACTCATTTTGTACTTGCTCTCTAGGTGGCGCAGTTTATACTTCATTACTGTATCTTCTGCCTTTATCCCCACCACCACCCCTTGTCTCTCCAAGGAAATTCTTATTTCTTTGCAAGCAGCTGTCCATTTACATATGGCTTCTGTGCCTACCGCTCTAATTATGGCCACTCTAGGTCACTGAAATTTGACTTGTTGATCAGGAATCCAAACACTGTTAGTACAAATCTTTCTTGGCATTGAACTAAAAGAAGTTGGTTGTATATATATCCTAACTATTTTGTATATATAGACATTTTTTTCATTACAAACTGATAGTCCTTCATTTATATCACCCTTGTTTAGTTTTGTCAGAGATGGGTAGGCCTTTGTCATTCAAATATTGTAGGTGCATGAATTGAGCAAAGTAAGCCAAAATAGTCCATCTTGTATTATGAATAACTACTACAAAGACAACAATATGCAATGTATTAATTATCGTAACTGTCCTACTAACTTGTTTTGAAACTGTCTCATTGCTATTTCTTTCTCAATAAAATTCATTTTAAAAAATAAAAGTAAGTAAATACTTATTTATTTATTTATTTATTTATTTATTTTGGTGGAATCAAGGATTGAACTCAGATCCTTGCGTTTGCCAGTCAAGCGCTTATCCTACTGAGCCATCTCCCTGGCAGTAAATATTTAAAGATAAAAGAAAAAAACAACACCTGTGAGACTAGCAAGGCAGATGATAATGGCTTACTACCGAAGTTATTAGCACACTTATCTACTCAAATATAGGGACAGTTTCCCATTGATCAGGATTTCTCTAGTTCTTGGCATGATGACTGACACCAAGAACGTGTGATCTTGTTGAGTGAATATGAAGGAAAACCAGTATCACTTCACCCAGAAGGCTTTAACTTTTACAGCTTTAGACTGATATTCACATGTGGTTTTTGCACTCATGGCTGCAGTAGGGTCTGTAACACGTGCTCCCCAGGCCTTGCTCCAACAGGAACCTCCCGTTTACCCTGCTACGCTTGGCACAGACAGGAAGCACTTCCCAGGACAGTGCATCGCTTGCCCTGGTAGGAGTTGTGCAATGGATCCCCCCACCCCAACAGTACCTGCTGCCCTCCCCCATACCATACATGTCTAGAGCACACTGTTCTGATTCCTCACAGCCCTGGATTTTCCCTGGACCTCAGAGACCCCTTAGCTGGGTCCAGGACTCGACCTGGTACTCTCCTGAGAAAGTGAAGCCAGCCCTTATTCTCAGTTGCTATCAAATGTCCCATTTCTTTTCATTCACTCTTCTAAGTGAGACTAATATCAGTTTCCAGATGTGTCGGTAAACTACTATTGTCCTCCAAGACCAGTCCAGACTGGGATATTCCTACAGTAAGGATAGTCCCATAGTCAGGTGCAGACACTAGTTACTTCTCAGAGCCCCTGCTCCACCTGTGTCTGCCTACTTCATTGAAATATAAGCCTGATTGGAGACCACATTTTCAGGGGCCACACCACTTCCAAGTAAGCTTATACGGTGCCTCCAACCTTCTCCCATTTACCAGAAACCCATTCCTCCCCAAAGTGGCCCATTTCATGTTTGAGCAATATCTAGTATACTTCTAGTATCTTCCTGTGATCACAACTGACTTCTCCACAAAGTCATCCACAGCTCCCAGCACCACAGACCACATCACTTCTGTTCCTTATAACTTCCCACCCAAAGGATTTACCGATGGCTCTGAAGCACCACCACCATGGCTGTAGGAAAGTTTGGAGCATTCTATGCCCTGATTCTCACTGCATCTATATTGTGGTGTTAATGAAACAGGCATTTGCACAAGTTTCGCTGTGTTACAAAACCAGTTTGGAGTCCATGCAGGTTAGGGAAGGAGTTCCCAGTGTTGATAAGAGATAGAGCAGGTCTGTAATTGAGTAGGCAACTGTGTGGGGCTCCCCAGAAGCTTAGCAATGAATTCAGGAGCCTTCCTCCTTCAGAATCACTTCGTGTTATTTTTAGAACATGCCCTGTGGAATTAAAAACTTCCACAGGGGGAAGGGAAGGAAAGGGAAAAGAACAAGAATCTTCTCAAATCACTTGCCATGAGGGCATGAGAGAGAAATCCAGCAGGGAAGTAAAATACCAAATAGACAAGGGCTAAGGAGATGTAAGACCAAAGCAGCCCTAACTAGAGCATCCAAACCCTCCAAATATCTCTGAAATGCATCTGGAAAAAACACTGCTTATAAGTCAGTGCTGCTCATTAGCTTTCAGACTGAGAACAAATTACTTAATTTCCTTCAATCACAAACTTTATACCTTTAAAATCAGTATATCATCCTGCCAAAACTACATTACATGGAACAATGTGAAGGTCCTACTACTGGCATATCTGGAGAAGGAATGATGCATAGTGGTCTAGATAGATCAGAGATGTCAGGTGACCATCCCTGGACTTGGGGCTATGCTCTATCACACACCAGTTAAATGGGTGTGAAATGAGCTCTTATCATCCATAAACCTGTATTCTCCTGTATAATATGAGATGAATGCCACACCTACGCTCACTGTGATAGATTAAAGGGAAGATAAATGGAAATCACATAACAAAATTTGGCAAGTAATAAGATTGTTCAATGTTTCCACCATCAATATATTTCTACCAATAGTTTTGGTATAGTAGTATTGATCCAACTTATTACATGTTATTCAGCTGAAGATCAATTGTCAAGGCCTTTCTGTATTAAAAGAAATTGAATTCAGCTGTATGAGCCATAAAATGAAACAAAGCATGATTCTCAAGCTCAAGGGATTTATGTATGATTTGAAGAAATAAGAGAAATAATATCTAAAAGAAGGAAAGGGAGACCTAGATAGGCATCTAAAATCACTGTGCCATGGAGGAGAAAAGGCGAACTCTGCTTACTAAGCATCTACTTTGTTCCAAGACATTATTAGAAGTTTACAACACTCTTCCCATGATCCTTCCCACACTATGTATAGGTCCTATTATTGTCTTCCTTTTGTAGTTGTAAGAACTGAAGCTAAGAGAGGCCAAGTGGCTTTCCAAGCAGTCCCAATGAGTAGGCAATGCAAGGACTTTACAATCATCTGCCTAACTCTTGAACTCCACATTATTTGTCCTACTTCATGGACTCTAAGGAAACACAGACCAGCGCTGTTTGCTTTGCCCCTGGAAAAGCTGTGCAACTTTCCATGAATATGGAAATTATTTAGTGCAAAAATTACACACCATTCTCCAAGGGCCATGGATATAGCCCAGTGTCCCAGAGCCTACCTAGCAAGTACAAGGTCATGAGTTTGATTCCTGGTACCCCACCTACACTAAAGAAAAATAAAATGAAAAAGGTCATTCTGCAAAAGAGAGGGGGAGTCAGGGGACTAATTTTCCTGAAATGATAATTCTGAAAACAGAAATAGTTTCTCTCATCACTGCAGGTTATGAATAATATGGTCTGGCCTGGTAAAATAACCTATGTGGAACCCTTGATGGTCGTGGTGGGGAAGCATCCAAAGATGATGAGCTGGAAATCAACCCAGAAAATTCCTCTGAGTAAGTGAGCAACAGATATTTTCAAAACTATGGCCTGAGAAAAAATAGATGATTGGGCTGGTGAGATAGTTCGGTGTTCTAAGCACCTGCCTGGCAGGTGCAAGGACCCGAGTTTGATACCCAGTGAAACATGCCATGCATAAGACCCTGCACCAAATGAAAATAGATGATTGATTAAAAATAAAAATGAAAAACATGAGATCCTTTAGAAAAATTAAATAAAAAAGTCAACTTGGTTGACAAGTATAAGGAATGTACGTTTGTAGGTAGGAGGTGAAAAGAGATGGAAATTAATTATAAGTCAGGATTCAAAGTTTCCCAGGCACCCTGCCCCAAACATTATTCCTCTTTGTTTCCAAGACACCCTGCCTCCAAACTTTCTCCCCCTTGGCTCCAAGCAGAGCCAAACCCAAAACCTCAGAACAGGTCCACCTGACTTTGACCTGGGCAAGCAACCACAGAAACTCTCCTTTGTTAACACCAAAGGTCCCTCACAGACCAGGTAGGCCTGCCAAGATTAGCTCTCCCTCAGCTGTTCCAGCCCACAAACCCCCACAGTACTAAACCCCTTAACTTAAAAGACCTGTGCTTTGCCTTGTTCTGCTGTCTTGGTTTGCTAGACAGCCAGCCTGCTTGCTGTCCCAAATAAATCTTCTACTAGCGTCAGAATGCCTGGTCTCGTCCATTGCACAGGTTGTACCTAACAATTACTTCGCAGTTTAAATGTGGCCAGTTATTGTTCTTGGTGCTTGGCAGTGATTGGTTTTAAGCAAAGAATATTGAGGTAAGACTGCACTGGACCCAGAAGAACAAAGATATTGCCCAGAAAATGAGGTATTAATGCAATGAGGAGATAGTAATGGGACTGCTGTGGGATACTGTATTAAGAGAACCTGCACACACAAAAGCTATAACTCTTTTTGCATAGGTCTTGCTTTATCTTGGTCTTAACCATCCAGCATAAAAGTATAAAAACAAAGTATGAGAGGTAAAGCCATGCTGTTATGTTGAGCTGTAGGGGACTCAGGTCAACAATTTCTGACATTGCCAGTGAAGCGGAAGACCCAATACTATTATGAACTACTGGACTCTTTTAGACTATTTTGCTGAGTTAACACACCTATAATATTCAAATAATGCAACTAAACAAAAAAAAGGATACAGATGAATGTCCATTTTCTATCTGTGTATTCAAAGCAGTTAGGATAGATATATAGATACATTCTCTTAATGAATAGAGGGATTTGTTCTAATAGTGTTTGTAAATAGGATATCATGTCTGCATCTTGTGCAACAAATAACCACTAGGAAGAGGGTATGCAATGTGTTAATTATTGAAATTGTTCTACCAATTTGGTTTGAAACTGTCTCATTGCTATTTGTTTCTCAATAAAATTATGGAAAAAAAAGAGAACCTGCATGAAGGAGAAGTCCAGCGAGAGAAAAGCTGAGCTGAAGATGGGCAGAGGGAAGGCTGAACGCGATAAAACTCCATTTGCATTTAAATCCAGATGCACCAGAATGCAAACCCATCCCTACATCCCATGGTCATGCCTGCCATTGTATTTTCTCTTCCCTTTAGACAGTCTGAGTTAGAGTTACCCTTACTCCTGTGTTAGATTTCACCTCACTGAGACACACAAGTCCCCAAATCCACAGGTTTGAAGTGAAGAGGTTTAATTTGATTCACAGGTTCTAGAGAGTCAGTCCAGGACCTGCTGCCTCCAAGGCGGCAGCAGCATGGTGGAGGAGTATGGTGGAACAAAGCTGCTTAGCCGTGGCAACCAGGAAGCAGAGCAGGAGAGCAGCGCCAGCCAGGAAGGAGCCTGGAAACAGACACAGCGTGCAGGTCACACCTCCGTTACTCACCCAGACATACCCACGAGTGCACTTATCCATCTTCTAGGTGTTTCCATCAAGTTGACATAACGCAATTATTGGTCACAACTTACAACTAAGAGTCCTAATTTGGAAGTGAGCACCTGCAGAATTTCTAGCGTTAGGCACTTGGAAGGCAGATGTAGATGACCAAATTCTCATTAAAATGAGGGAAAATACCTTTATCTTTACCAGCAGCTATGAATAAAGATTCAGACATAGATGCTGAACTTGATTCTCCTGATTTCTGTTCACTTGTCTTTCAGTCTCTTTACATGACACTTATGACATAAAAATGCTCATGTCACTAGTATGTGGAGAAGTGTTTTTAAATTATTTTTATATTGTTCAATTTTTTTTCAGAATTTTGCAAGCAATACCAGAATACTTTTTCATCATAAAGCTGCCCACCCTTCTACACTCCTAATACATTCTATCACAATTTGGCATGTGGCACAATATTCTTCCCTCCATGTATTTAATACAGTATCAGGTTGATGGTAATTTTCTGATTAAAAATAACACTTTTTTAATCTGTGAGTTAAAAATAACAGTCCAAGTAGTGTAAGTGATACCACTGGTGGAGTTTAGAAGAAACAGAAGGAGCTACACTGATAATTCCTGAATTAGGATGATGGATACACGTGGACTTGGGCTTTATTCTGTGTGATTTTATACATGCTTGACACTTTGAAGGCACTCAAATAAAGTATAATTTTATTACAAAACAATTTGAGGGCAGGCCAAATAGCTCAGTGGATTAAAGCACCTGTTTAGGCAGACTCAGCAGTCAGAGTGTGATCCCTGACGTACCAGACTGGCTCTGCCCGCGGGGCAGGCTGAGACAATGATTGAGACTGGTTGTGGTGTGGGGCACCCATAATCCCAGGGATTGGGAGGCTGAAAACAGGAGAATCACTACAAGTCTGATCTATGTAATGAGACCCTGCAGACCCTGAGGACCCTGTACTAAAATACAAAAAAAAATTAATTTGAACAGCACAAGGACAAGAATATTCACACTATTCAGAATTAACCAGAGTAAAATGTCTATATTTATATGCCAATCTAATTCTGGTTTCTGTGCAGGCAGACACATACATGTACATTTTTCTCTAAGCAAAATTATAATAAAATGTGCCTGCTTCTTAAATATCTGCATTTCATTGTTGTACTGGAGCTTATGTTTTCATTTGAAAGAAATAATATTTCCATGGTACCATGTCAATATTCAATATTTTTGTCTCAATAATTCATGCCATTCAATTATCTCCAACTATTTCATGGATTCCACTGTAAATATCCAGTATAGGGCCACTATTTTTGTTATTTAAAACTTACGGAAGGAATTAAGGATAGAGTTCATTGACACAACATCTACCTACTAGACCCAATTCCCTGGCTTCCATTCCTAGCACCAGCAACTAAAAATAAATAAAATAGATAGACTTTATGAATAAATGACTGAATTAATCAATCAAAGAATCAATAAATCTATTTCATAGATAAAATCCAAACTTTATTGCAATAATTCACAGAACACAAAATACACTTATTTAGAGTATAATGTTCAATGTTTTTAAAGTGTGTTCATAGTAGTATGACATCATTATGACACTCTAACTCTGAAATATCTTTGACACTCTTAAAATCAATAGTTATGCTGCATATAGAGAAGCATACCTATAATCATGTAGCTTAGATAGCTGAGGAAGGAGAATCCTAACTTTGGGTCTAATCCAGGGAATTTAGTAAGAACCTCCCTCAAAATAGCAAAATAACTGGGACTGGGAAAGCAGCTCAGTGGTAAAGTGTCTGAGTTCAATAATCAAAACCAGAAAAAAAAGTATCAATCACTCTGCATTTGGCCTCCTGCCCCTCCATAGTGCTAGGCTACTATTTTTCTCTAAACTTTTGCCTAGTGACATTTCTTATAAATGGAACCACACTATATGTGGGCTTTTGTGATGGACTTATTTTTAAGCATATATTTTCAAGTCATGTACATGTTGTAACATGTGTCGGTATCCTATTCCTTTGTACTGCCGAGTAATATTCTATTTTGTGTATACACCATATTATGTTTATTAATTCATTAGCTTAAAGACATTTGGAGTCTTGAATAATGTTGCTATAAACACTTGTATTCAAGTTTTTGCATAGACATGCACACATAAATGCATGAAATTGTTGAATATGTAGTAGACCTATCTTGGCCAGTTTGAGTAGCTGCTAACCTGTACAATCCAAATGAATACATAAGTTTATAGTATGTAAATTGTATCTCAATGGAGCTCTCAAAGACGTTAGACATTTTCTCTCAAGAATGCTTGTGTTTGTTTTTCTTCTTTTTTTTTTTAACAGGACTTCCCCATGAAGTCCAAGCTGGCCTTCAACTCACACGATCATCCTGCCCCCGCCTCCCAAGTGCTAGGATTACAAATGTTCTCCACCACACCTGCTAAGACTTATTCTTATGTAGTTTAGCTCAACTTGGAATGTTCCCTACTGGGCTACGAACTGTATATCACAGATGCGTAACAGAGACTCTCTAGACATTAGATAAACTTAGGAAAGCTCTCTTTATGAGTTCTGATATTTGCTTAGCTTACTGCTCTGTGGTCAATCCTTGCCAGATTTTCTGGGGTGAGAGGAATCATCCTGTACAAGAGCTGATGCAGAATCAAAGGGAAACTTAGAGAAGTTTCTGTTGCTGTCTTACTGGAAGACGACATCTTCCATCTTTCATGGACATTGCAGCTGTTTCAGCCTCCAAGAACTGCATCCTCAACTCACTGAGTCCACAGTTGTAGGCTGGGTCCTCCTTCCTTCCAACTAGAGATCCATTCTCTTTTTTATGTTATTTTATCTTATTTTTATTTTTATCTTATTTTATTGAGAAACAAATATCAATGAGACAGTTTCAAAACTGATTAATAGGACAGTCTCAATAATTAATACATTGTACATTGTTATCTTCTTAGTGGTTGTCTGTGGTACAAGATGCAGACAGAATATCCAGTCCAAACACTATTGATACAAATCTTTCTTCTCAATGAATTAAGTGAAAGTAGCTATAGATCTATCCTAACTATTCTGCATATACAGATACAAAATGGTTCTTCCTTTCTATCGCCTTTTTTTGTTTAGTCCTGTCAGAAATGGGTATTTCATTGGCATTTAAATACTATAGGTGTGTGAATTCAGCAAAACAATCCAACACAACCCAGCAGTCAACATTACTAGTGGGTTATCCACAGAAGTGGTTGACTTGAGCCTTTCATAGTTCAGTGTATTAGTATGGCTTTGCTTTATATACCTCATTTTTATACTTTTTACTTTTATGCTGGATGGTTAAGACCAAGATAAAGAAATATTTGCATAAAAAGAAATGTAACTTTTCTATCTGATATGATCAGTCAAGTACCCTCAGGATTTACCCTATAACCCTGTACCGCAGGTTGCAGATCCTTTGTCAGTGTCAGCCATGTGGATGGGTTACGGTCATTGCTTGACCAGTTTGCTCTCTGTGAAAGCCTGAGAGAATGTTTTCTCTCCAGGTGACTCTCCTTAGGCACACTTTACATCATGGATCACGTTGCTCTGTGGTCCCATAATCTTCTTGATCAGAAAATTTGGGACACAACTGAGTTACATGATGTTACAGCATAGATTCTCCTATGTCCTGAGTCTTCACTGACCTTGAAAGGCTATGGTCAAAATGTTGGCTGTCCTTGCAGCCCTTCTATTTCTCTAATTTTTGGTCTACAAACTTAGTTGTTAACCCGCTAGAAGATAAGCTTATTATTACTCTACATCTTATGCAGTTGGGTTTAACTTCAGTATCTGTCTGAATATAAAACATCTTACACATAACATGGAACAGGTATTTTCCATCAAGTATTGGTATGTTAAACA
>NW_004524708.1:5435622-5436611 GCF_000260255.1 Octodon degus
CAAGAAAGGAAAAGGGAAGCACAGAGCCATGTACAGCCAAGACCAATTAAGAGCAACTTTATCTTGGCCAACAGTGGGTTCTTTTCTCTTGGGATCATGGCTGATGCATTCCCATGAGGCCAGCCTTTTGAGGGAGCTGTAAATAAATTAGGCAGAAGTTCAGAATTAAAACTACACACAAAATACTCAAGGAAACTAAGGAAAAGATGTCTCACTAGAGTGAATATCAACATAGGTTGGAAGTGTACAATCCAATAGAAAGCCCATTGCTTCAATGTGCAATAACAAAACTTAAACATCCACCAGAGATATCCATAACTAATTTGAAACAGAATAAGATTAAGCAAAAATTAAAGACAAAGACATGTCTACTAAGATTATTCAGTCTGGGAAACAGAAAAAGAAAAGCACAAGAAAAATGAACAAAAGCATAAAAGACTCACAGGGCCATCAAGCATATAAATATATGCTAATGACTCTCAAAGTGAAAGGAGAGAAAAAGAAGAATTTTTGAAGAAATATCATCAATTATTTGAGGGAAAACAGGAATGTACATATCTAAGAAGCTCAATGAACTCTACACAATATGAACCTAAAGATGTTATCAACTTAACACAAAACTGTCAAACTTGAAGACAAGGGATACTCTTGGAAGTAGAAAGATAGAAGCAATTTGTCATAAAAAGGAATCTTTATTATGACTAAAAACTGATTTCTCTTCAGAAACCATTAAGGCCAGAAAGCAATGTGATCATATAAGGGGTGACTGAAAGATGCAGTGAATATATATGTTTTAAAAATTAACTAATTATAGTAAAAGACATATTGACTAGAACAACAGAGTATTGTTTCAAAGCAAGAGAACTTATTTGCAGGATGATTAATGTCAATGTGTCTTTTACTATAACAAATATTTTATTGCAAATATCCACCACATTTTATAATCACCTCTGGTCGATAAAATCAATTTCTGTAGAATAAAAATGTTA
>NW_004524708.1:5453970-5457435 GCF_000260255.1 Octodon degus
AATAAATAAATAAATAAGACAAGTCTCAAAATGTCACAGGTTTTGTGATTTTATTTTCATGTATCTATATTAGTTTAATCCACTATAATGAATTGCCACAGTCTGGTAATTAAACAAAAATACTGAACTCTCATGGCTTTCATGGATGAAATCCAAGTTCTAGGTGTTGGCATACCGTGCATCTGGTGGAAGTCCGCTCCTTACTCTGCAACCAGCTATCTCTGCCTGTATCATCCCAGGGCCGAGAGCAAGGTGAGTATACTACCACATCCCTCATGTGGGGACTCCGATCCCATACATAACGAATTTGTGAGGCCCACCGGCAGCATTTCCTAATGTCCACCCTTTTAGGTATGCACATCCCAGAACTCCCACCTCCTCGTAGCATCATGGCTTAGACTTTTCAATATACAAGATTTGCAGAGTTACAGCTATTTGATTCATAGCAATATAAATATATTGGCTAGCTAAGTGTGCACAGAGAAAGGTGTATCAGTGATGGCCAGGTGCTGGGAGGAGAGAGAATAATTTTGTCTTGGGCCAAAGTATTTCTTTTGGAAATGAAGAAAATGTCCTGTAAGTAGACAGAAATGGTCATTGTACAATACTGTAAAAGTACTGAATGTCACTGAATCATAAAATGTTGAGATTTATCCTATGTGAATTTTACTTCAATTTCAAGGAAACAGCTTCACAGTCCTCAAATCATAGACTATAACTCTTAAACTTGTCATAGATAGATAGATAGATAGATAGATAGATAGATAGATAGATATAGATAGATATGTATATGACAGTAATTACTTAGAGTAAAAGAGGCACAGATTTTCTAAATATTGTCATTTTTCATAGTTCATCAATATCTACAAAATAGTATATGCTTTTCTTAATTTGAAATACAATTTTATTCTGATTCTAAACAAAAAGGAATGGGAATGACAGTAACAAACAAGATTTCACCACCGAGTTATAGTATATGCTTTGTACTGTGTTCTTTCACTTAGGGTCTGTGCCCTCCCTGGTCACCATCAGCCATTCATCAGCCCTCTCAGCTCTGTTTCAGTCACAGGGCACCATCGCAGTTACCTGCATAAATGAGCTGTGCTTTTGTTTAGGTCTCTTCCTGAAACACTTAATTGCTACATCAGCCTGGGAACAGTTATGTACGGTGAAGATTTGCTTCAAGCCTGGGCCCTTTGGGCAGACTGTGCCATTATCATCTTACCAGAGGGCATGAGTATCCACTTTTCTATGTTTTCAGATGCTGGCTGGTCAGAGAATGGTACCTGGAGCAGTAGCATTAGCCTGATGTGACAGAAAGTTACAAATGCAGAATCCCAAGATCATCCACGACGTGCTGACTCAGACCCCGCATTTATCATGTACCCAGATGATTTATGTGCACAGTAAATTTGAGAAATACATAGCACTGATCTCTAGTTTTGTATTTATACCATTAGGTCTTTCTTGTTACTGGTCTCTACAGAGTTACAGACCAGTGAGCTCCTTGAGGGAAGGACATATAATTTATCACTGCACCCTTCCATGTACAGGTCTGGGGTGTGAAAGTGAAGTGGATTATCTGATCCTCAGAGGAGGACTTTCTTCTCTAACTCATGAGTATACTACTTTGTAGATGTTGGTAGTGATAACAGTATGAATGCAGAAATTTTTTTATCTTGAGCTTTATTTTTAATTTTTTTATTGGTACATGTTTGCATTTCTTTTGTTTTTCTGTATTTTAGGGAAGGATCTACAGGGTATTCAGGTTCTCACTACTAGATCGGACTGGTAGTGATTCTCCTGTTTATAGCCTCCCAAGTGCTGGGATTATGGGCGCGCACTGCCATGTCCAGTCTCAGTTGCTGTTTTAGCATGCCCCGGGGATGGGGCCAGCATGGCAGGCTGGGGGGATTGAACCTCTGGTCCTCTGTGCCTGCTTGCAGGTGCTTTAATATACTAAGCTAGTTGGCCGCCCAGTGTTTGTGTTTCTAACAGTTTAAAGTCATTCTGGAGAATGGCTACATGTACATATTACAGATTTTTCCCCCTATCCTCCTTTCCCATCCCTCCCTCTCCCTTTTTAGGCAAGGTCTTGCTGTGTAAATCCAGCTGAGCTTGAAGTCACTAAGTAGCCCATGCTGGTCTTGACCTTGTGGCGATCCTCCTGCCTCAGCCTCCCCAGTGTTCTAGTACAGGCCTGTGCCACCACTCCCTGTACCACCACTCCTGGCCACACGCCCTTTCATTATACTTTCCATCTGTGTCCTTGTTCTGTTGGACCCCTCCCTGTTGGACAAGATCTAGCCCCTTGTCCATCCTTTCTCATTTTCTTTGTTTGGATTTTGCCTCACTCAAATGAGAAATACCACATGAGACTTGTGTGTCTCGCTTCTTTCACTCAGTATTACATTTTCCAGATGCGTCTGCTTCCCTACAAATGCTACTCTAGCACAGAGTAGTGTTCCACCATAGAGAAGTACCACACTGTATTTATCCAGTCATCTGTGGATGGGTGGACAGGACACATCCAGGATTTAGCCATTACAAACTGTGCTGCTGCAAACATAGGGGTGTGTGGATCACTGTAGTATCCACAGTGATTTAAGCTCTCTGGGGAAAACACCTAGCAGAGGAATAGCTGGGTTGTATGGAATTTCCAGTTACATTTCCTTGAGAAATCTCCAGACTGGTTTTTATGAGGTTCTCACTAGCTTGCTTTCCCCCCGGTGGGGCAAGAGGGTCCCTTCTTCCTTGTTCTTGTTTGGTTTCCTGATGTTATGAATGCAGATTTTTTTGGTCCCCTAAATTCACACAGGATTTAATTGTACAAATATTATGTTATTGTTTTTAAGAAGACAGAAAGTCTGGCTCTGATGTTTAGAGATGAAGTCTAGGAGAAGTAATTAGATTATGATTAGTCTTAATGTTTAACATATCAGTACTTGATGGAAAATACCTGTTCCATGTTATGCCTAAGATGTTTGATATTCAGACACATAGTGAAGTTAACAAAACTGCATAAGATGTAGGGTAATAATAAGCTTGTCTTCTGAAGGGTTAAAAACCTAAGTTTGCAGACCAAAAATTAGAGAAATAGAAGGACTGCAAGAAAAGCCAACATTTTGACCATAGCCTTTCAAGGTCAGTGAAGACTCAGGACATAGGAGAACCTATGCTGTAACATCATGTAACTCAGTTATGTCCCAAATTTTCTGATCAAGGAGATTATGGGACCACAGAGCAATGTGATACATGATACAGTGTATGCCTAAGAGGAGTCACCTGGGGAGAAAACATTCTCTCAGGCTTTCACAGAGAGCAAATTGGTCAAGCAATGGCAGTGACTCATCCACATGGCTGACACTGACAAAGGATCTGCAACCTGCGGTACAGGGTTACAGGATAAATCCTGAGAGTACTTCACTGACATTATCAGATACAAAAGTTACATTTCTTGTTATA
>NW_004524708.1:5457712-5460149 GCF_000260255.1 Octodon degus
TCCTGAAAGAGTTAATGGGAAATTTCAAAAGGGTGCTAATCCAAGCCTCCATTTATCCTTTAAGGAAGTATGCAGAATTAGCCATTGTGAATTTATGGTTCCCAGCACGGAGCAGTTAATGTGTTACTAACATTGAGTTATCACACATAAAGCCACTTTCAGCATTTCTCAGTTAAAGAGACTTTGCAGATATAATGTGGGTTCAGGACACTGAGAGAAGAGATTATTGGTAGGTCCCATCTAGTCATTGTGAGTTGAGAAAAAGAAAACACCCATTCATTCATGCCCAAGGTTGGTTAGACAAACTGATGACAAAAGAAGAGTTATAAAGATGTGTGACATTATTGATTTGATGGATGAACAAAAGAAAGCATATACAAGAAATGCAGGTGCCCCTGTGAGCCAGAAAAAAGCAAATGAACTTTCTCCTACAAGCTTAGGAAAGAGGATAGCTTTTCATTGCATTGATGTTTGCCTAGTGAACCCCATGCCCACATTTTCTCCCACATAGTCTTTTATTGTCCATTTTAAATTTAGACTTCACTTTGTGTTAATCTGTGTCTGAGTCATGAGTTTAGATTAAGATGATATTTTTATTATTTGCCTTTAATTGCCCAATGTCCTAGTGGCCTTTGTTGAGAACATCTTACCTCAATGCTTGAGGTATTTCTTGTATCTCTCTTATGTCTAATTCATCCTGTGTCTCCTTTTGCCAATAGTGTATGGACTTAACTGCTTTGATTCATGTACAAAAAAAAAATATTGAAATCAGGTTGACTACTACTTAGTTTTCTTTTCTGAAGGAGTGAATTCCAGCTTAACCCAATAGTAAAATATATCCTTAAACTCCTATACTTAAAATAGCGACAAATGTACTCCTGAAACGATAGAGAATGTAAAAGTAGATCTAATTGAACATAGGATGTTATTATATCATTCATTAAAAAAATCTCAAATCAATAGAGAAAAGATAAACATGTAAATTAGTAGTTTTGGTACAACAGAAAAAAGACAAAATTGGATAATTCTCTGAAGTATATATTAGATTTTTAGATGAATTCCAAAATGTAAATAAAAATTATATAATTGCCAAAAGAAAACATCATGTAATACAGCAACCATTGTTGAATTCCTATTACTATGTTTAATGACATTTTGTGTCATTTCTAATGCTTTTTAAATTTTTTTTAAAAAAGCCTTTCATAATTTCTGAGTCATGAAACAAATCTATAATCCAAAATTCAGAATTAGCAAATAAGAAATAAAAATAGATATATAATATTAGAAGAACTTTATGTGATAAAAAGTACCATATGCAAATTACAAGAGCAGGATACATACTGGGAAAAAAAGAATACACAAGACAAAATGCTGCGGTTTGTATCCGGATGTCCCCCAAAGGCTCATGCAATCATGGGGGGTTGCTTTTCAGAGGCAGCTGAATCAAGAGTTTGTGTTAGATTTATTGTCCAGTGCTGGGGTTATGTGTGTGAGTGCTCTAGGGTGGGTAGCTCGAATACAAGGTAAGAGACAGAAAAAACTTCTCTCTTGCTCCTCCCCTTCTGCTCTTGTTGCCTTCACTGTCTTCCACTATCATAAACCGCTGCCCTTTGCCATGCGCCACCCTGTCGTGGAGCCAGCTGATAGCGAACTGAAACCTCCACAAACTGCCAGCTCCATAGATTTTTTTCTCCTTTAACTTTGGTTGTCAGATATTTTCTCTCAGCAAGAAAAGAAAAGTAATTAAGGAACATTCTGAAGACAAAGTGAGAAGTTTCAAAAATAGAAAAGAAAAAGCCAACAACTTTTCAGAAGCAGAGGTTAACCAAATAAACAGAAAATTCACAGAAAACGAAATGCAAATTGATAGGTCCTCACAATTAGGCCCCTCCCAACCTAAAGAGAAAAACCTCCACAGACCAGTCTGTCCAAATAGGAAAAAACCCTCACTCAGCCTGAGAAAGGAAAGTAAGTCTATTTATCAGGACAGCTCCCAGGCTTGGTTCTCAGGCTTAAAGAAAACCCTGTAAATCTACAGAAGGACACACTGTAAATCAGCAGAGTGCCACTGTCAACCTGTACTTCCCTGCCCCCAAAGAGGCGCCAGACCTACTCAAGACCCCTGAGAAATTTAAAATTTTCTGTCTTCCTCAGTGAAATGCCAAGGCCAGAGCCTGAGGCTAGTGTACGAATCTGGCTGTCTTGCTTGATTCGTGGTCAAGGGCCTTGTTGCCCTGGACCAGGTTGCACCCAGCCTAAAATAAAGATGTCGCTGCTTGCTTCAATCATAACTGTCCTAGCGGTCTTGGTTGCTCTTCGGGGTCTAGCCTGACACAAATAACTTGTGGTGATATGAAAAGATGTTTAGGCTTGTTTATACAAAAAGAGAAATGGACATTAAATACATAGAGTGGTCTCTCACTTATCACAGAGGTTA
>NW_004524708.1:5460249-5463593 GCF_000260255.1 Octodon degus
GACATTATCAGATACAAAAGTTACATTTCTTGTTATATAAGTCTTGATTTATCTTGGGCTTAACGATCCAGCAGAAAAGTATAAAAATGAGGTGCATAAAGTAAAGCCATATTAATACACTGAGCTGTGAAAGGCTCAAGTCAACAACTACTGCTGGACTGTGTTGGATTGTTTTGCTGAATTCACACACCTGTAGTATTTAGATGCCAATGAAATACCCATTTCTGTTAGGACTAAACAAAAAAAGGTGATACAAAGGAAGCACCATTTTGTATCTGTATATGCAGAATAGTTAGGATAGATATACACCTACTTTCACTTAACTCAATGAGAAGAAAGATTTGTACCAATAGTGTTTGGGCAGAATATTCTTTCTACATCTTGTTCCATGGATAACCACTAACAAGTTAACAATGTACAATGTATTAATTATTGAGATGGTCCTATTAATCAATTTTTAATCTGTCTCATTGATATTTGTTTCTCAATACAGTAAAATAAAATAATACAATAAAAAATAAAATAGCTAGAATAGATATATAGCTACTTTCTCTTCATTCAATGAGAAGAAAGGTTTGTACTAATAATGTCTAGACAAGATATGTCTGCATCTTGTACTCTGAATAACTACTACGAATACAATATGCAATGTATTAATCATTATAACTGTCTTACTAACTTGTTCTGAAACTATCTCATTGCTTTTTCTTTCCCATTAAAATTAATTTTTAAAAAATTATGATGAGTCTGTCAAGGTGAAAGCCCATGGTCAAATCCTGTTGACTTTCTAAAAAGATGAAGAGAAACCACTGAAACAGAGAGACACACACTCTCTCCTGCCATGAAGCAATACAGAAAAATGAGCATTTGTCAGAGCCTCCAAAATGTTGTCCAGACTTCCCGCCTCCAAAACCTAAGCAAACCTCTTTTATTTATAAAGTAGCTTGCCTCTGTTCTTTCACTGAAATAATAAAAAGCTGAGTAATATAGTAGGGGAAAATGCTACAGTTCAAGCTCAGCTATGTGTAAGTTTTCCACATCAGGATTTATTCTGCATCATGAAGCTAATAAAACTAACACAGTAATGAAAAGCAAATGGTTACAGAAGCCAAACTTCCCCAGAGCAGAGGATAATTTGACAGTTCATTGTCCCCTGTTTGCCAAAATACTTCCCTGACCCATTGCTCATTGTGGAAAAGCCTCTGTGGGTGGGACTGTCACTGCATCTGGGTGTTAGGGGTCTATGTGGGGAAGCACAGCTCAGCATGCTTGTGACTGGGCTTGGCCTGTAGCAAGTGGCAGCAAGTGTTGTGAGGATTCCCTACTCAAGAGCTCCTCCAACTACACAAACTATTCTCAAGCTTCAATAAAAACATTTGCCTGGAAGTGTTCCGCTACATAGGCTCAAGTGCTTCTCCTCTTTCCTTTCTTCCTCTAATATCTATTATCTCATTTTAAAAAAGAGGCACAATCTTGTCCTCAAAACACACCCTCTACATTAATAAAGACTTTTAAGCAAGGAATTGAAGCATACCTGGATAAATATGGCAACATAGGTGTAGTCAAAAATGGCAGAGAGGCCCAGGTAGGTAACACTAGAAGGAAAGAAGGTGTAAGTATGGTGTGAAGAAGAGTTAGAGTCAAGGTTAAGCAGAGCCTGAAGTGATTTACAAAGATGATGGACTCTGACTGGTGTTTCCTATAATCTTGCTATATGAACCACGGATAGAAATAGATTTTACATCATGTCCTAGTACACACACGTAGAATGGAAACATATTTCATGAATCAGTATTTGAGCTCATTAAATATCATGAAGTCCTGGCTGGGGCTGTAGCTCATTGGTAGAGCATTTGCCTAAATATCTTGAAGTCCTATCATTTCCATGGGCCGGTTCTAGATTACACAGTAAAGCTGTGATGTTTACTCTACAATATTTCTAGACTTTCAAAGTTTCTTTTGATTACACCTAGGTACAAGTTTTTAACCTGAGTGCCAATGTCTATCAATATTATTGAGAAGATAATGGGATTTTCCCTCTATTCACGTGTTATGTACATTAGGTCTTTTGGGTTTTTTTAAATGATCTCAAAAGCATGTTCACAGGTTAAAATGAATTTGAGCACAATAGACTATATTTCCTATATATTTGTGAATTGAGCAAAGAATTATTTAATTACAAATTTAAAATTTTGTATACAGGGCAATTCATTAAACTTTGTGTGCAGTTCTAAGAGGTTGGTCAAATGTATAACACTGAATAATGAACACAGCAAGTAAATAAAATAATATGCAATGTTTGAATTTCTAACTGTGTCACAAATGCCATTGTTAGCAGTTTGTTTGAACCAGTATTCAAATAAATTCCATACATTACAATTAGTTAGTATGAGGGCCGTGGTGGCACGCGCCTGTAATCCCAGCTCTTGAGAGGCTGTAAACAAGTGGATCACTATGAGTCTAATCTAGTCATGAGACTCTGAATACCCTGTAGACCTTTCCCTAGTTTTTTTTTTTTGTTTTGTTTTGTTTAGGTTAGGGCATTTTCTCCATCTTTCTCCATTCCTCCTTGCAATATATTTGTCAAAGAAATTGGATCATTCATTTTGCATAGCTTCCCACAACTGGACCTCTGCCAACTGTATTGTTAAACATGTGTTGATCAACATAAAATATGTTGTTCGGCCTGTTATTCTGTCTTGTTCATCTCTGCTAAATTCAATCTGGAGGCTTGATGAGGTTGGTACTCATTTTAGTGAGTTGAGTAAAATCATTTATATATAAATATAGACATGAGGTTTTCAAACACTTGGTTTATGTACTTTTAAATCAAATACACATACACAGCAGTTTCAAAAACAAATATGTAACAGTACGATCACCAACAATATGCATTTTTATTAATTTCATAGAGAAAGAAATAGCAGAGTTTCCAAACACATTTTTTTATTTTTTAAATTTCTTAGTTATTTATTTTTTCACATTCTATAGGGATTTAAAGTTTAGCATATCGACAGTTGATGGAAAATACCTGTCCCATGTTATGTGTAAGGTGTTTGATATTCAGACAATATGCATTTTGATAACTTTTTTGGTAAGATTTCTCCACTAACAGATTTCTCACTAAGGATACACAGATGAATGACTGGGATTTAGAGACAATTGTAAGGGGCTGGGGAGATGGCTCAGTGGAATAAGCGTTTCCCTGGCAAGCATAAGGGCCTGAGTTCAATCCCCAGTTTGGCCAAAAAAAATAGAGACAATTTTAATAGTTCTATTATGAACATGCCATCAAGTAGAAAATAAAAGGCATACGCCCTACTTAAAATTAAAAGTTTTATTTT
>NW_004524708.1:5468187-5470519 GCF_000260255.1 Octodon degus
TTTCCCACACTTTTAAAACTACTTCTAATGTTCTTAACCATTTTCTAAACTTATAAATCTATGTAATTTTAACAGCATACACATACTGTATGGTACAGCAAAATCCCATGATATAATGAAAATTCCACGATAAATAATTTAGACTAATTTTTTTTTTGAAAACCTGCTAAACAGTGAGTCTGTGAAAATCGAGTTGTAAGATAGCAAAGGACTACTGTAATAAAATATTATTTTTCACTCCTCAAAATGGCAAAAAAAACCAATTATCCAGTTTAGTAAGAGATGGAGGTGTGTGGAAATAGACCATCCATGCTTGCTTGTGGGAATATAACGGTACAATTTGTTTGGAAGGGAATTAAGCAGTACTTCATTAAACTGAATATGCATATTTACCCTTTGACCCATCAATTCCAATTCCAGAATATTTCTTGAAGATGTATGTTATAGTTACTGTAAATTTTTCAAGAAGCCATTTGCACTCATAATCACTTTAACATTTTCATAGTTATAAGACTTGATCTTGTTACTGACTGGGCAAATAAAAAAGTAAATATACTATAACATAGCATATTATCTTTATGAAAACTTTTTTTTGTATTTTAGGGAAGGGTCTACAGGGTATTCAGGGTTTCACTACTAGATTGGACTCATAATGATCAGCCTGTTTAACAGCCTCCCAAGAGCTGGGATTACAGGTGTGTGCCACCATGCCCGGTCTCAGTCTCTGTCTCAGCGTGCCCTGGGGGTGGGGCTGGCACAGAATATGAAAACATTTTATACCCTCCTTTCTTGTTACTTGAAATTCAGAATAAAATGAATGTCACTGCTAAGGCTGTAGCTGTTGTACCTCCAAATACCTCTTTTCCCTACCAATACCCATGCACATGTTTTGAGGGTTCTAGACTGCTCCAGGAGTATGCTGTCATAGGGCAAGGAAAGGCAAGGGCTGTGGTAACCAGGAAAGAAAGACACTAAATCTAGAGGACTAAGCACTGGGGATGCAATGGGTTTATAGCAGAATTGAAAAGGATTTGTACAACCTTATAAATGTGCTACAAAAGAAAACCTTTCTGTTAAAGAAGAAGCAGGCATTTCTGGCTCTGAAATATTAAGCTTGACTCTTGTCTCAATTCAAATGAATACTTACAAATCGTACTTTGATTTTATCTAAGCATTAGGTTGGGACAGACAATAGTAAGAGTGGGAAAGATTATGAAACCTACCTCTTTATGGCATAAAACAGTGATAGTGAATGTTTTGGAGACCCAGTGTCAAAACTGCAATCCCAAACCCACTTATTTATCCCAAACTGCCAACGCTGCAGTTAACCCAGAATTCTGATGTTTTGGCTTAGAAAAAGCACCTCATACAGTAACATCTTTTGTCATAAAAGAAAAATGAATAATATGAATATCATAAGTTCACCAGCACTGCTGTAGGCAAACAAACTCACCTCACACAACCTTAAGGAGGGTGGATCAAGTGAAACTGAGGGTGCAAACTCTGAGAAACACTTGCTCTGATGGGTGCATAAACGTAGGGGGAACTACCTGCTCAGGCCCCCCTCTTGTCCATCTTTTGGACAGGAGCTTTCTTTCCCTCAATAAATATATTCTGCTCAAGAAAAAAAAAATGTAGGCAGCCCTGAATATGAGCGCTCGCCCAGCACTGAGTGATGAGTTCTAACTCTCCCTCACACCCCAGAGACCAAAGGCTGGCCTATCTCACAGGCACTTGCTGACAGAAGTGGAACAGACACCAGGTCTCTAAAGAAGACACAGAATATTCTCCCTGCACTTGGTGTTGCCACCCTTGCCATTCCTCTGAAGAAATGCTCTCAGGACAGCGCAGTCAGCCTCTGAGTGTAGATAAGACCACAGTTCCATATTGGAGCCTGGCTTGATGACCACAGTGGCACAGCCAGATTCAACTACACCCAGGTCATGCTGCTTGAGCACCAGGGAAATGAGGTAGGGCGAGTCAACAAGTGTGGGAGACCATTAACTGGTGTCCATTTTGTAATAGTATCAGCCGTTCTCTTAAGTTTCTATTCCCCTGCTGAGTTAAGTTTATGGTCCTTCTCTCCTTGTCCATTCCCTGTGAATCACGTGCTCTGCCCCAGGGGTTGCACCTTCCCCCATTGCCTAGATACCTGCTGACCCCTAGAGCCGAGACTTCCTCATTCCTACACCTCTTATATATACCCAACACCTCCCCTGAATAAACTGAGACTTGATCAGAATCCTGTCTTGTCTCCATTCTTCACGTCTCCTGTCCTTTGTCCCCTCTTCAATTCCCTGCTCCTCCCCCAGGTGACCTTCGTTGACTGACC
>NW_004524708.1:5470619-5471623 GCF_000260255.1 Octodon degus
AGTGCCTTCACCCAGCCTCTGGCAATCTGGTTTGTTTCCAGTCTATGCATACTTAAATAGTCTTACAAAGAGTACCTAGACCATGTGTTTTTAAAATACTTTTGCTTATGTATTTTTGTGCATCAATTCCTAAAAGTGGAATTGTGAGGCCAAAGAGTAAGTATGTAATTCTTCTAGAAATTATTATCTATGCCTACACAGGTGCTTATGAATTTGCATTTCCACAGGAATATACAAAAATGCCTGACAGCAGAGCATGCTGTCAAACATTTCCTCTGCTCTAATTTAACAGGTAAGAAATATTATCTTATTACAATTTTACCCTTCATCCCTCTGTTGTGCATAGATGATGTAAGAACATTTTCAAAGGATTATGAGTCATATACCTCATGATTCATACTTTCCCATGAACTTAATGCTCAGATCCTCATAAACTTTATGTTAATATTCTAAACCCATTGCCCTTCAGAGGTATTTGGGTTTTATCTATATTTTCAGAAGTCTTTTGTAATTTAGAAATACTGCTTTTGAAACAAATTGCAAATAATTTTCCAGTTTATGAAATTTCTTTTTATTTTTCTTAGCTTTTTTGTAACCAGGAGAAAGATTCAATTTCAGTATAATTACACTGATCTTATCAGTTCACTACGGTCTCTAGATTTTAAGTAATAAGGGAAGTTGCCCATAATCCTTGACGATAATTTCTCCAAATATTCTATTATTTTTTCAAATTTTATTTTGAAATGGTTAGAGTCACAGAAAGTAACAAACTTTTCCTCATTTGGGTGAAGGTCCATCTGCTCTATGTTCAATTTATTTCAACATTTTTCACGAATGTTAATCATGCATAATTAATTATACAAAATTATGGTATAATAGTCAAACTAAAGAAATAATACAACCCTTTTCATCCTGGAATAATTCCACCACCAGAATTTACCCACAAGAATTCATCCGTGCATGCTTGTGTGTGTGTGTGTGTGTGTGTGTGTGTGTGTGTGTGT
>NW_004524708.1:5477763-5479560 GCF_000260255.1 Octodon degus
GGAGAGGACGAAAGGGAGGGAAGGAAAGTGAGAATGAGAGGAAAAAGGGAGATTACCACTTTGTTCCTGTGCTGCTCCTGGTCCAGATCTCCATTTGTGCTTTCATAGCTCTGACTCACAGCAGCCTCCCTCCTGTTCCAAAGATTGAAACGATCTCCACAGATCATGGATGAGAACTTTTGTTCTCTACCTGTGCTCTTACTGTCTGTCAGAGACAGATCCAGTAACCTTGTGCCTTACTAGTCCTTTAATGTTAATGAAACAGATTCTAAATTTTTCTTACCCTTTCTTACTGCTTTTTGTGAAGAATCAGTCTGAAACACCCCACCTGCCACTGCGTAACAAAATTTTGATGGCGTTTGAGCTATCTCATGTTTTACCTTGTAGCTACTATATAACATTCTATCTAAGTTGTCCCTACATTAGAGAAAAGATAAATCATTCTTAATTTTAAGTGGATGAGCACCAACGAGAGGAAAGAAAAAGCAAGACAGATCACTTCTCATGTTGGTTATCTTGTTTGAATATACTTATTTAAAACTGTCTAGCTGATATTACAGTCCTGACTAGATATATTTAAGAAAAAAACGTAAATCATGGCTACAAATGTACAAACTTCTATATTTTATCTAATGATTATTTCAATGTTGAAATTACGCTATGCCTTTATGAGGTCCTTGAGTATATTTCTGATCCATTTAGAAAGGTACTAAAAGGGGCCAGGGAGATGGCTCAGTAGAATAAGCGCTTGCCTGGCAAGTGCAAGGGCCTGAGTTCAATCCCCGGATCCACCAGAAAAGAAAAAAAAGGAAGGTCTTAAAGATAATTCTATGCTTTTTGGGTTTCTGTGAG
The DNA here is from genome assembly GCF_000260255.1 of Octodon degus. Taxonomy (NCBI): domain Eukaryota; kingdom Metazoa; phylum Chordata; class Mammalia; order Rodentia; family Octodontidae; genus Octodon; species Octodon degus. Next base: position 5,478,616 of record NW_004524708.1, read on the forward strand.
GTACAGAAACATGCTTCCCTACTGCTTAGTGAGGCTAGGAACTTGAAAGACAGTCACTTATCAAGCATGCCGAGACTCAGCATCATAAGACTTAAACAGAAAGAAAACTTTTCACATCTATAATGAGATGGAGATGCCAAAAATGGACAAATGAAACTAGAGAAAAAAAAATCACACAGTTACAAAACCTGAATTCTGGAGTCAACTAAGAACCTTGGAAAGAGATTCTGACCATCTTCCCAGCAGCACTACGAGTCCTGGAGGAAGCCAGCAAGCTCCATGCAGGCAGCTCTGACCTCCCACTGGTGAGCTCTCTGATGGGGCTGACAGCCCCTGCCCTGGGAGGCCTGGGAGGTGACTACCCTCACAGCCCAGGGCAGCTGTTCTGGCTCTGAGTCACATCCTGGACACCCTATGTTAGCCTCCTCCTGCCTAAGGTAATCTAATTAGATGTCACCTAGTATCTGATTTGCAGCAAAAGCTTCAAGTTAATCAAACTTCCTAGGCTTTTGGTACATGATTTGCACTACCTTATAGAAAGCTGTCCCATCTATTCAAACATTCAATTATTTATTAATTACTTGTTATCTCTATAGTCTTTCCCATTTCTGTCTCACATATATGTTTAATACATGGGTTTTAACATGTTTCGTTTATTTCTGTTTATGTGAAAAACTGTATCCTGACAAAATAGACTTTCCTTTCATAAAATATCTCCTATAGTTTTATATGACTTCAATTTATACTAATAGTATGTAATACACTTGTGCCTTACTTTTCTTCAGGCAGCACACTATCTTCACTAACCATATGACCATATTTTATCTATTGCTTCCAAATATGATACACCCTACATGACGAGGGCCCTCTTTTTCTTTCCAAATGCAATGGAAACACTTAGCTATGTCCTCCTATGGACCAGTAAATAATGACTATGGCATGTCT
>NW_004524708.1:5479660-5480594 GCF_000260255.1 Octodon degus
GAGAGAGAGAGAGAGAGAGAGAGAGAGAGAGAGAGAGAGAGAGAGAGATTTGTTCCAGGAACTGACTCTTACAATTATGAACTATGGAGGCTGGAAGGTTCCAAGAAATGCATTTTGAGTCTTAGGCTGGGAACAAGAGAGTCAGTGGAGCAGTTCTATTCCGAAGGCAGCTTGGGTCCACTCAAAAAGATATTTCAGTACCAGTTTGACAGCAAAATAAATCCAAAGTCCAAAGTCCATCCAACAAGAATTCTTTCTTACTTGGGCAAGGTTCATCCTTTTGTTATATGCAGGCCTGCACAATTTAGCTGAGCCCAGCCTACAATAGAGAGGGCAGCTGCTTTATTCAGCCTATCACTCCAAATGTTAATCACATCCAAAACCTCCCCATAGAAACACCCAGGAGAGTGTTTGATCACAATCACATAAAATCAACCATGGCCTATTCAAGTTGACACAAGAGATTCTCCACTCTACAACATAGAAAACCCGGGATGTAAGAACTGGATCATGTGTAAATATCATATAGTCTCCCTACTATAAGAACTCAAAAGAAGAAATACAAATAGAAAAGTATAACACAATTAAAAAGAAAGTGAGAACTTGAGGATTGGACAATGAGGAGAGAGCAAGGAGAAAAGCTAGGAAACAGGACAGAGGCAAAGCCATACATTTATATGCACCAGATGGGCAAGGCAATGATCCTGAGAAACATCAGTAGGTTTTTGAAACTAGCAGTTAATTGATAAGATTCTCACCCTGACTAATTATATATGCTGATACCTGTGAACCAAGCATCTGCACTGAAGATAGCAATGTGTAATAGAAGGGTCATGATTGGAATGCCTGCCGTTCTGGTCTAAATACATACTTCTTGTCATGACATACCAATTATTACCATAATGTCTTTCAAGTAAAAGTTTTTGTTTTTTTT
>NW_004524708.1:5481389-5496116 GCF_000260255.1 Octodon degus
TTGGATTATTTGGCTGAATCCAAGCACCTATAGTATTTAGATGCCAGTGGAATTCCCATCTCTGACAGGACTAAACAAAAAAGGAGATACGAAGGAAGGACCATTTTGCATTTGTATATACAGAATAGTTAGGATAGATACACAGCTATTTTCACATAATTCAATGAGAAGAAAGATTTGTACCAATAGTGTTTGGACAGGATATCCTATCTGCCTCTTGTACTATAGATAACCAGTAAGAAAATAACAATGTGTAATGTATTAAGTATTGAAACTGTCCTATTCATCAGTTTTGAAACTGTCTCATTACTATTTGTTTCTCAATAAAATAAGTGTATTATGAGATATGTGCATGTTTAGCTTGATCAGCAGTCAGCAAACTCTCCTGACTGGTAGACTTCAGTCACTTGTACTTTCAGAAAATCATAGTTTTTAATATGTGGGTTCATAATTCCACACTTAGTCTCATCCATCTCTTAATTTTGCTAACTTAAAACATTTAAAGAGATATCTCTTTGTTGATTCCACTTGTATTTTTCATATCATTAATTGGCCTTAGCAGCCTGACATATGCAGGCTGCCTGGTTTGCTCTTCCATTCTTGTACAAACGTGTTTAAATGTTCAATAGTCCTAAAGTTATCAATCCTTTTCATTCAGGATGTATTTGTAGTTTCTGATTCATTCTTGCCTGAGGTCTATTTTGTTAATCTTTTCAAAGAACAAAGACTAGCTTTTATTAATATACTCTATTGCTTTTGTGTTTTATTTCCAAATTTTCCTCTCAGCATATTCCTTCTTTGCTCTCTTTGAGAAGAAAGATCATGGCTAATGGTGTGTAAGATTCTGCATAGAAACCAATCCAAAGTAATGCACATTAGAAGTTTGTTGAGTGACAATTGGAAAACATATCATCTCTGAGGTGCAGAAGTGTATTCTAAATTTTACTTTGAATTTTCTTGACTGAAAAAAGAACAGAACGATTTGAATATTTACAGAGGAAAGGGGACAACCTGAAGGAATGAATGAGCTTTTTTGCAGTACTAGAGATCGAACTTGAAATCTTGAGCTTGCCAGGCAGGTCCTTATGCTGCTGAGCTATTTCCCTGGCCCAGAATGAATGACTTTTGTCTAATTTGTTTTTCACTAAGGTGCAATGACTTCGATTCACTGCAAACTGATTGAGGTTTGAGGAGAATGAAGCAGTGATACTTTTTTCCAAAATAAATGCCAATGGGCCAGAATAGAGTTTGTAAAGCAAAGTTACAAAGAATGACTACCAAAGATAGAATCACCAGTAACATTAAGACGAATTCTTTAGAGCTGGCTTTTTAAAGGAGTATCAGATATGGGAATCTGTGTATGACACACATCATGAGGATCGGAGGTGCAGAGGATGAGATTTCACAGAGAAAATCACAACATAGACTAGAAATACCAACTACTGAAATAAGATTACCTATGCTTCTATATATAGGTAAGTAGAAGAAAGTAACAGCCTAAAGATGTGACAACACCCCATCTAACGGGAAGAGTAGTGGAAGAAACTGGGAAACAGGGTTCTTACTGATACCATATATTTTAAATAAGGAAACAGGATTTTTGCAAGACTTTTTCAATAGCTCTTCAAAGTCAGCAAGTAATTATCTTCCCCACAAAATACCAGAAAAGGAAGTCAATACACTAAAGAACAAGAAAATTAATAGCAGGTAAGAAGAAAGACATCTGACATGTTTTTCTATCTAATCAAATGATATACATGTGCTAAAAACCCACAAATAGAATTTATCCTTTACCAAATGCAGTCAGTCTATTGCCTTCAGTCTCAAAAGATTGCCCATCACACTAAAACTATTTCTATTTGATCACTTTATATCAAAATAGAAAACTCAATCAGTTTAACTAACTTGGACAAGTGGCTGCTTTCTTGTTTAAAAATATCCATGCATCTAGAATTGTTGTTTCACCTAAAGGAAGAAGTTTAGTCCTATATCATTTTAAAGGCATTTTTCCTTAAAGGTAATTGGAAGAGATTTACAGATCTGTGTTCATACCAACGAAATTTGAATTACTTCAACAAAAGATTTATTTTGTGATTCTTCAAATGGAAAATACTCAGAATATCAACTGCTAAATGTCAAATCCTTGCCCTTTCTAGATCTCTCAACAGTTATAAGTGTTACAGCTTTGGAAGGTGATATATGGGCTGTGGGTGTGGCTCAGTGGTAGAGCTCTTGCCCCGCATGTACAATGCCCTGGGTTCCATCTCCAGCACACACACACACACACACACACACACACACACACACACACACGAGATGTGTGTGTTACATGAGGCAATAAATGGTGATTACTGTAATTGGGGTATTAAATTTAAAAAATCATACTAATGTTTTCTTTTTAAAACTTTGGAAATCAAATAAATTTAGTAAAATTTTGTCAATTCAACCAACTGCTGGCACTATCCATAAGCACTCAAATAAGAATTCACTCCCTGATTAACTAAACAATGTACACAACTTGGCCTCTCGCTCTAATAGAATGGCATATTCCCGCAAGTCAGAATATAAAAAGAAAACAGAAAGATGGCTCAGAAAGACACAGAAGAGCAAAGTATTTTCTCTGTCACAATTTAATGAGGCATTAACTCTCAAAAAAGAGATTATTTTTTATCACACAACCAGGATGAATGTCCATCTCAGATCTCCTAAGCTGAATAAAACACTGCTAATGACCTTTGCCCAACTATCTTTGGAGTAAAAATTTATCAGTCCAGTTTCTTCCTCCAACACACACACACACGGAAATGTGGTTGAAATAGCATGGAGGGTGAACCCTGAGTTTTATAGATACAGAATAAGTGACCACAGAAAGTTAAATATTCATGGAACTAGTATTGGGCATTCTGCCTCCCTGTAACCCTTTTCTCAGCAAATACAGCTTCTACTTACTTTGCTTGACTGTATGCCTTAAATCAGTAGGACCAAAGACATGTGAGGCAAAAGATAAAGATTCTCTGGAAGCTCAGAAAAAAATGCTGAACAGTAACTAAGCCCTGATCCATGAAAGAAAGCTAAACAAATGTCAAATTTTGCAAATAGTAATAAATCTCTTTCAAGTGACACATATTTGGAATCATGACATTTTATTTTTGCACACTCATAGGAAGAAATTCAAGCTTAGTTTCCACAGCCATTGTGAATGGGTCAAGCAGTTAAATTCCAAACTACTCTCATAGAAATAGAGCAAGAACAAAGCAGGACAACTTATCATTTTGAATAAGGTCAACTCTGGATTCTCCCAAAGGAAAGCATTTCTTAATATTCTTTCTTTAAGAGCAATGTAAAATGAAACTATACAAAGGCAATATTGCCTTGAAATTCCATCTTGAAAAATAAAAATGTTCATATCCTGGAATAGTTGCACAGTAAGGAGACTGTGGAACATGTAAAGTCTGACTGGACTTTGCCTCTAGTTACATGGTCTGGGCTGAATATAACACTGCCTACTCTGATGCTCAGGGAAATCATTAGGCCTACTAAGAAATAATAAATCATCCTCCTAATCCATAAACAAGACTAGAAAATGAGCAGAAATCCCATAACTGTGCTACAACATAGAACATCAGAATTGTAACAATGTGAAATAAACATTAAAACAATAAATTCAAAATAATACATTTTTCAATTCAGCTTAGAAATCTCACTTCACAATTTACTTCTGATGAGTTGAATTTCAAAAAATGATCTCCTAAGGGCACATTTTGACCTGATGCACAACGGAGGTTCCACCCTGAACTCAAAAGGACATGATGCTGTAGACATGTGACCTCTACTTCCATCACAATAGCCAGATAAGAATAGATTTAGTCAAGAGTTTTCCCCCACCACATAAGTGTGTGCAATGTAGTGAGGCATATATTTTGTCTAGTAATACTTTTTCTAATGGCCACATGTAAACATCTTGCCTATGTCACATTTGCTGTAGTTTGTATGATTCTAGATGTTCTGAAAAAGAAATGTTCACACAGGTGGTATAACTATGTTTTTGTTTTGTTTTGTTTTGTTTTGTTTTGTTTTGCTTTGCCTAACCTGAAATATTTGCATTTCACCACATACATAAAAGTTAGTATCCAAGGATAAGGTCCATTGGACCTAAGTGTTAAATGAAGATATAGCAAACTTAAGAATAAAACTTACTTTAAAGTAGCATCAAAACCAGAAATATCAAATAGAAGAAACATTGATTTTTAAACTAAAGAAATAAACAAAAGTCAAGCAGAGAAATTTCCTGACAGAGAAATACAGAATAATGAAAATACTAATCACAAAAACAGTGAGAAGCAGAAATCCTTACAACATAAATACTGAAAGATAGAAAAACTAAATGCCGGTGTTAATGTTCTTGAAAAGTGCTTTTCACCTGCAAGGACTTTACAGAGGTTAACATCTACAAAGGGTTCATGAGTGCTCCACAGTCATGTGAAATATCCTGGAAGTTATTGTCATGGATTCCCAAGAGGCTTGCTTCTCCTTAACCTTTCTCTCAATCCTTTCCTTGATCACGTCTATTCGTGGTGATATTGACCCCCTGGTATTCAGACTAAGGCCTCCTATAGGGCATTGCTCTGCAATGTGCCTCAAGAGCATTAAAAGCTGAAATGCCACCATCACCTCATTCACTAACATGTCAATCTTGAACTGAGGACATCCAGCTTCCATGAATGAAATATAGCACCAAGGCACATTTGCTACAAAATAACAATTCCAATGAATTTCTCCACTTGAGAACATCCACAGCTCAGGCTATGGAGAAAGAATACGAGTACTGTGGGATCTCATTGAAAACCCCAGTGCTCTAGGCCCTTAGGTGTCTGGGAACCTAAGTGAGCAGGAGAACCAGAAAACCACTCATGGCCTACACTCTTAGGCACTGGGAGCCCTCTATTTCTTGGGACTTGTGCACAGTGATAGTTTCATTATGTGGATAAATCTTCAGTCTCCTTGTGTGATATCTTTTGTGCCTTTATACATTCGGTTAATGTCTGGAATTCTGTTTTAATGGATGAAGTGCAAACACTATTTCAGAGGAGGTAGTAGAAAAAATAAGGAATTTGGGATATGGAAAAATGTAAGGCTTACTACAACCTAACCTCAAACCTTTGGGAAATGACTTCAGATCTTTCATAGCATAGGGGAATATGAGATAGTTTGCTAGGAGGTTGCAGTAGATAGAGAGCCAAATATGGCACAGGTCACAGAAAATGTAAGTGCTCAAGTGAAGGTTAGTTTCTTTGGAAAATCACTAGTTTATTAGAAACTACTGCATGCTACAGCAGTGGTCAGAATTATATGAATTAGGACTGTAGTTGCTGTTTCCCTTTATGTTGCCTTGTGAAGCAAAATGTCAAAAGTACACCCCGGTCAAAAGACAGCTACCCTTATATAATTGCACTGCTACTACTGTTGGTCCATTGAAAGAAGTTAATGCTCCAAGTCTTCTTTCTCTTTAATTTTTATGACTTTTTTTTGACCAATTTTGCATGTTTATATTTGGGTTACCTGAACAACAAATTTGAAGATGACAATGTGCAGTATAACATTACTTGTTTTCTTCTTTTTATTTTGTTAAAAAAAATTCTGTGTCGAGAGCACATTGGCCAAGCAATGGCCGTGACTCAACCACATGGCTGACACTGACAAAGGTTCTACAATCTGAGGTACAGGATCTCAAGATAAATCCTGAGGGGATTTCACTGACCTTATCAGACCCAAAAGCTACAACTCTTGTTGCATAGGTCCTGCTTTACCTTGGTCTTAACCATTCAGTAGAAAAGTATGAAGATGAAATATAGGACGGAAAGCCATGTTGTTATGTTGAGCTGTGGGGGACTCACGTCAATAATTTCTGACATTGCCAATTAAACAGAAGACCCAATGCTATTATGGGCTTCTGTACTCTTTTAGAATATTTTGCTGAGTTTACACACCTATAATATTCAGATAACGGAACTTAACAAAAAAAGGGTACACAGATGAATGTCCATTTTGTATCTGTGTATTCAAAGTGATTAGGATAGATGTATAGTTACATTCTGTTAATGAATAGAATGATTTGTTCTAGTGGTGTTTGTAAATCGGATCTCAAGTCCGCATCTTGTACAGCAATTAATCACTAAGAAGAATGTATGCAGTGTGTTAGTTATTGAAACTGTCCTAGCGATTTGATTTGAAACTGTCTCATTGCTATTTGTTTATCAATAAAATTATGAAAAAATAAAAATAAATAAATAAAAAATAAAAATAAATAAATAAATAAAATTTTTATTGGCCAAAGGAAAAAAAAATTCTGTGTCATTTCCAATTTCTTTTTGCTATGATTATCTTTTAAAAATAAAAATTATAATAATTAAAAAAGGTAAGCTATCCCTGAGGTTCAATTGGAAGCTTGACCGTAACTCCCATTTTCAAAGATTCTGAAATTCCTACTACCAGTTTCCTTAGTCTAAATGATAAGAGGGCTCTGGGTCAGTTCATAAATATGGTCAAAGTCATAATTGAGCTAACACAGTTAGAAACAAAGAAGCTGAGTGAGTCAGTCTCTTGCCTACATACAGCTGTAAGCAACACCTTAATTGTTACTCATGCTTTCATTTTATTAAAAGACGTGCACAATAAAACAACAAAAGCCTAAGAGATCACCATGCCCTAGGCATCATAGAACTGGCATCCATGAGAAAGTCAATGAGAGGTGCCTAAAGTCAGAGGTTTCTCAGCTTTACATTCTAAAAGCCTGAATTACCTTCCACCCACCACCCACCTCTTTGCCCTTTCACCTGTTCCTGCTGCTAGCTTCTGGATGATCTTCAATATATGTAGCTACCTACTACTTACTGCGGTGTGTACACTTGGAAATCCTTTCCTAGTATACCCAACAACCTGGACTATCTGTGGCCCACTCAACTATAACAGTCCCTATCCTGGTCAACAGTGATATCTCTGTAATCTAGTTTCTTGAACAAGTGAGTCACAAGGGCAAATCAGTCCTTCTCACTTCAGCCAGCTCTAACTTCTTAAGTCATAAAAAGCTGAAGCACTGCCACTGGGGAAGTTGAGTCCAACATCAGGAAGAATTGACACTCCATTCTCCCCAGCTCTCCACCTAGTGGCTCTATCACTTAGTGGTCACTTGTTATTGTCTGTATGCAGATGTCCCTCCAAAGTCTCATACACTCATGGGTGGAGATTTTCAGAGGTGCCTGGATCTAGTGTTCTGAATATGTATTAAAGGTGTGTGATCACTAAATTAATCTACTGAGTGGCTTAGCATAGCTTTAGGTGTGGCTAATAAGAAGGCTTACACTGGGTGTAAGTGACTCCATCCACAGGCTTGTAGCCTGCATAAATGGAAGAAAAGTCCAGAAGACTCAAGGCTTGCAGTTTCCTGCCTCCTGCCTGTTCTGCCACAAGCTGTTTCTCCTTTGTGATGCCCCTCTGCCATACCACCCTGCCTTGAAGCTAGCCAACTATGGACCAAACCTCTATAGACCATGAGCTAAAACAATCCTTCCCTCATTTAACTTATAGTTGTTGATCATTTTGTCCCAGCTCTACAAAAAGTAACTAGGTCACACTCCCCCCTTTTACCACCACTCTGCACTCTGCAGTCTGCCTTGCTCTGTGTTAACACCCACTGCTGCCATGGTCGTCACTGTCTCAAGGGGTGGATATGTTGCTGTTCCTATTTGTGCCTTGTGAGACCACTGGTTGTTATTGCTGTTGTTGCATGGCCTCAGGTGCAAAGGGTGCTGCTCTGACTGTGACCATCACTTTATTACTTTAAGACTGGTCACCAACAATGAAAAGTCAGCTTGTCATCACTTACAGTATGCTCCTCCTGAGTCACACACATTCCCTGAATGCTTCTGGGAGTCGTGTGCACTTGAGTTTAAACTCTAGCTCTGTTAAGTGCTATCTTCATGACCATAAACAAATGACCAAGCCTCTAAGTCTTCTTCCTTATAGGTAAAATAGATAGCTGGGCTTGGTTCACAGTAAGCACCAGTATTGATTATCATGCACTATTAATAGGGGGTATCAATATTGTTCCTTTTCTTTTAAATTTTTTTTCTTTAATAGTTTTAGGCCTACAAAAAATGAGTATTCCCATAAACTTTTTAGTTCTACACACAAAGCCTGCAATTTTATCAATATTTCTCCTAATGTTTCTTATAATTTATAAACCTAAAATGATACATTATCTTCCAAACTCCATAGTTTATCCTGGGTTTTAACAAATATGTAATGATGTGTGTCTGTCCACTATTAAAAATAACACAGTTTCACTGTCTTAAAAATATTCTACATTTTGACTATTTATACCTTCTTCTGCCCAACATTAGCTTTTTTATTGTGTCTACAATTTTGCCTTTTCCAGAATATTTTTTCCAGAATATTATGCTGTTGGATTAATGTAGCATATAGCTTTTTACAATTGACTTCTTACACTTAGTTGTTTACATTCAAGAGTTCTCCAGTTTTTGCTGGCTTGATAGGTCATTTCCCTTTAGGACTGGATATTCAGTTGCCTGGATTTATCTTGGTGCATTTATCCATTCAACCATGCAAGCATATTCTAAATACTTCTAAATTTTGGAGATTATAGTTATAGCTTCCATAAGCATCTGTTTGAGATGGTCATGATATTTCGATTTATTTGTGTTGGTACAAAGGAGTGAAATTACTAGGTCATATGAGAAGTGTATGTTTAATTTCATAAGAAATTATTATATTCTCTGCACCATCATTCATGTTTACTCTCCTCAGGAGAGGTCCTGCTCCTCCACCACTCCATCAACATTTAATGTTGCCTATAATCTGGATTTGGTTCAGTCTAATATATAGCTGTATCTCTTTTTAATCTGTAATTCTCTGGTGCCATATAATGTTGAATAATTATTCATATGCTTATTTATCATCTTGATAAGTTGTTTGGTGAGATATAAGTTCAGATCTTTTACTCATTTTAAAGTAGGTTGTACATTTTCTTCTTGTTGAATTTCACCAAGAATTTGTATATTTTAAGTGAGAGTACTTTGCCATCTGTGTCTTGAACTAATATTTTCTTCCAAACTGTAGTTTGTGTTTTCATTCTCTGGACCTTGTCTTTCATAGAACATTTTTTTTTCATTTTGGTGAAGTACAGCTTCTCAGTTCTTTCATGGGTCATCTTTTCCTATTATCTCCTTACACAAGGACTTTCTCCTATGTTATCATCTACATGTTTTTGTACTACCACATTTTAAGCATTTTATGGTTAGATTTGAAACACACTGTGAGTTAATTTCTTTTTTTGGTTTTTTTTATTCTATGGAAAAAAAACATAAAACAAAATGTCACAACAAAATAATGGGAGAATAACAATAAGTAATACATTACATGTTGTTATCCTTAAAGTATAAGGATAAATGGAAGAAAAGTCCAGAAGGCTCATGGCTTGCAGTTTCCTGCCTCCTGCTCAAGAGTTGCTCAGGGAACAAGATATGGGCATAAAATTTCTCCAATCAGTGTAAGCACAGGGCTGGCAAGATAGTGCAGCAGACTAAGCGCCTGTTTGGCAAGTGCAGGGACCAGGGTTTGGTCCACAGTCCTGCATGTCATGCCAGCCCCGCCCTTGGGGCAAGCTGAGCTGGGAACCAAGTCCAGTCATGTGGCACAAGCCTGTAATGCAAGCACTCGGGAGACTGAAAACAGGAGGATCACTACGAGTTTGAGCTGCATAGTGAGACTCTGTACCGGCACAAACTTTCCTTTGTAATGAACTAAGAGACTCTAAAAGTAGCTCTGACTGAAATATTTCCCTTTTTCCTCCTGTCCTATTCTGTTTCTTCCATCCTACCTCCTTTTTTCTTTAGAAAAATTTCTTCCCAATTCACTATATCCGTAGTATGTCTTAGAATTTATTCACTCTTTCATTTTCTCACACCTGGAAGGCAAGACAATGTTTACACATGGAGAAATGATTTATTTCACTTCTGATTATGGTCTCTAGTTGCATCCATTTGCCTATAGAAGTCTTAAGTTCATCCTTGTTTATGGCTGAGTAATACTCATTATATTAAAAAAAAAACACATAACTTTTATCCATTCCTTGGTTGATGGGCATTTTGGGTAGTTCCCCAGATTTAGCCATGACCAATTGTACTACTGTAAACATGGGTACACGTATATCACTGTGGCATGATGATTTCAGTTCTTTTAGAAAAATACCTAGGAAGTGGATAAATGGCTTGAATGGGGCCTCCAATCCTAGCTTTTTGAGGAATGTCCATACTGATTTCCATAACGGTTGTACCAGTCTGCCCTCCCACTAACAGTGGAGAAGGGTTCTTTTCCCCCTACAGCCTCTCCATCATTTGTTATTGGTTGACTTCTTGATGGTAACCATTCTTTGTAGCATAAATTGGTATCTCGGCATTGTTTTCATTTGTATCACTTGAATAACCAAAGATGTTGAACTTTTTTTCATATATTCATTTGCCATTTGTATCTCTTCACTTGTGAAGTGTATATTCCTTTCAGATGTCCATTTTTGGATTGAGCCTTTGAATTTTAGAGGCCTGATCTTTTTTATTCTTTAGAATGTTCTAGATAGGAGTCCTTCCTTTGTCTGAAGGACAGTCTCCTATAATTGTTTCCCACTTTGTGGGCTCTCTTTTCACTCTGTTGGTGATTTCTTTGGATGTACAGAAACTTTTCAAGAAGATAACGTACCAATTGTTGATTCTTTGAAGTATTTTCCATGCAGTTTGATTTTTGTTCATGAACTCTTTACCTACCTCTATGTCCTTAAGGTTTCTACCTCCTTTCTCTGCCAGAAGATTTAGGTTTCCGTTTTAATATTTAAATCTTTGAATCATTTTCACTGTAGTTTTGTGCATGGTGATAGCATGGGTCTATTTTAAGTCTTTGTTATGTGGAAAGCCAATATTTCCAGAACCATTTATTAAAGAGGTTATCTTTCTTCCAATGAATATGTTTGGCCCCTTTGTCAAAGATAAGGTGGCAGAGTGTGTTTGTAGTTGTGTCACATCTTCTAACCTTTCCTGCTCATCCTCAGTGTGTGTGTGTGTGTGTGTGTGTGTGTGTGTGTGTATGTGTGTGTGCTTGCCAGTACCTTGCTAATTTTACCACAGTAGTTTTGTATTATAATTTCAAGTCAGGAATTGTGATGCCTCCTGCCTTTCCTTTGTTACCCAGGATTGCCTTTGCTATCCTAGGTCTCTTCTGGTTCCACATGAACTTTAGGAATTTTGTTTTCTATCTGTGAGGTATACTAATGGTATTTTCTTTGGGATTGCATTGAATCTGTATAACAATTTTGGGAGTATGATCATTTTCACAATGTCAGTTCTTCCTATCCAAGAGCAAGGAATATTTTCCGTATTCTGAAATCCTCTTTGATCTCTTTATTCAGAGTAATATAAATTTCACTGTATAAGTCCTTTACTTCCTTTGTGAGATTGATTCATAAGAATTTGATTTTTGGAGGGTATTATTATGAAAGATGTAGTTTTCATAATTTCTTTTTTGATGAATTTGTTGTTTGTGTATAGAAATGCTACTGACTTTTGAGTGTTGACTTTGTATCCTACTATGCATTTAATTTGGTTATTATATCTTCAAGGACATTATAAAGAATTTAAAAAATCAGGCCTCCAAAATTCAAAGGCTCAATCCAAAAATGGATATCTGAGATGAAGTGAAGAGATACAAATGTCAAATGAATATATGAAAAAAATGTTCAACTTCTTTGGTCATTCAAGTGATACAAATGAAAACAATGCCGAGATACCAACTTATGCTACAAAGAATGGTTACCATCAAGAAGTCACCAATAACAAATGATGGAGAGGCTGTGGGGGAAAGGAACACTTCTCCACTGTTAGGAGGGCAGACTGGTACAACTGTTATGGAAATCAGTATGGAGAGTCCTCAAAAAGTCAAGCTTTGGGGGTCTTCTGTGTAGAGTATCATGTCATTTTCAAATAGTAATAGTTTTGCTTCTTCCTTTCCAATCTTAATTCCTTTTATTTCTTTCTTTTGTCTAATTGTCCTGGATAATATTTCCAGAATTATATTGGACAGGAAGTGGTGACAGTGGGCATTCTTGTCTTGTCCCTGATTTTAAATTGAAAGCTTTCAATTTTGTTCCATTAAGTATAATGTTGGCTTTTGGTTTGTCATAGGTAGCTTTTATCAGCTTGAGGTGAAGACCACACATTTCCATGGTCTGTAGTGTTTTTATCATGAATGAGTGTTGGACTTTGTCAAAAGCTTTATCTGCATCTATTGAGATGATCATGGTGTTTCTTCTTTGGTTCTGTTGATGTGATACATTACATTTATAGTTTTGCATATATTAAATCATCCCTGCATTCCTGGAATGAATCCCACTTGGTCATGATGTATAATCTTCTTGATAATTTGCTGCACCCTATTTGCTAGTATTTTATTGAGGATTTTTGCATCTATGTTCATTAGGGAGATTGGCCTGTAGTTATTTTATGGATGGGTACTTCTCTGGATTTGGTATCAGAGTAATATTTGCCTCCCTGAATGAGTTTGGGAGAATTACTTCCCTTTCAATTTCATTGTAGAGTTTGAGAAAAGTTGGCATTAGGTACTGCCTAAATTTTTTGTACAATTCATCTGTGAATCCCTCAGGGTCTGGGCTTTTCTTTGTTGGCAGGTTTTTGGTTACATTTTCAAGTCCATTGACACTGGGTTATTCAGAATTTTTATATCTTCTTGATTCAGCTTTGGTAGTTCATATGTGTCTAGGAATCCATCCATTTCTTTTGCACTTCCCATTCTGTGAAAGTAATGATTTTTTAAAATAATGATTAATAATCCCCCAACTTTCTATAGAATCTGTACTGATTTCACCCTTTATATTCCTCATTGCATGAATTTGATTTTTTTTTTCATTTTTAATCAGGTTGGCTAGGGGCTTATCAATTTTATTTATCCTTTCAAAGAACCAACTATTTGATCATTAATTCTTTATATTGTTTTCTCAATCTCTATTGCACTTATTTCTGCTCTCATCTTTATATTTTCCTGCCTCCTTTTGACTTTGAACTTGACTTGCTCTTCTTTTTCTAGGAGTTTGATGTGCAGCATAATCTTATTTATTTAGGCTCATTCTGTTTTCCTGATGTGGGAATTTATTGCTATAAATTTCCCTCTTAAGACAGATTTACTTGCAGCACACAAGTTCCAGTAAGTTGTATCTGCATTTTCATTATATTCTAAATATTGTTTAATGTCTTCTTTAATTTCATGCATGACCCATTGATTGCTCAGGAGGGTATTATTTAGTTTCTATGTGTTCATAGAATTTTCACCATTTCTTTTGTCAATATTTTTTGCTATTGCACTATGGTCAAATAGTATGCATGGGATCTTTTTGATTCCTTTGAATTTACTTAAGCATGTTCTATGTGCTAGCGCATGATCTTTTTTGGAAAAAATCCTATATGCAACTGAAAAAAAGATAATTCTGATGCTAGTGTGTGGAATACTCTGTAAAGATCTACTAAATCCATTCATTCAAAAGTTTGGTTTAGTTGTGTTGTTTCTTTGCTCACTTTTGCATTGTTGATCTATCTCTTTGTATCAATGGGGTGTTAAAGTTCCCCAATACAATTATTTATTGCTCATTAGATTTTTCATGTCTGTTAAAATATGTCTTATGTAATTGGTGCTCCTACATTGGGTGCACATATATTTATAATTGGTATCCCTTCCTTTTGCAGTTTTCCCCTAACAAGTATGTAGAGACCCTCTTTGTCTCTTCTAGTGGCAGTTGGTTTGAAGTTGACATTGTCAGAAACCAAAATAACTACCCCTGCTTTTTTCTGGGTTCCTTTCACATGAAGTATTGTATTCCAGCCTTTGACATTTAGTCTATTAATTTCTTTTTTAGTTAAATGCTTTTCTTGTATGTAGCATATTGTCGGAATTTTGTTTCTTTATTCACTCTGCCAACCTGCTTCTTTTGATTGGTGAAATGATACCATTTATGTTGATAGTTATAACTGACATATATTGACTTATCTTTGTCATGTTTTCTTACTATAGGATCCCTTTCCCCCATTGCTTAATTACTTGCATAGCAGTTCTCTTCTGTTGTTGCTAAAGTTGAAGTCATCTTTGTCTCTTTCTAAAGTATCTGTCCATACACTTTGTAGGGTTGGTTTGATTGTCATGAAGTTCTTCAGTTGTTCTTTGTCATGGAAGTATCTAATCTCTCCATTAAATTTGATAGGTAGTTTTTCAGGATATATCAATCTGGGTTGAAAATTATTTTCTTTTAGTAATTCAAATATCTCACTCTAAGCTCATCTTGATTTCATGGTCTGTGTTGAGAAATCTGCCATGATTCTGATGGGCTTTCCATTATAAGTTATGTGTTTTTTCTCTCTAACAGCTTTTAATATTCCATTCTTCTAGAGCTGGCCAAATATCTCAGAGGATTAAAACACCTGTAAGCAGTCACGAGGCTGGGGGTTTGATCCCTAGACCTGCTGTGCTGGCCCAGGCCCCAGGGGCATGCTGAAATGGCAATTGAGACTGGTCGTGATGGTGTGTGTCTGTAATCCCAACACTTGGGAGGCTGTAAACAGATGGATCACTATGACACCCTGCAGACCCTTCCCTAAAATA
>NW_004524708.1:5499066-5524456 GCF_000260255.1 Octodon degus
TTTTTTTATCTGCGTCTTCCTTAGATGTATTGATAGATTTTTTTTCATGGTTGTTGTCATTTCCTTTTTTACCTGAGATGATTTCTGATCTGATTTCCTCCATAACCTGATAAAGTTGTTTCTTTACTTCAGTTGCTCTTATCTCAGAAGTTTTAGTATGTGACTTCCAAGTTCTTCTATGACCTTGCCTCCTGGACTTGTTTTGGATGGGTTAGAGGTTTGGAATTGCCTTTTGGTCCTTCCTTTTTTCATTGTTTGCAGTGATGGTTCATAGGCAGGGTGCAGCTCAGCAAGGCTCTCAGGAGAGTGGGAGGGTAGTGTACGCTCACCAAAGCTCCTGCTGCCTTGGGATCAGTGTGGCTTTTATATCATTAAGGAGAGGGGGAAAGCTGCATTTCAAGAAGGATCTGATGATAATGAACACAGGCCAAAGTTGTGCAAGGCTCTTTCAATGGCAAATTGGTGCAGGGTAGTGCTCCACGATGCTCCTGCAGGTTGCTGTGGTAGTCACATCTCCCAGGTTGAGGAGAGGTGGCCGAGCTCAGAACAGTGCCCATGGGAAATCTGGGGGTGCAGGTCTAGTGCTGTGGAGTTGCCCCAGCAGTCTTCAGGGCACGAGAACACAGCAGGACTCAGTGGAACTCCAACTAGAAGGCCTTTTGTTTTTCTTTATTTTGCTTTCTTTGGACCTTGCCCACTTTTGGAATCAGTGCAATGTCACTCTCTAGGAATGAGTTTGGTGCTATTCCTACATTTTCAGTTTTATGGAACCCTTAAAAAGTACTGGCATTAGATCTGCCTTGAAGTTCTGGTAAAATTCTGTGTTAAATCCACTGCATAATGGGCTTAAATAGTTGGTAGGACCTATTACTGCTCTATTTCACTGCCTGTTATTGGTCTCATCTGTGTTTCTATATCTTCTTGGTTAACATTGAACATTCATATATGTCTAGGAATTTATCCTTTTCTTCTAGGTTCTGTAATTTATTCAAATATAAGTTTATAAATAGTTTCATATAAATCTTTGGATTTTTACAGTGTCCATTTTTACTTAGTTGTATTCCTAAATTCACTGAATAAAACAGTGCAAGTTTGGTTAAGTTTGGGTAAGGCTTCATAAGTTTGTTTTTTATCCTTTTGAAGAATCAATTCCTTGATTCATTGATCCTTTCTGTTGCTTTTTAACCTCAATTTCATTAATTTTCTCATTGATCTTTTATTTCCTTCCTTCTACTATTATAAATAACATAATGGTGCATCTCAAGATCTAGAAAAACAAGAACAACACAGGTCAGTCACTCTACTTTATTTTTTTGTATTTTAAGAAAGGGTCTACAGGGTGTTCAGGGCCTCACTACTAGACTGGACTCATAGCGATCCACCTGTTTACAGCCTCCCAAGAGCTGGGATTATGGGTGCGCAACACCACACCCAGGCTCAATTGCAGTCTAAGCGTGCCCCGGAGAAGAGGCTGACATGGCAGGTCCAGGGATGAAATCCCTGGCCCCTGTGCCTGCTTGCAGGCACTTTATTCGCCTGAGTTATTTGGCCGGCCCAGAAAATTTGACGAGTTTTTTGTTGGTTTTTTCTTTCTTTCTTTTTTTTTTTTTTTTCTACTTCAGGCTGCTAAAGGCAAGTCTAATGCAGCTTCTGTAGCTGGAAATCAAAAGTGGTCATATGCACCTGACTGTATTTGCCCAAGAAGCACTTTAAACAACTGAGCTATCTGGCAAAGCCCCTACATTTTAAAATTTATTTATTTATTTGGTAAAGGGTCTTGCTATGCAGCTTGGACTCATAGTGATCCTCCTTTCTCTGCCTTCCCAGCACTAGGATTATAGATACTCACCACCACTTCTGGTTTCAGTGGCTGGCACAGTGAGCCCGGGGTTCTGGAGGCCAGTATGACATGCAATACCAGGAACCAAACCCTCATCCTTGAGCTTACCAGGCAGGTGCTTAGACTACTAAGCTATCTCTCCAGCTAAGCCACACTACTTTTTAACACATAGAAGTGCTTTCACTGTGTCCCAGCTGTCCGGACATGTTCATCCATTGTCATTTGATTCTATGATCTTTTAATTTATCCACTGATTTTGAGTGTGTGTGCATCTAAGTTTCTGACCTATATCATTCTTTTCTCAGAAAAACTTCTTTTAACATCTCTTGCAATGCTAGTCTGTTGTTTATTTTTTTCTTCACTTCCAAAAGTTAGTGTTATAGCAAATAGAATTATAAACTGGGCAGTCTCTCTCTCTCATAGTTAGTTCGTATCATTTTTTTAACATTCTATCATTTTTCTATTGACTAAACAAAGTTGTTTAAATTCAGCTTAATATTTACAGTATTCCTGATATCTGTGCTTCCACACTTGATCCCTTTAAATTTGGGAACATTTTTGTCCTTTTAATATGTCCTATGCCTTTTGTCACAGAGATGAACATGAGAAATTGGGTCAGAGCAATTGTGGAAAATTGATCACACATAACATGTTGGTAAGATGAAAGGAACATGGACACTTTCTATAGTCCCACCATTATGCTCACTTGTTAGGGATCTTTTCTCCCTCTTCTGTAAGTAATCTTCAGGTCTTTCTATCTTTAAATTATTTTTCAACCCGCAAGCCGACTCTGGATGTCTATGGGAGAAGTTCTGTGGGTACTGGCTTTTTCCCACTGGGGAACCCACTGAAGGCTGCAAATGGGAATTTCTGAGCTCCTTTGTCAGTTAGATGTTAAAAAACTCCAGTAGGATAGGTGCTGCTTACCTGTCAGAGCATGGGATTTTTTTTTTCTGATACTCACTGAGAACTTCCTCTTAAAGTCAAAGCTAACAAAAGTGTTGGAGCCTCCCAATAACTGAGTTTACCTTGAATTTTCCATCTCATGTTAGTCTTGAGCCCCTAGCAATTCATTAAGGTTTTTCTCTTTCCCATTACCAATACTCTAGAGGCTTTCTACTTGGATGTTTCTATTCCACTAAGTCATGGCTGTTATCTATGAGGTGAATGCTGAACTCTCTGGCAAACAATTATTACATATAATCACCCAATCCCCTTCAAAGCATCCCCCTCACTTCAAACACTGATTCCTTCATTCTTGCCCTGTGTCTGAAGTGACACTAGAATCTTCTTTTGTCAATGGCCATAGTTGTGCTCTCCTGGTTGCCTCAGTATCTTAGATCAATTTACAACATTTACCTTTCACGGTCACTTTAGTAAAAGAGCCAGAAATTTCACAATGCCCAGTGAATAAGTGAGGAGGATACATTGTTATGTCATTGCCAGACTGATTTTTCACTAGGTGGTACTTGGCAGTAGTAGTCACTGTGGTTTTGATCACAACTCACAAAGACACTGAGGAAAGAGAACTTCCATAACTGTTTCAAAAAATGCCAAGGAAAATACGGTAAAGAGATTTGAAGAAAAGCAGCAATGTTTTGAGGGGGATTAAGGACAATGTGTCTTCTACTGTAGTAATTTATTTTTTACTTAAACATCGTATTTTTATCAGCTCTTGTATATCTGTCCATACACTCCCCAGTTTTCACATTTTATCTGAGACCTCATCTATGTGGGAGAGCTAAGAGATATTGATTGTTCCATTTGTTTAGCCTTTTGTTTGCCATTTGGATAGAGTAGAAATTCCCAAGCTTGGGGATTAGGAGATAGCTGAATAGTCTAATCAACTGCCTGGCAAGCACAAGGACCCAGGTTTGATCCCCAGTACCACATGTCATGCCAGCCACAGAAACTGAGTTTGGTGGTGCATGCCTGTAATCCCAGTGCTGGGAAGATTGAGACAGGAAGATCACTTTGAGTCTGAGCTGCATAGTGAGATCCTGTACCAAATAAGTAAAAGATTAAGAAAAAAAAAATTCCCAAGCTCCTTATATAATCAACTGAAAAAGAGTTATTTTAAATTTTTTCTAGTTAAGTAAATTTTATTAAATTTATTTCTATATATTCTTTACTTGACTCAAAGCAACTTATACATATGCTAAATTTTGTTTAAGACAGGTAAATTTAGTTTAACCTTATATATAACATATGTATACGTACAAAAAATTATATATTTCTGAAATGCATATGCTGGACTCCTGTCTCCTTGCTAGCTCATCAGTTCCTTATGTCAACATACTTATTTTATAAATCAAATTCATTCATTTTTGATGCTTTTAAAAACTAATGCAAGGTGATAAAATCTGTCCTACACTTAAAATGTGTTTATATTTTTTATTATAATTTTACTTTATTCTGAAGAGTAAAAACAAAAGCAAGAACAAAAATCAGAAACAAAGACAGACACAGGGTAACATGTAACAACACATATGTTACAGATTTTCAAAACAAGAATAGCTGATTAACAGTGATTGATATAGCATCTATTTTAATCATCAAATCTGTTGCTCAGATTAACAGATATAGTTATATAAGATTAGACATGTGATTGAATACTACTGCTTGCTTTCAAAAAAATCTTAAATTTTGTTCTTATCTCTTTTTTCTTGTATTACTTTTTTAAAAATTTATTTTAAAGAAAGTATAATAATCATTGATATGACATTAGAAACAGTACACATTTAGAAGACCAAGATGGCAGGTATTCAAGCGTGGCTTTTATATTACACATTGCTGTCCTTGATGTAATTGCTTAGTTCCAAGATATCAGCATACAGTTAGTCAAGGTGAAAATTCTACACATTCACTGTGATTTTCACAAAACTGCTGGAAATTCTTAGTACAACCACCTCAGCTATCCTGTGTATATACTTGCAGGTTTCCCCCCTACCTTTTCCATGTCTTTTGTCCTTTCTCTCCTCTTCATTGTTTAATCCTTAAATTCTGTTTCTTTCCATTTTACTGTATCTGTCATACCTTTCAGGTTTTATTTCTTCTTTCTTGTTCTTACACTAGGGAGATAAAACGACATTTACACATGGGAGTCTGGTTTATTTCACTTATGATTATAACCTCTAGTTGCATCATCCACTTACCAATGAAGGCTTCTTAGTTTGTCTTTATAGCTGAGTAATATTCCATTGGATAAAAATACCATATCTGTTTCATCCATTCCTCAGATGCTTGGCACTCTGGTTGCTTCTAAGATTTGGCTATGAAAAATTGTGCTACTACAAACATAGGTGCACATATATCTCTATAGTATGATGTTTTCTGTTCTTTTGGGAAAATATCCAGAAGGAAAATAGCTGTGTTGAATGGGATTTCCAGTCCCAGCTCTTTGAGGAGTCTCCACACTGATTTCCAATGTTCCCTTCGATTTTGTGGTCTCTTAGAAACCCTTTGCACCCAGCTCAAGTACAGAGCATGAGCTCACCATGCAGGTTATAAAATGGAGCAAGCAGCATACATAAATAACAGTCTCTCCAGTTTCTGACTGTCTTCCACCCTCATCTATCTGTACTTTCTATTCTACTTGCAAAAAATTCACTTTCTTGGTTATTTGCATACTTTGCTATTTTCATTTTATTAGGTATCTGCTCAGAAATCAGCTTTTTCCTAGAGGACAAATTTATGAAAATAGCAGTCCCCACACTCTCTATCTCCTTAGCCTATTTTGTTTCTCTTATGATACAATATATGTACACATAAGTGTATGTATTATAAACTACAATTATTGACCTCTAGTAAGAATATAGTAATAGCCAATATTTATTTTGGGCTCACAAGGCCAGCATTCAGGAGAGGTTGTTATTTGCTTTTTGGCATAAGAGGTACTGAGATTCAGGCAGGCAAATACCTAGCCTAAATTCATAAAACTTGTACTCAACAGAGCCAGCGTTTGAACTGAGATGTATGCAAATCCTCAAGTCATTCTAGAAGCACACAGTCTGCATGTTGTGTGGCACAATAGAAACACATTTACACCTACTCATAACTTATATAAGTGTGCAACCACTACATATAACTCATACCAATCACATTGGGTGTGCTATGATACATCATACAACATGTGTGTACAAATCACTACACATAACTTGTATTTTATGCACATATACCACTTCATATGTATCAGCATATACCCATCAAAGAAAGGTAAGTTTCATAAGGGCAAGGTCTGTTCCTTATGCACGACTCCACCTCTCACGTCTAACACACTGTGGAAGATGGCAGGCATTGCTTTCCAAGGTGTTCTCTATAGCTCCGCTAGAGCTCTGTGTACATTATTGAGCAGGTGAATGAGTATATAAATGAGAAAATCCATGAATCCATGGATAAATTAAAACAAAACTTTGCAAATTACAGTTGCATAGATAATGTGTGCTTCAGAAAGACACAATACAACTTGGCATGTGACAACCCTATGTTGACATTTCTTTTTTCCCAGTGACATTACAATTTTCTTTATTGGCATCACACTCTAAATGGGGTACTCAAGTAACGAGCACAAGTACAGACATCCATTCATAAAGAAGTCTGACATTTCATTGCACCATATGGAAGCCAGGAGAGAGGAAATGGAGAGGACACTATTATAATGCTGAAGAACGGTTGGGCTATTTCGAAAGCCAGATTAAAAATTCTGCCAGATTGTTTGCTATTTTAGGCTATATTGATAGATCTCCAATAGCTATAATTAAGTTTTCCTCCTCAAAGAATAAAAAAAAGTGATCAATGACATTTTCTAAGGTTTCCTTTAATTGTGTAGCAGAATTAATCTCTCAGTTGCTGTGCTTTGTGAGACTTCAATACAAGACTTAATAAGGGTTTGAAGACATACAGACGGAGTGATCATCATTTTTCTTTGACAAGAAAAGTGTTAATGTATCTATAAAAGGGCCTAAGGTTAATTGATATTTGGCAAAATGAATGCCCTACTTTGGATATTTTTCTTGCCACCAATTGGAGTATACTACATTTCTTTCAGGAACTTTATGTCTGCACAATTCTGTTCACTCCATTCTTTGTTAATATATCTCAATTTATGCTTCCAATCCCAATCATGTAGCCAAAATGGAAGAGAAAATCAGAAAAATTACAGGATTTAAGGGCTATTTTTAGTATAGTTCATCTAACATAAAATTTGGAAAACAAAATTTAAAGGGAAAATAAAACATGCAGGATCATACACTAAATTTAATATGCACAAATATTTTGGTGTAGTAAATTTTATAATTTGTTTATGCCTATTTATAAGTATCCTTTAGATTTTATTATGTTTAATTTTAAATTTTTAAATTAACTCACAGGATGGTCATTACAGAAAACATTTAGTGATTAAATGCATCAAAACAAATTTCATTAAGTGGTCATTTCATTGGTTCATATTAATGAAAACTTAGGATGTACCTTTCCTTTGCATTTTTTAATCAATCCTTCATAGAACATTTTTGTGACTATTTCTTTCTGAACTTAGCATAGCGTTCTTTCTCTATATTCTTCCAGTAGAATACAGTGGTCAAAGATTCAGGTCAAAGTTTAAAATCCTTTTTGAAATTTTTCAAAGGTTGGACCACATTCTTTATTTTTTATACTAGAAATGCAAAGCAAGTCTGATTTCACCTTAAAAAAAAAAATACTACCACCCTGACCTTGACCTTGACCTTATCCTGTCCCCAGTGGATGAATGTGCCCTGATGAACCTAATTATCTTTTTTCCTAGTATACTTTGCCTGTGAATCCGGTACCTCATTAGACTCATGCTCCACAATACATGACAATGAGGTGGTACAGAGATTGCCTGGAATTACATCATACACTAGCCCGAAAGTAGCGGGCAAAGTACAGAGGTCAAGAAAGAGATTGAGAGCCTCTCAGCAGAAGCCACTTCATACTGTGACAAGAGACTACATGCTCCCAAAGAACAGGTCAAGCTGGGATGAAAGATGAAATTCACTCCTAGTGGGAACTGGACGCACTCCCCAAAGTTTGACAGTCTTCTTCCATCAGCTGTCTGTTTCCTTAAGCATTTATGCTCCTTGCAACAGAGCTGAATTCACACACCTACAATATTTCATTGACAATGGAATACCCATCTCTGCCAAAACTAAACAAAAAAGAGGATAC
Organism: Octodon degus; assembly: GCF_000260255.1. Lineage (NCBI taxonomy): Eukaryota > Metazoa > Chordata > Mammalia > Rodentia > Octodontidae > Octodon > Octodon degus. The sequence continues at coordinate 5,507,093 of NW_004524708.1, forward strand.
AGATGAAGGACTATTTTGTATCTGTATATTCAAAATAGTTAGGATAGATTCACAGTTACTTTCTCTTAATTCAATGAATAGAATACTAATAGTGTTTGTGGACAGGATATCATGTCTGCATCTTATACTATGAATAACCACTAAGAAGACAACAATATGCAATGTATTCATTATTGAAACTGTACTACTAATCAGTTTTGAAATTGTCTTATTGCTATTTGTTTCTCAATAAAATCATTTTAAAAAATAAAAAAACAGAGGATCCCTGACAAAGAACATGTCAGTGTCAAGTGACAGCTTTTTATGTATAACTTCTTTTTTTCCCATTTTTGAGCTTTTTTTCCCCATAATTTTATTGAGAGACAAATAGCAATGAGACAGTTTCAAATCAAATTGGTAGGGCAGTTTCAATAATTAACACATTGCATACTGTCTTTCTAGTGGTCATTTGCTATACAAGATGCAGACATAATATCCTATTTACAAACACTATCAGAACAAATCCCTCTATTCATTAAAAGAATGTAACTATATATCTATCCTAACCATTTTGAGTACACAGATACAAAATGGACATTCATTTATATATCCTCTTTTTTGTTTAGTTCTGTCATTTAAATATTATAGGTGTGTTAACTCAGCAAAATATTCCAAAAGAGTCCAGTAATCCATAATAGTATTACATCTTCTGCTTGACTGGCAGTGTTAGAAATTGTTGACCTGAGTCCCCTACAGCTCAACATAACAACATGGCTTTACTTCTTATACTTCATTTTTATACTTTTCTGCTGGATGGTTAAGACCAAGATAAAGCAAGACCAATGCAATAGGAGTTGCAGTTTTTGGATCTGATAAGGTCAATCAAATCCCCTCAGGATTTATCCTGAGACCCTGTACCTCAGATTGTAGAACCTTTGTCAGTGTCAGCCATGTGGATGGGTCACGGCCATTGCTTGGCCAATGTGCTCTGTGTGAAAGCCTGAGAGAATGTTATCTCTCCATGTGACTCTCCTTAGGCACACTATACATCATCAATCACTTTCCTTTTTGGCCCCATAATCTCCTTGATAAGAAAATTTGGGACACTACTGAGTTATATGACGTTACAGTACAAGATCTCATATGTATAACTTCTTCTCAAGCTTCAAAATCTTTCAAAAAAGTCAGAGATAATGGATACATGATCATTTCCTAAGAGTTGACAATTATCAGATCTGTATCTAGAAATACACACCATGCATATATGTGCTTGTACACACACACACACACATATGTTTACATATATGACCATGCATGTAAACACACACAGACATATACCAAGGCCATAATTTTCCATCAGAAAATCTCAAAAAAGATGGGGAGGGGGCAATTATGGTGACCTCCAGGCATGGCTCAGTGTTATCCCTCCTGGTCCTCAAACCCAAAGAGAGAAGAATATAAAAAAGCACATCTACAACCTAACCTTGGGAAAATAAAAGAATGTAGAAGACACATATAGAAAATCTGTAATTTAAGCTAGAGAAATTTATAATTAACTTCCTGCGAAATGGTCAGGGAAGGTGACATCATGACATGAAAATAATAAAGCATACAATAAACCCCTACTGCGCTACACAACAGTGTCACTGCATCTGAATTAATGCAGCAGTGGTTTCAGGAGAGGGGCTTGCAGGCTACGTTTGCAATGTCAGGGACCCACAGTCCTCTGGCCCCAAGTAACGGAGCTGGGACAGGGGCTCTGTATTGCAGGTGGCTGAGTTAGATAGAAATATTATAGACAGTCAGATAGGGTCAGGTCCTCTAAGGTGACAACACAGAAGAGGAGATGCCTTACAACTGTGGGAGGGGCAGATGCTCCTGCTGTGAACCAGACCTAAAGGCCAAACAAGTGCTAAAAGAGTAGCACCTGGAATTGATATTCTAAATAGGTATCAATCACCTGGAAAGACCCAAGTGAGTCACTAGCCCAACCCCCAACAGAAAGAGATCCTGACCCGCATTCCAACCCCAACAGGGAGAGACCCGGTACCTTATTCATGCCCGCTTGCTATGTGACTCACTTTCCCATTTGATACTGGATTTTATCAGTTTTACCTGATCAATGGTGCTTGTAATCTCATTGGTTGACCATAGTTTTGTCCCACCTCCTGCCCACCTAAGTGAGTTCCCATTCTCTCCACCTTAGCCCTACGTGGTTTTACACTATAAAAGTCCCTGGAAGACAAAGCTTCCCGGGGAACTACCCACTAAGGCCCCCCTCCTGTCCCTCTCTTGGACAGGAGCATTCTTTCTCTCAATAAATATATTCTGCTCATAAACTCCGTTTGTTCTAAAATTCATTCTTCGGTTTTAGAGAGCATGAACTCCTGCAGGTCAGGTTGGGAGATCCTTTTTCTCTATGTCATTTGGAGGTTCCCTATACGGTTTGGAGGTCACCTACCCAGGATTAATCTTTCTCCCTGTATCATTTGGACCCTGGATCACAGAGGTCCTCAATCGCAGGATCACCTGATCCTCTGGGTGACCTTTCTGTTTCCCTAGCCAGGAGCCTTAAAGCCCCTTCTACACCCACAGTACTGACTAACTCTTAAGCCGGACACATTTTGCAGTCCTTGTTTTCCTACCATCCAAGGTGGAAACCTGTTCCTCCGCCATCTTGGCCTTCTCTTCTCATCTCACACACCCCAGGATGCCTCAGCTCCCTCGGCAGAAGAATGCATTTGAATGAAGGCATAAAGTCACCAACAAAATTCTCGAAGGAAAAAACTAGCAGAACATGAGTTTCTTGAACCATGTCTTCCTTAAGTCAAGAGTGTGGAGACCAGCACAAATCCACAGGATTTATGTATTTGGTAAAGGGTCTCACTCTGCAGCTTGGAGTCAGGGCCAGTACAGCATGCAGTACTAGGGATCAAACCCAGTCCTTGGGCTTGTCATGCCAGTGCTTACAATACTCAACTATTTCCATGGCCGTGGAAGGAAGCAGTTAATGCTTTAATTTGGTTTTGTCTCCTTATTTCAATTGCAGTTTTCTCTTCTAAATTTCTTATACATTTAATTCTTTTTTTCTTCTTCAAATTTTACATGTATATATCTGGTAATATGAATATCTGGTTGGAAGACAACACCATGTGTTACAACAAATATTGTGAAATTCTGTGTCACTTATACATTTTTCTGTTTTAATTCTAATTTGTATTCTCTTTTTAAAAAAAAATAAGAGAAAGTGAGAGAAACAAAGTCAAAGGAAGATGGGCGGCAATGCTTCCCGGGTGCTGTATGCCCCCAAGACTCCCTTCCCCACCCCATCTCCAGCCAGCACTTCTCAAAACTCTTGTTTTTCTGAGCCCCGATCTATTGAAGAATTTTAAAGCACCACGACTCAGTAGATTCATCCATTCATCCATCGCTGAGTTCAAGGGAAGATTCACATTACTGATATTTCTTACCATGAAGCTTTTATTTCCAGACCTGAGTAAATTGATGTTCATCTCCAATTCCCTGTATAATCTCCCTGGCACACTTACTCTGTGTCAGTGTGCTCCAGGAGACGTACGGCTCCACTGTGGGTGAGACAGGATGTAGTTATTGAAATGAAATATAAAAACCAAGAAGAAAAAATCACTGCAGTGCTACCTCACCTCATTTCCAAAGGGTCAGACTGAAATTTATCCTGCAAAGTATTCTCCTAGGCTTCCGCTCACCCTGGGGCAAGTCTTAGACAGTGCCGTTCAGAGACACCAGAATTAATTTTCTATCAATAATAGCATTCTACTTTATTATATTTATGTATTAATTCATTCACTCATTGAACAAACATTTATTGAGTGACCTTTATGTACTGGGCATTGTGCCCAGGTGCTTCAGGGAAAAAGATGCAGAATTAGTGAGATACAAATGCTGCATGTTGTGGGGAGGAAGAAAACAAACAATTGGAGAACAGGGAGCTAAGGCTTCAGGAAAAAACTCCCAACACCAAGAAGGCCAGCCAGGTTCTGCCCAGAGGGTAGCAAGAGAAGCTTAGCCATAAAGGACACTCATGCCTCAGTGCATTAATGAGGATGGCAGGAGCAAGCACATACACCTAACAGAACCAGGAGAGATGGAGATGACCCCTCTTTTAATGTGGACAAGAAGCCCAGTGCCTGAGCCTAAGTGGTGCCACAGGGGCCCAGCCACACCCAGGGAGCTCAGGAACCTGGCCACCTCATCACACAGGACTTCCCCAGTCTCTCACTCTACCCTACCTGTAACTAAAGAAGGCTGTTTGCTAGTGGCTGTCAGAGTTGTATTTTCCCTGGTCCTGGACTCATTATAAGTGACAGATGTTGAATTTCAGATCTTGGAAGCTCCAAGCAGGGTTTCTACATTCCTTATTTGGATGAGAAAATAAAGGTTTGGTGGGAAAAGAATCTCTATGTTGCTATTTATTACCTGTGAGTTAGAAAAAACAAATTAACCCTTTCATGCTCTGTTTGCTTGTTTGCATATTGAGAGTGAGCTGGGCTGACTTGGGTAGGTAAATATCTTGGTAGAAAATGTCCTGTTTGATGCCCTGTGGGGACAAAGTACTTTGTGAAATTTATCAAGCCTCACACTCTGCTCCCTTCCCTGGGCCTCCCACCTCACTACCTGTGTCAACCCTGTACTTTTTTTTTTATAATTTTATTGAGAAACAAATAGCAATGTGACAGTTTCAAAACCAATTACTAGCACAGTTTTAATAATTAACACATTGCATATTATTGTCTTAGTGATTATTCATTGCACAAGATGCAGACACAACCCTGTACTTTGGAGCTACAGTCACCAAATCTCTGGCAATGGGCTTCAAATTGTGATAAAATCAGGAAGTGGCTCTGGGGTGTGCAGCTGAGTGGTTTGTGACCTTCCACCCAACTCTCAGCTCTCCATTACCATCATGACATCAGGACTGGTTTGGGAGAAGTCAAGGTTAGAGGGCACAGAGAGCTTCTGTATTCCTGTTTCTTTATGGTTGCTGACATTAAGGACTGCAAAGTCATGGACTTGAAAGAAAAACTCATTTGTTCCCTTGTAGTCCTGGAGCCAAAAATGGGCTAATGGGCCAAAATCAAAGCACTCTGTCCAGGTGCTTGGGGTGGGGTCTTGTCCCCAGAATTGCCACTTCCTGGAGGCCATCCCCACCCCTTGGTTTGGTGGCTCCCTTTCAACTTCAAAGCCCACAGTACAGGCATCATTTCTTGCTCTCTGTCAAGGTCATGAGGTTTCCCTCTCACTGTTCCTGTAGTCAGGGGTCCTTCTGTCTCTCACTTGTAGGAACACCTGTGATTGCATTTAAAGCCCATTCAGAAAATCCAGGGCAATCTCCCGATTACAAGATCCATAATTCAGCATTTATAAGACTTTTTTTTTTTTTATCATGTAAGGTAACATTTTTGCAAGTCAAGGGGTTAAAGACCTGGACATCCTTGGAGGCCATTATTCAGCTCACCACACTCCATGGGGAGGCAATTCAGGTCCCCAGAGCATGTGACTTAAGAAGCCACTTGCTCAGGAATGTCAAGCACAGAATTAGCAGCTGAGCCAGCACCTCCTTCATTCTTGCTCCCCACTGGTGGTGTGCTCATGGTCCAACAGAATCTAAACAGAGATAGTGCTGTGTATGGGGAGCAGACTTGGGACTGTCCCTGCACTTACTACTGGTGCTGGGAACCAAGCTGCTGTTAGGTGAATATAAGTGAATGTGAGTGTGTGAATGTTGGGGATGGGGGACATGGAGGGAGGGTGGCATAGGGCAGTGGCAAGATTTCCCATAAGCACAGGAATGAAAATCCATCCCAGAACCCCTCAAAGAACAGCAAGATTTGCACAGACTGAGCTAATGTGGAAGAGGCCTGGTCATTCTCCATGGTGGTGGCCAGAGTAAAAATGGAGTTGAGTAAGATCTACTCAAGATCTGAGTAGATCTTGCCAGTCGGGACCTTCAGGAACTAAATGGGAACCCCTAAAAGGTATAGGCATTTGAGAAGCACATGAGGAAGGCCATGAGCTGTCATCCATGTACATCCAGAACTTAAAAGGAAATGGACTGAATGGGGCTCGCATTCAGCATACAGTTCAGCATACATTCAACACTGATGTCCTTTTGCTCCCGCCTGAGCCCACAAGGACCAGAGAGCTGCTTTGCTTCATCAGCCTGAGCTTCCTGTCTTTGGGAATTGCAACACAGAGCAAGCAGCACCTTCCTTGGAACCAAGCCTGCTGTCTTTTTCCCAGTGCCTGGCACCCTGGTGTCTCCTCTACAATTGGTGTCTCCTCCAATTCTCCTGCACACTCACCCAACCAAGCGGACAGTGACTCATACTAATTATACAGTAGCAAGAGGGAAAAAAGGGATTTTTCCCCCCAACAGCAGCTGGGATTTTCTATTTATTTGCCAGCTATTTATAACTCACTTAGACAAGGAGGCCTTATCACCTCCTCCTACCCCACTCCTCCAAATAAAAATTGTCTAGGGTAGATCCAGTTTTATCTAAATTGATTGGACAGAGGAGCGCCACATATATAATCCACATTGAAAGAGATAAGACTTCCTCCTTATACTTGATATAAAAATAACCAAAAGGCAAAATGAGCAGGGATAGGGAAAAATTAATTTACCTCCCTTCTTAATTAGTAGATGCAAGATAACTGTATCTGCTTAGCTCCCTAATTATAATACTTAGCAGTTACGTGAAACTCTTCAGCATTGCCCCTCTACTAAAAATGAATTATTAATTTTGGCCCCCCAGTGTGAACATCCTATCTGAGCAGGAGAAGGACTGGATGTTGCAGGGGAACAGAAGACAGGGGTCGGCATCAAGACCTTTCTTTATAATTAGGCAAAAGATGCTCCCTGTGTCCCAGCCCTCTGGACCCAGGACCTGTGGGATTAGGGTAACCTGTTTGTTCAGTTCTACCAGCTGCAGGGAGAAGCTCACCTGAGTCACAGCACTGAGAACGCATGCTTTCCCAGATGTCCTCAGCAACAGGGAGGACAGTGGTGGCCCCAGGAGAGCAGAGACTCTGGGTGCCATATGAAGTAGAGAACAGCTTCCAGATGAGCCCCACTGGACCCTGCAACCTGCTCATGGGCTTGGTGCCCAGTTCTGAGTTTCATATTCAATTTTTCAGATCTACATTTTCCCTGCTAGCTGTGGCAGGATCCAGCTTTTGCTATTATCCACTTAAAACTTCCAATCCCATCTGTGAGTCCCACATACACCATACACTTCTTTGCCCCAAATCCAAGAGTCTCCCCCACCCTTATCTCTTATGGCAGCCTCTTTAAAAATATGATTTTAGCCTTCAGTAGTGCAAGGTCTGACACTCTAACCTCCTGAGTGACTGAAGTGGTGTCTGCTAGGCTTCCTGGAGGGGCACCTTTTGCCTGTTCCCTCCCACACTTTCCTGAGCGCAATCCTGGCAGCTGGGTGCCCACCACAGTGGTCTCTGAATCACACCAGTCAGGATGCTGGTGTCCTAGACCAAGACTCAGGGACAGAACCAGGTAAGGGAAGCCTACATTGTCTCCTTTACAAATTCTCATAGCTTCAGAGGCCTTGTCATTAGGGTCACATTAGTATTAGTAAGGTAAAGAAGTCCAATTAATTGTGCTTTTCTGATAGACCCTCAGTGCAGTTTGTTTAAAAATGAAAACTCTCAATAATTTACTAAGGGATGATGTTTTGTGACTTTCAGAAAAATGGAAACATACAGCCAGCCATGAAGACTATCTATATTTATGAGATGCTGATTGTGTCTTGCAGCCAGGAAGGGGGAAAGGGATGGTACTCAAAATAATTGCTACTTAAATAGTAGCTTTATGGTATGTTTACTTCTTCCTTTATTTTTATAAACATAATAGGTGATATGCATTTTGTTTAAAGTTAAAATTTATTAAAAATCAGAGTTACTATAATGGGACAAGAGTTATAAGTATTAATTATATGGCTTCAAGGCAATGTAATTAGGCAATAACTTTTGAAAAACATATATGAATGCAATGCAACAGATCTCTGTTTCTTCTTTTCTTAATATTGGGCTTCATCCTCAGCCACAGAAAAGATCATAAGCCTGGATTTCCATCAAACATCTCTCCATCACTCAGTTAAATATGCATTTCTAGTTAAATTATGTGGATTTAGGTGGAGAAGACACAAAGAAATATACATATTTACTCCATCTTCTCAGAATATGCTTGTGGGGTGTGGACTCACTGCCATTTTGCAAATTAGTAATATGCACTAATGGCTTTTTTGATGTTACACCTCCACTGCCTGCCTCCATCTGCTGCTTTCTGGACCAGTTCAGAGCATCTGCCTAGCATGTGGAAGCCCACAGTGAAAGGCTCTGACACTGGAAAGACTCAGCCAAGCCTGATGCTCTCGGGAAGTCATGGAGGTACCAGGATGTGGGAAAGGCACTGACTTGGCTTGATGGACCCCATAGCTGGAACTGTGTGAATGCTTCAGTGTTGGATTTCCATTTGATACTGAAAGGAAGCTGGCAGACAGCTGAGCTCTTAGAGCTAGTGATTGCCTCTCTGAAAGTCAGTTATCTAAGAATGGATGAACATAGAGAAGAAGTGGTTTTTCAAGGATATTGTAGAACTGCAAACCTACAGTTGGATAACTACTTCTAGTGAGGTCACTTCCAAATCTGAGGACCTCGGCTCTGTGTTTGAACATCCAAACTCTCACCTAACTCAGCCAGCTCAAAATGAGAGAAGTAGAAGTAAATCCTTAATAATTAGTTTACAACTCACAGCTGTAGTGTGTGTGTGTGTGTGTGTGTAAACAGGAACAGTGGTAGAGGTGTCCTGAAATGAGCCTACACATACATAGACCTTGTGAGGACTCCACATCAGACAGCTGTATTCAGAAAGCTAACCATGTTATTAAAAGAAAGTATAAATAGATTGTGTTTCTTGAGCTGAGATTGGTTGATTAATACAAATAATGAAGTAGAGAAAAGCAACTTGTTACCTTGTATAGACTGATCAAAAATGACAACCAGGGCTGACATTCAAAGTTGGATGATCTGAATTTTTCCAGAGAGTGCTTACCTTATTCTCATAATTAAAATAGTAACTAATGTTAAATATAGACATAATGAAAATAGTTGATCTACTTCATAGGTATATATACTGTTTTTCATATTTAATCTGTACAAAATTATTATTAACAATTATTATTGATGGAATCTGCCATCATCCTGGACAGAGACTGCTCTACCCACCCCCTACTACCTCAGCTGCACCAGGGACTCAGAACTCAGTCAGCCCTGCTAGTGAGAGCAGCCCCTGCTCCCTGAGTTCCCCAAGACTCATGCTTGGGCAACCATGACACTCGTGCTGTCTCCAACCTTATTCCTGGGAGGGAGCTACAGCCTCTCACTGATATGCCACCCCCCCCCCGTGACCTACAAAAGACCCCACAGCCTGTAGGAGAGGAATGGTCTTGTTTTTTAGGGCCAGCAATTGCTCTCAGGTTTGCTCTGGTCCTGCTGAGCTCAGATCTCTGTTTCTTCTTTTCCTTTTTCCTAACAATCATCCCCATGGTAGAGTAAAAGATAAAGCTCAGATGAGAGACATGATGTGACCAAAGTCCCTCAGGCTAATTCCAGTGACTCTTAAGTCCTGTGTTTTTTACTGCACACACTGCCCAAGCATAATCAAGAAGCCAGCACCCGGAGAGTTCCAATGCTGCAAATTTGTACAACTGCATGCAAAACTCCTTTAGCTAGTATGACTGTCAAGAAGGGGAAGCCTGTGCTCATCTTTGAGTCTAGAGAACACCATCTGTCCTTGACACCAGAGCCCTTCTACATGTGGCTCCCTGTGCTAGTGAGCACACTGCAGGGCTCCTCCTGGTGCCACCAAACCCCCAACCACTTCACTCTTGGTCCCCACTAAGGAAGGTACCTGGATTGTCCCACATCACTCACACATGGACTCAGCCTCACTCGGACACGAGCCATGTTGTCTTCCTTTGCTTGGCATCTTAAAAGGTAATCCCAAATGCACCCCCTTTTCAGAGAATCCATTTCTGCTCAACATTGACATATGCTGTGTTGACAAAGGGCTGCAGGCCTTTCTCTTCCCCAAACTTTCAAAACAGAAGGTTTCTGTCCAAAATAGAAGTGTATTTTACACTCTTCTCATAAAAGAAGAAAACAAGGGTAGTCTCAGAGCCACAAACATTCCATTTCCAAGTTCAGAGCAAACAAAAAATATGTCAGCCCAGAGGGGATGGTTTGGAGGGAAGGGAGCTAGACAGGCAAACTTTATTCTATGTTTAAATCTCAGCATATGGGATCCCTATTTTAGGATGACAAATACTGACTTCTGTATTTTGGTAATTAATAATATAAAAAGGAGCTAAGCTGAACTTCAAGGATCCATTATATTGCTCCCGTATCAAGAAAATAGGAACATATACTTATTTTGTTGACTACATTTGAAGATGTGAAATGACCTCACCAAAAATCTCCACCTATTTAAAATCAGAGCTTGTGAATCTCCTTTTCTGTGATCTACTTTTAACAATTTTTGCATCCTTAAGATGAAATCTACAAAGATCCAACTTTGTGGGGAGACCTCTTTCAGGTATGAGGAATATTTCTGAAGGCCAGTGTTGGGGATCTTGTATGTGAAGCCTCAGAAGAGTACTCCATAGAGGCCAATCTCAGGGCTCCAAGGACACCCAGACTGTTTTAATTTTTCAGAATAATGTTAAACATATAAACAGTCAAATGCTGCAAAGGCTTTGCATATTACCACAGATGAGAACGGGGAGGTCCTCACAGCCCATATTCCAAGTCACTCCCAGCATCAGGATCCATCTTCAAAGACCCCGCATTATGGCACTTCTTTGTACCTAGATTGCATTCCTTTTCTCTACAAAGTGGCCATCCTTAAAATGAAGCAGGTCCATAATTAACAGACAAATTGCTGTTTTTTCTATAAGCTGCTGTAAAACCCAGGGCATTGCTGTATCTAGATCTCTAGACCCAGAACACTAACTTTTTTCCTGGCTCACAAACTTAAATGCATGAGATCTGTATCTTTTTTTTCTCAATTTTATCTCTAATTAGAAATGATGCGTGAGGAACGTGGAGTTGAATCTATGCCAGAAAGCAAGTGTCCAGTGTTAACCTGTCCTGCCACGAGTGTCCAAGGACTAGGGCTTGCCATCCCAGTGTTGGGCCACACCAATAACTGCTATCTCAGTGTCCGCATAGATGGTGCCCCAGACACTGGCTATAATCCTCTCGCCCTGGCCTGGAGAAATCAGGGTCTCTACCATGACTATGTTACTCCTGATACAGAAGGATGTGGTTGTTCTCCAGAAATCTGGAAGAACTCTAGGACTTTCAGAACAATTTTCATTGACACATTGTAGCCACTTCTGCTCTGGGTTGGATTGCATTCCTAGGATCTGTCTGAGCAGAGAGACATTAACAGAAGTGACATTTTATTTTTCTTCCTATCAGAACTGGTGGTTTTACCCAAAAGATTAGCTAAATATATCCCCAACACCTGCTTTGTTCTGGCAAGTGGATTCCCCTTTCTACTGCATCTTGTAAATCATCATTTCTAAAGTCATTCCAATGCATCTGAGAATCTAAAACTCCTTCCCATTGGGACTTTGAAAATTCACACATGAATCAGGAACAGATAGGAGGAGTGTGTGTGTGTGTGTGTGTGTGTGTGTGCACTCATGTTTCATTTATTAATCATTATCATTTCTGGATGTTAACAAATCTTTTTATTTCAACAGTTGATATGATTGTATGGCTTCATTTTTTATTCTATTTAATGTGATAAATTACATGATTGATTTTCAAATGTCAATTCCCAGAATAGGAAGAAAAAAACTCAGTTAAAAGTTACATTTGCTTTTATGTAACAGTAAATTTCATATAATAAGTATTTAGGCATTTCTCTTTTGCACCTATATACCTAAGGCAAGTTGATCTTCTTTGAGAACTGTCACATTTTGACATCAAGTTATGCTATTCTCAGTTGGATGAGTTGGGAATGAGGTGAAAACTTATGTCCACACAACATCCTGCATATAAATATTTAGGGGATATCTGTTCAGAATTTCAAAAAAGTTGAAGCAATCAGTAGATAAGCAAACCGGTGCAATGATTCCTTGAAATAGTATTCAGTGATAAAAAGAAATAAGCTATTAAGTGATAAAATGATGAACAAAGAAAAAAATGTATATAAGTGAAAGAAACCAGTCGAAAGCATTTCTGTACTATAAGATTCCAGCCATGTGACATTCTGGAAAAAAAGAAAACTGTAAAGACAATACAGCAGTCAGTGATCACCATGGTTTGAGGTGGAGTGGAAAGGTAAGTGAAGAGGTGTTACACAGACAATGAATTATTCTGTATAATACTTTAATGGTAGATGCATAGCATTACTCATTTGTTCAAATGCATACAACTGAACAAAGAGTGAATCCTAATGTGGACTATGGCTTTGGTTAATAAAGATGCATCCATATTGGTCCACTATTATAACACATGTAATACTCTAAGGCAGAAATGCTTGTAACAGGGGACATAGTAGGGGGACAGGTACTGTATGGGAATTCTGTACTATCTGAATAGATTTTCTTGGACTATATACTTCCATTAAAACATAGTTCTTTTAAAAAATATCATGAAGACGAGTAAACTTCACCAAAGATTATATAAGGCTGACAAATTAGCATATAAAACATGCGCTCTGGTGTGAGCCATTAGGTAGATGCAAAATAAAACAATACTAAGCATCTACACAGCCATATAAGGATAGTTTATTAAAAGTGATGACACTACCAAGAGTAAGAAAGGTCACAGAGCAACTAGAAACCACATACACTGCTAGTGGAAATGTAAAATGTTATGGCTAGTATGGAAGACATTTTGACCATTTGGTACATAGATCAATACGCTGAAAGTAGAATTAAGCACTTGCCTGTCAAGCGCAGGATCCTGAGTTCAATCCCCAGTACCGCAAAACAAAACAAAACAAAACAAAAAACCTCTTTAAACTATTTTATTAGTTATCTCCCTGTGAAAATTATTACTACAGATATGCTATATATATATATATATATCTGTTTACATATGTGTATCTGTACTTTATACATAGGAGGTATAGGATACCTTCTTAGGAATATTATTTTCTTCATTGAGAATATGCACTCTAGAAAAATGAAAACTTGTGTCTTTAAAAACTAATATAGAGGTACTGGTAGAAGCTCTATTCACAATTGCTAAACATGTAAAATAATGTAAATGTGCTTTAGTAAATTAAAATAAAACTGTGCTACAATCATACAGTGTAGTGTTGTCCAACAACAACAACAAAAAAAGAAACTGAGCAATTTGGATTAATCTTAAAGGCATTATGTTGAGTATCATACAATCCTGTGTATATGGCATTCTAAAAAAGACAGAGCTCTAGGGACAGATAATAGAGTAATCAAAGCCAAGAATTAGGGATGACTTTAAGATAGGGTGTCAAAAGGAACAAAATAGTGTTGGAGAAAAATAATATTCCATTTATTGTGGGGTTCTTGGTTTTGTTTTCATTTTGTATTTTTGAAAAAGAGGTTTATTATACAGTTTAGGATGGCCTGAGCTTACTTTGTAGCCCAGGCTGGTCTCAAACTCACAACAATCCTCCTATCTCAGCCTCCCCAGTTCTGGGATTACAGGCTTGTACCACCACATCCATTTTATTTATTGTTTTTTTTTATGAAAAGGGAAAACTTAAATGAATAGGAATTGAAAATTATCTCAAACAAAACTTGAGGTAGTAAATTGCTAACAGACCTACTTGACAAGAAATGTTAATGAGAATTTTAGAAGCAAAAACAATGAACACTTGGAAATGTGGATGTAGAAAATGAAATGCAAATCACTGGAAATATAATAAAATATAATGCATTTATGTAATCAACTACATGCTAAATATAATTTCCCTATAATATATTTATGTAATTATTATATGTTAAAATAAAAACACAATTAAAAACTTACAAACAAAGCAAAGCCCATGTCTTACTGGATTCATGGCTCAATTTTATGAGAACTTTAGAGAAAACTTAATACCAATACTCCTTTAAGTCTTTAAGAAAATTCAAAGGGAAGTTACACTCCCTTAACTTATTCATAGAGGCAAAATATACCAAAAGCAGAGAAAGATACAACCAAAAAAGAGAACTACAGGCCAATCTTCCTGATAAACACAAATGCAAAAATCCTCAATAAAATAATAAGAAACAATGCAACAAATCAAGATTAGACACAATAACCAAGACAAATTCATCCCTGAAATGCAGGGATGGTTCAACTTGTGAGTTAGTAATAAGTGTAATAAACATATCAGCACAGCCAAATAAAACAAAACCACATGATCATTTCATTACATGTAGAAAACGTTTTGGATAAAGTTCAAGTCATTGATGTTAAAACCCTCCCAGAAATCAGAATAAATGGTCTTTACTCAACGTGATAAAAGCCAACTATGACAAACCAAAAGCCAGCATCATATTAAATGGACAAGAACTGAAAACTTTTACTTTAAAATCAGAAACAAGACAAGCAGGTCCACCATCACAACTCCTACTCAATATAGTTCTGGAAACATCACTCAGATCAATTATTATCTTTTTTTGGAACCAGGAGTCTAACCCAGGACTTCATGCTTACCAGCCAGGTGCTGTGTGACTGAGCTATATTCCTGCCCCAGCCACAGCAATTAAATAAGACAAAGACAGGGGCTGGGGATTCGCTCCCTGGGCCTACAGTGTTGAGATGGCACACTGAAATGGCAAATGACACTGGGCGTGGTGATGTGCACCTGTAATCCCAACTCTTGGGAGGCTGTAAACAGGTGGAGCACAATGAGTCCGATCTAGTAGTGAGATCCTGAACACCTTGTAGAGCCTCCACCAAAATACAAAGAAAAAAAAAAAAAAAAGACAAAGAAATAGAAGGAAAATGTCAGAAAATGGAGAAGTTAAATTGTTATTACTCACAGACGACATGACACTTTACATAGAAGACCCCAACACCTCCACCACATTGTCTAGGTTTAATAACCAAATTCAGTAACATAACTGAATATAAAGCTAACACTGAAAAATCAATGGAATTCCTACATGCAAACAACAAACTCACTAAGGGAGAAATTAGGAAAATAACACCTTCAAAGATAGAATCCAAAAAACCAAAATACTTATGAATCAATCTAACAAAGGAAGTAAGAGATCTACACATTGAAAATTATATCACTCTGGGCCAGGGAGTTTAGTGGCTTAAGTACCTGCCTGGCAAGTACGAGGTCCTGAGTTCAATCCCTGGTTAAAAAAAGAAAAAGAAGAAAAGAGAAGAGAAGAGAAGAGAAGAGAAGAGAAGAGAAGAGAAGAGGAGAGGAGAGGAGAGGAGAGGAGAGGAAAGGGAGAAGAGGGGAGGGGAGGGGAGGAGGGAAGGGGAGGGAAGAGAAGAGAAGCGAAAGAAGAGAAAAACATATTACTCTGTCAAGGAGATTGAAGAAGATATCAGAAAATTGAATGGTATCCCTTGCTCATAGATAAAAAGAACCAATATTGTGAAAATAGCCATACTCCCAAAACTATTATACAGATTTAATGCGATTTCAATCAAAGTACCATTAGTGGGGCTCGGGAGATAGCTCAGCAATCTGAAGTGCATGTCTGTCATATCTGTCTGTCAAACATAAGAATCTGGGTCCATTCCCCAGTACCACATGGCATGACACTGTGCCAGCCACCAAAACGGAGCTTTGTGGAGCAAGCCAGTAATTCCAACCCTGGGTAGGCTGAGACTGGAGGGTCACTGTGAGTCCAAGCTGCAGAGTCCATGACTCTGTACCAAATAAATAAATTTTTTAAAAAGAAGTACCATTAGCATACTTCACAGATCTAAAGAAAACATTCCTGAAATTCATTTGGAAACAGAAAATACAGAAATGGAAATCTTGGGCAATAAAGATAACACAAGAGGCATTACAATCCTTACTTGAAATTATACTACAAAGCTATTGTAATAAAATCAGTATGGTACTGACATAAAAACAGACAAGATCAGTGAAACAGATTAGAAGAGGTAGACACAACTGCAAATACACTAAGCTACCATATCTTTGACAAAGGATTCAAACATGTTCTGTGGAAGAAAGATAGACTTTTTAATATATGACACTGGAAAACCTGGCTTTTCACATGTCTAAGATTAAACTAGACCCGTGCCTATTACCATGCACTAAACTAAACTGAATATATACCAAATATCTACATATTAAACAGTGACACTTAATCTACTGGAAAACAAACTAGGTAGAAATACTGAAGACACAGGGATATGCAGAGAGTTCATGAACAAAAACCAAACTACCTGGCAAGTACCTTAAAGAATCAAGAACTTGGATCTCATCTTATAAAAAGTTTTTGCACATCCAAAGAAATCACCAGCAGAGTAAAAAAAAAAAAAACTCGCAGATCAGGCGAAAGTATAGAAAACCATCCCTCAGACAAAAGACTTTTATCTAGAATATATAAAGAACTGAAAACATTCAAGACCTCCAATTCAAAGACCCAATCCATAATTGGGCATCTGAGATTAATACACGTTTCTTGGATGAAGAAATACAAATGATCAATAGATACATGAAAAAATATTCAACATTGTTGGTCATTCAAGAAATACAAATGAAAATAACACCAAGATTCCATCTCACCCACAAAATAATGGCAATCATCAAGAAATCAACCAATAACAAATGCTAGAGGGTCCATGGGGATAAATGAACCTTTTTCTACTGTTGGTGTGAGTGTAGACTGGTACAACCACTCTGTTAATCAGTGTGAAGATTCCTCAAAACCTAGAATTAAATGATCCATTTGACATAGCTATTCCTCTTCTTTGTATTTTTCCAGAAGAATTAAAAAATCATACCACAGCATTAATGTGCACCTATGTTTATACCAGCATGATTTATAATAGCTAAATCCCGGACACACCCCAAATGCACATCAACACAGTTATGGATAAAAATGCAGTATTTTACACAATGGAATACTCCTTAGCCAGAAAGAAGGACAAACTTGAGGCTTGTATAGGTAAATGGAAGCAACTTGAAACCATACTCATATGTGAAATAAATCAGACTCATATTGTATTGTCTCTCTAGTGTAAAAACCTGAAAGAGTAAGTAAGATTCAAAAGGTACAACAGATATTGTGAAAGAGGAAGAAA
Source organism: Octodon degus (assembly GCF_000260255.1). NCBI lineage: Eukaryota > Metazoa > Chordata > Mammalia > Rodentia > Octodontidae > Octodon > Octodon degus. The sequence goes on from NW_004524708.1 coordinate 5,524,400, forward strand.
CTGCTCAAAAGGAAAGAACAACTGGGATGGAAGAAAGGAGAAAAGCGGACGGAAAGA
>NW_004524708.1:5524556-5528207 GCF_000260255.1 Octodon degus
AAAGAACAATGAACTGATGGAACAAATACAAAACAGGCAGTAAGAAAGTAGCTGTTGATTCTAACATACCTGTAATCCCATGGGAGGTAACCAGTATACATATATTATTTAAAAGATTGAGGTAGTTACATTGGGTACAAGGTAAGACCCAGCTATTGACACTTAAAATCCACTTTCAATTATAAAAAGTGATCAATAAATAGTACTAATTTCACAAAATATTAACTTCAAAAAAGAATATTATCAAAGTTAAATATCAACATTATTGATAAACCACTTTAATTCCTGAGATGATATATTAATCATGAAAATGTCTACATGTAGTGGAGATTCAAACTACTATCACCCCTTAACATTCAGGGAAGATTGGATCCAGACTCTTCCAGATGTCAAAATTTGTGGCTACTCAAGTTTCTCATGTAAAATGGTGTAATATTTGCATGTAACATTTGCATATTTGCGTGTATATTTTAAATCATCTCTATATAGATCTGAAGTCAGTAACATAAATGTAGGTTTGGAGCTGGTGGGATCAACACTTCTCTGTTAACTGGTAACAGAAGCAGAAAATCAGAGGGTCCCACAATTCAAGACAAAAGGCTGATGTTGGGCCTGCCAGAGGGCTCAGTGGACTAAAGCACCTTGTTAGGCAGAGTGCAGCAATCAGAGTTCGATCCCCAGCTTGCTGTGCTGGCCCCACCCCTGGGGTACTCTGAGATAGCGTTTTGAGACTGGGTGTGGTGGCACATGCCTGTAATCCCAATGCTTGAGAGGCTGAAAACAGGAGAATCATTACGAGCCTGATCTGCATAGTGAGACCCTGTAGACCCTGCAGACCCTGTACCAAACACATTAAAAAAAAAAAGACAATGTTGGCATGTGACTCCAACTGGATCTCAATTATGTAACATAACCTGGCTTCAAGGGTGTAGGAAAGAAAAGAAAAGGCCTATATATCTATTTTTGGGAAGCAATGATTTCAATTAAATATAATGAGGCTGAAGACAAAAAATGCTGTCTATAAGCCCAGTTTCTGAAAGAAAAACCTGTTTCTTCCAGTAATACATATTGGTTATTTTTAAATTAATTTTAATATATTCTAGATTTTGACAAAATAATATATAACTGAACAACAAAAATCAGGTCTGCCCCTCTCATAAATAGAAGGTATTTTACAATGAATCTATGATGTTAGATCAGAGTTGGGTATATCAAAATCAACTTACAGTTTTTAAAATGTTTATAGAGAATTTTAAGTACAAAATAGTATGTGTGCATGTATGCATAGGAATATACACACGCATGTATATTTTTTCCATGAAGAGAGAGACATCAATCTTGATCTGTACATTCTCAGTTCTATACAGAACAGATAATTCCAGGGCTAACGCAAGGAGACTGTAAGAGAATACAAAAGAATCTTTTATTATCAGAAAATAAGGAAATGCTTTAAAAAAAACAAAACAGAAAAATGTCAGCAGGAGGGATGTCTTTACATCATAAGGGCCAAAGTTGGAATCACTTGCATAAGAATATGTAAAATGATTGCTTGGAGCAATAACCCAAGAAATAAAATAAATATCTGTAAATCCAAACTGGTAGCAATATTTCAATGATGCATAAAAATGCAGAAGAAAGGGCAACTTTTCTTACCAAAGGATCTAAATGCACAAACAGAAGAATTAAGGAGATGGAAAATGGCCGCCAGAACAGCACAATGATAATGGCGGCTCCTAAAGGCTGCAGTGTTAAAGAAACATTCGCATGACTCTTCCTGACATGTTTATTAATTACTACCGTAGGGTGGTTTTAACATATGTCTACAACTTCTTTGCTATTTCTCCTTCCAGAAGGTGAGGCTTACCTCCTTGACCCTGGTTGTGCCTTGGACTTGGTATATCTCATCCAGTAGAGCAAAATAATCATTTTACAGTCGGGGTATCCTCGCAGGCATCACCCTCACCCAGGGATCTGGGTTAGCACCCCTCATCACACTGACATTTCACGTCTTGTTAGTAATGCCATCAAATCTGAGTTGTTCTTGCCCAAAATATACATCTTAGTCTAAGTGAGTGATAACAACCAGCAAGCATAATAAACCAAGGAACATTTTCAGACTACATGGTCAGCACATTTCAAAAGTGTCAAGGTCACCAAGACAGATAAGGAATAATGGACAAGTATTGAACATTGAGATTAAGAACACACAATAAATAAATATCATGTGAACCCATTAGTGAAAAAACAGGAGCTCTGAATAGATTGTTAGTTGTCAGTACTATGCTAACGCTGAATTCCCACTTTTGATCACTGTACCGTGAATACATGAGATGTGAACACTGGGAAAAGCTAGGTACAGGGTATGTAGAAATGAATCCTACAACACTTCTTCAAGAGAAGATAGACTTATGAATCCAAACTCTATTTATACATTTTTGTTGGATTTCTTTACATTTTTCATGCTACAGAGTAATATTCTTGTCAAGAATCATCTTCCATAAATCTGAAATTATATAAATAAATAATAGAAAAACCAATAGGGAGTATACTACTATTATAGTTGGAAATAAAGATCTCTGGGTTGATAACCAGTTTGGTCATCCTGTTTTGCATTATGGCCAACCTGTAGTCAGTCCTTGTGGTTTTAGTGTTTTAGAGCACAATTCTCTCCCTGCTATTGTCCTTCTTTAGTAGCATCCTGGTGGAAGTGGATTCAATTTGTTAGATTTTTTTTTTTTCTTTGTCAAGAAAAGCTTGTTTCTGTAAAGGTGATTCATACATCTCACCAATTTAAAAATAAAAAGCCAGTCTTGCAGTCATTTGTTACATTTTTCATTCTATTTTGCTGTCTCACAAACGTCTTTTTTTCCAATGGCCATTCTCCATGTCATCTATCATATGAGATAAAACTTTCAATAAAGCAATTCAGTTTTCTATTACTTTAAGACTGTTCTGTATTATACTCAGTTATATACTTTATTCATATGATAATGTACAATCTGTAGGTCCAACTATATATTCACATAGTTTATTGTATATGTTGAGTGTGTTTTTTGTTTCACTTCTGGTTCATGCCACTATTAGCATTGCTTATACAAGTGGACAATGTCAGCAGCCGTTTTGTCTCTCTATTTAAGTCCAGTAAGAACCCAAGCCCACACCTCTACAGTGTCAGAAAAGAGCTCTTCTAAAGTCTGCTGCAAGGACCTACACTCCCTCAAGTAGGCCCCACATCAAATTAATATGAAAATACAGCATCCTCTCTTCCTTTCTGGAGGATGCCCAAATACATTAAAGTCTCTGAAAAATCTAATAGAAATGACCAGCCTTTAACACAAAGATGCCCGAATTATTTTCTCATGCACTTTATATTAATTGTGTGCTCACTTTGGGAAACTCTGCATGGTAGTGAACAGAATCCAGCCTTAGGACCAGAGCAGAGGGCTGCTGCTATTCTAGGCTGGCTCACAGCACTCAGTGCGCTGTCTGGGTGTGAAAAGAGATCGCTGGGCCTGTAGTTGCATAGACCCACAGATAGAATGGTTGGTTAAATGTGATGAAAGAAAAAAGAAAGCAGGAGACAGAGAGAGAGAGAGAGAGAGGACTATTCAACCTAAAAAAAGAAAGAGAAAGAGAGATATCATTAGATCA
>NW_004524708.1:5528307-5554626 GCF_000260255.1 Octodon degus
AGAGAGAGAGAGAGAGAGAGAGAGAGAGAGAATGAGGGAGAAAGGGAAGCTAGGGGGATGGGGGATGAAAAATAAGGGCCAATGTTTGAATGTAGCCCACCTGAGGCAAAATAAATAAATAAATAAATAAATAACAGAAGGGAGAGAAAACATAGTAGAGTAGAGTATTTTGCGCTATGTCTTAAAGATGATCCAGGGCACAAAAGAAAAGCAAAAGTGGTATTTAATATTTATGGAATACTGCATGATCTTTCTAATATATACTCCTTTTCTGTGTCTTTATGGGACTCTTGGTCATTTTATAATGCTTACCATCATTCTTTTTCAATCTTTATTTACCAATAACTCTTTTTAACTCATGTAACTTTCCAGTGAAAATATGATTCATATTCATATGAATCATATTCACAATTACATCATGGATGCCTAGGAAAGGCCTAATACCAAGTGGGTAGTCCAATAAGTAAGTCATATATCAGCTAGGCCTGGTGACACAAGCCTATGATCCCAGCACTCAGGGAGACTGTGACAGAAAATCACAAGTTCAAGCCAAGGCTGGGGAAATTAAAGAAACTGTCTCAAAATTTAAAAAATGGGCTGGACTTGTAGCTCAGTGCAGAGGTCCAGAGTTTAATCCACAAAAGTCTTAAATTAAAAATCTTTTATTTGGAGTTAAATCATACAGCTACTACACATAAAATAAATAACATTAGGCATTGTAACTTTTTCAAAGGAGAAAAATCTGTGTTTAATGAAAAGGACAATGAAAACAAAAAAAATTAAAAAATAAACTATCAGCCAACCCTAGTCTCCGTTTTGAAAACTAACATCAAAACAGCCAATCTGAAAAAGGAGGAAACCTAAAAACAAAAAATCAAGGAGGAATGAGTTAAAAGAAAAATTTCAAAGGAATGCATGATAACAAAATACAACAGATGACATGTATTAATCTGAAATTTAAAAATAACAGGTAATTTTATAAAACATTGATCCATACTGCCAAAATATTCCCAAATGCATCAGCAGGTAGCATACAAGACAATTGATAATTCCGCTGAGGAGGACTCCAAGGGAAGCTCGAGGTCTTATTGATCTTTAGAACCAGCTCTGGCAAACATTCAGCAGCAGAAACCTTCCACACAACAGAAAACAACCTAAAACCCAGAAGAAATAAACAAAACTAAACTTATTTAGGAGGGAAACATAATCCTGAGAATCAAAATATTCCTATATCCTGCAGACAGAAAATTGTAAATCAATAATTATAGATTTAGAATCTATTTTTTTCTTTAAAAAGGCAATGGCTCAGCAACATATTAGGTTTTAGACAAAAATGGGGTAAAAATCAGGTAAATTTTTACTGTAACAAAACACCAAGTCACTTGGTCAATACCAAAAAAAAACCAGCAAACTAAGCTTGATATGTATATAAGCCATAAAAGTTGTTAAAATATAAAGCACTTCCTAATCAATGGTATGTACTAAGAACAAATACAGTATTTAAGATGACAGCTAGCAGTAAAACAATAAAATTCTTTTAGTAAAAATCAGTAATCAAGGGTGATTACCATTGATCATTATAATATGGTTGATAAAGTTACTGATGCAATAAGACACAAACAGTGATACTCAATCATGAATTATTTCTTGACTATTTTCTGTTTTCCAGGTTTAGTTCTTACAATTTGTGTCCAACCATCTAAACTACTAATTATAGTTTTCTAGAGGAACAACATGTCTATGAATTGTGCAAGGGGATTTATTAGGAAGGCTTGCAAGATCAGAGAGGGGAGAGTCCACAGTGGCTGACTGCATGCTGGGGAACCAGACAATCCCTGAGTCACACCCAAAAGACAAGAAGGTGCAGGAGGAGGAGGAGGAGGAGGAGGAGGAGGAGGAGGACCCAGGACACAGCACCAGTTGGAGAGACAGTGCTAGTTACTTTCTGGCTGATAGAACAAAATACCCACCATTTAAAAGTTAAAGAAGAAAAGGCTTATATTGTCTCATAATTTGTAGAGGTTTCAGTCTATAAGCAGCTGTTTTCAAGGCAGCGTGGCACAGAAAAGCAGAAACAGTTCATACTATGGCCATACGAAGCCAGCAGGATGGAGGGAGGAGGAGGGATACATACACCCTCCCAAGCCATACCCACAGTGACCCACACCTTCTCATCCAGTGTTATGGTTTGTGTTTAGTTGACCCCCAAAGCCTCATGCAGTCATGGGGTGGCTTTTGGAATTTGTGATTGATTCTTGATGCAATGCTTGGATTATGGTTGTGAGTGCCCTGGGGCAGATACTCTTCATTACAATGTAAGGAGGGGAGAGAGGCCAGCTAGCTAACTGAGCTGCTGCCACCCCCTTCGCTTTCTGCTCTTTACCACCAACCACCATGAAAGTTTGCTCTCTGCCATGTGCCACTCTGCCTTGGAGGCAGCTGAGTATAGACTGAAACCTCCACTAACTGTGAGATAAATAAACCTCTTATTCCCTAATTTTGTGTATCAGGCATTGTCCCAGCAATCAGAGAAAAGTAACTGAGATACCTGGCTTCACCTACCAACATCACAGATAGCTATAAATCCATCAGTGGACTAATTCAGTGACAAGTATCACATATTTATGATTCAGTCACCTCCTGCATCTGCACAGGGCTTTGGTGGGACAGCTGGACATAATCTATAACAGAAACCAAGAGCCTGGGAACTCCTTGGAGAGTCACCACTGTGAATCCACATTGCAAAGCTGAAGAAAACAAAGTCTGATGAACACAGAAATTGGCAGTAAAAAGCACACACACTCCTGCAGAATGTACCTCTTCAAACTCATGCTAGCTCCCTACTTCTTTCCCTTTTTATTCTATAAAGGCTAGGACCCTACTGGGTGGTACCACCTATAATCAGAGTGGGTCTTCCACCCTCAATTCACTGGTCTGCATGCCAATCATCTCTGGAAATGCCCCACAGACACATTCATTGTTCTTCACTAATCCTCTAGACTTTCTTAATAAACAATTTTTCATGGCAGCAGCAAACAGCAGAGAGCAAAGGGAGTGGCAGCAGCTCAGGCAACTAGCTAGCCTCTCTCCTCTCCTTACATTATAAAGCAAGTGAATATATCATGATTTATATTCATACCTACTGTCTCATCATAACTAAAAGGTCCATATCTCTATGTGGTTTGCAGATGAGGAAAGAGATGACATGACTCACCCAAATTATGGCTTCAAACACAGGCTTCACAGAAACCAATTCTATACATTTGGGCAAAACTAAATGAGAAAAAAAGTCAACTCATAAGATAAATAGTAACTAACAAACATTATAAGCAAGCAATGAGAAAACCTAGTGCATCATTACCAATGATAATGATCAAAGAAATATTCATTAAAGTATCTACACCTTTTTTTATTAGAATAGCAAAGTATAAATAAGATCAATACCTGAAACTAGGAAAAACAAAGAAGGTGCTTTCTTCTTTGTAATGAAGCTAGCAATGAAAATACGAACACAGCACTTCTGGGAATAAATATGCAATGTGCGCTTTCATTTTTGACAAGATTAAAGAAATTGTCAACTACAAGGGAAAAAAACTACTAAATTAAGTAGGTTTCCTTGTAGGTAGTTTTCAGAGCTCTGAAAGATAGAAAGTAATCTGCTGTTTCAATAATAGTGGGATAGTTGAGTGTGTTATGGTTGATGCACTAAATTGAGTATTATAAGAAACTACTAAAACTGTGTTTTCAGGATCCACGTAGGAACACTGGTATGTATTCGTTTTAACTGAGACAAGCAAGTGCAAAATGGAATGAACACTGTGATTGTGATGAAGATATCTGCACATGAAGCTTACCATGACACTAGGCATGAAGCAGTTAACCAGTGATGCCTCGGAACAGCGCAGAATGGAAGACAGTAAGCATCCTCCGTGTGCTGCACAAAAGGAGCCTATATTCCCACCAATGCTGTTGAATAGTGCTGCTTCCATTGCCAAGGCAGGAGCAATGTGTAGATGATGCCAGGGATGGCACAGGGACCTTGGGTTCACCGCATGGAGAAAGACCTGCAGTATCATCCAGCCATTTAGGAGGCCAGGGAGCTGCTTGCAGGGTTTGATAGAAGGTAAGAAGAAAAGAAGGGGATGGAGAGAGGAAGAAAAGAGGGAAGGGGTAGGAAAGAGAGAGGCTAAAGTTTGAGCAAAGATGTGGAACTAAAGATTAATAATTCAAATACAACTACAACACCAACAGATGGCACAAAAGGAGATCTTGATTACAAAGTGGATGAAGAACGTAGATAATAGCACAGAGTTTTGTATTAATAACTGAGTAAAAGTTAACACCAGCAAGGGGTAGTGCTGGATGCTTGTAAGCCCAGCACTCAGGAGGCTGAGGCAGGAGGACTGCAGTGAGTTCAAGGCCATCCTGAACTACATAATAAGACCTTGTCACAAAAACAAAACAAAACATAAAAGAATAAACACCAGTATCTTTTAGTGTTTTTCCCCCATTCCACCCTCCCATTTTTTAGGGTTTTTTTAAATTTTATTTTATTTTATTGAGAAACAAATATCAATGAGACAGTTTCAAAGCTGATTAATAGGACATTTTCAAATATTATTGCATTGTACATTGTTATCTTCTCAGTGGTCATCCACAGTACAAGAAGCAGACAGGATATCCTGTCCAAACACTATTACTATAAATCTTCCTTCTCATTGAATTAAGTGAAAGGAGCTGTATATGTATCCTAACTATTTTGTATATACAAATACAAAATGGTTCTTCCTTTTTATCCCCTTTTTTTGTTTAGTCTTGTCAGATATGGAAATTCTATTGGCATCTAAATACTATAGGTGCTTAAATTCAGCAAAACAATCCAACACAGTCCAGCAGTCCACAATAGCAGTCGATTGTGTTAATAATGTAAAATACCAGGGCTGAATTCTGAAGTAGATATTTGGAGAAAGATATTTTTTGAGATGAAGTTTCCTGGAATGAAAGGATCTGCTGTGTTTTGGGTGGAAGGTATTTGATTTCTGTAGATAAGGGGGAGCTGTAGCATGTTGTGGGCATGGATTTGCATGTATGTATTCATGCAAGCCCATGCACAGGAGTACGTGTACAAATGTCTTCTCTTTTCTATGCATTGAACACTTAGGCAAGGAGGGGCTTTGTTGAGAAGTGAGCTTCTGATCGAGCAGATAGGGAACAAAAGCCACTGTTTGGCATGAATGCTTATGCAACCCCAGATCTCAGGCACAAGTTGTTAATGCAGTCATATTAATCCCAAAGGTTTGTAGTGTAAACATCCTGCCATACTGTTCCAGTCACATAAAGGTTCATAATAAATGCCCCCAAATAGTGCCTGAAGACAGTAAAGTGTATTTTGCTCACAAATCCATAGTTTGAAAGAGATTTGGGAAAGGCTGCCTCCTTTAAGCATTACCTCAAGTGGCTCCACGGCTGAAGACTAGAAACCTCTAAGAACAGCTTTAGTCCCTTGCTGCAGCGGTGAAAGCTGCAGCCCTTCACCCTCTCTATACAAAGCATTGCCAATCAGTTCCTCCATGCAGGCAAGAGTGGGTTTCCTCTCAGCACAGTATTTGGTTTATTCAGAGGGTGAATGCCTCAAATAGGACAAGGCAGAGAGCTTGACTGAAGTCACTTGGCTTTTGTGTCCCAACCTAGGAAGTCACAGGGCCACTGTCACCTAAGGAATTTATAGAAGAGCACCTGCTTCAAGGAAATGGGACATGAACTGATCTCTTAATGGAGGAGTATCACTGCCATCTACAATAATTGTGGGATCAGATAAATACTGGTGTTTCCAGCTTTGGAAAATACCATCTGGGAAAAACTGTGCTCTGCCCATAACAATTTGACAGACCAAAAGGCTTGCTCTTCCCCATTTTTGATGTTCTTTTTGCTGTCTTCTGCTACCTTGAAGGATTGCCCCTGTGCCATGTCACCCTGCCTTGGAGCCAGCTAATTATGGACTGAATCTCAACAAATTTTGAGTTAAATAAACCTTTCCTTCCTTAATTTTTGGTTCCTGTAATAAGATACCCAATGAGAGAATAGTAACCACCAAAGAATTTTCACCAGGAAAGGGTCCATTGCTGTGACTATATCTAACCATGTGGATCAAGAGCAAATGGAAATGGCCTCTGGAAAGAGTTAGGAAAGGTTTGGAGATGGAGCCTGAAAGAGTAGAGAGGAAATGATTTAGATTGTTCTGCATGGGATATTCTGGTCAGAGCTCAGAAGGCCAGAAGGCTTATAGAAATCCTGCAGGTAAAGGTCAGGCTCAGGAGGTTTCTGATAAGAAGAAAGACTGCATTGGTCGTTGAATTCCAAGGGAAGTGTGTTATGGCTTGGCAGAAAGTCTATCTACATTTAGCTCCTGTCCAGAGACTTTTCCTGAGATTGAGATTAAGAGCAGTGAAGTTATTAATCTGGCAGTAGAACAGTCAAATACTAAGGCAGTAGCATGGCTATTATTGGGGGCTTTTAGCCAGATTTATACCATGAATCAAGAGCAAGGACCCCAATGTGAATGTGGCCAGAAAGGAAGCTCCAGAAAAACTGTGGTCTACAGAGATAGGGTAGAGGAGATGTCAGTTCCTGAAACAGGATAATATAAAAGATGGCCTGAGGGCATCATAAGAAGTAACAAGTCTCCACTCTTTGCAGCCTCAAAACTGCAAAAAGTGAAACACTTTTCTTTGAGAAAAAAATTGAAGAACATCATGTTTCAGAATGGTATCAAGTGCACCAGGATCCAAAATGGTAAAAGCATAAACAATTGTTCCTCAAAATTGGATTCAGAATGCCCAGTGATTCAGGAACTTGAAACTTATCAGCCAAGAAAAGAGAGCCTAGTTACTGCTCTAGCTAGTATTAGGCCTTGGCATTATTCATATTATGCTGCTTTTAAATGCATGAAAAATGCAAGAGTTATGGGTTTAGGAAGGCTTCTACATCAATTTCAGAAGGCCTGGAAGACCAGGCAGTTTGCTTTTGACAGGGCAATGTGTGTAGCTATGAGTGTGATGCCAAAGTTGCAATGGAGACCCCAGAAATTTGAAAAAGCCAGGGACATGCATTGTCTAAAGAAAGCTGCAAGAAGGGAGCAAAGTGGGCCTACATAAGAAGCTGTGGGAGCTATAACCACCAGAAGGACCATAGGGGTGAGGTCACTTAAAGTCTTTGGAGCTCACAGTTTGCTTCAGCTGCTGGATATGGATCTACAGGACTTAATGCTTGCCCTGTTATATTTTAGATTTGTTTTAGTCCCAAACCTTTGTATCCCTTGTTTGTGATTTTTAGAATGAAAAATGTTTACTTTGTGCTGTTGAATGTTGGAAGTGTCTAACTTTTCATTTGTATAGGGGTTTGCAAATAAGAGTTTGCCATACTTCTCAGAGAAGTCTTGGGACTTGGACTTTTAAGTAATGCTGAAACTGCTAGGACTTTTGCTACTCTTGTAGATGAACTAAATGCCTTTTGCATAGAAGGAAGTGCATGAGACTTTTTGGGGGGATAAGGGGTGAAATTTTATGATTCAAATGTGATATAATGGTTTTTTTCAAATGTAATATAATGCTGATAGACTTAATGTTGATTCTTAAGGATGGATACAACTGTGTTATAATGTCCAGGTTGTGAAATGCTAGGAACAATCATGTCTTTGCATCTGGAAACCAGTTTAAAGAAATGAGTCTGGTGGCCAAGTTAACAAGGGGTAGATTATAATGCTTGACACATTGTGTCAACTTGAGAATTTTAGAAGTTTAACTAAGTGTCTCCACAGTTCTACATCCCCAGGTGTAGAGGACATGACTTCACTGCTCTAGGATGCTCATTGTGTCAACTTGAGAAGTTCAAAAGTTTAAGTGATTCATTAGGAGGCCAGGGTCTTTATTTTGTAAACATCCTCAGCCTATGCAAGAAAAGGACACCGTGTGGAAACAAAAGAACACCTTCCTAGGGTGTGGTAGCCTGTTTACAATATAAGAGAGAAAATGACTTGCTCCCCCTTCTTTTGCGCTTGGTTTTTGCTGTCTTCTGCCACCTTGAAGTGTTGCTCCTGTGCCATGTCATCCTGCCTTAGAGCCAGCTAGGTATGGACTGAATTCTCCACAAGGTATGAGCTAAATAAACCTTTCCTTCCTTAATTTGAGGTGTCTGCTTTTTTCTCTCAGCAAGGGGAAAAAAATAACCAACACAGCTAGTGACTAGTGTGGGTCCGGTGGAATCCCTCAAGCATTGTGTTTTGAATATCATTTCTTGAGATTTGAAAGGTAAATAGGTGAGTTACATGGCTATTGAATGCATCATATATAATAATGGAATGTGCATGAGGTCATTACGGATTTCTCTGTTCAAAGTAGAGAAAATAGGAGGTGTGCAGTCGGCGCAGCTTTGCAGCAATTCTGAAGCCCAGCTGAACCATGATGCTATCTACCAAAGGAGAACTCAGTCTTTCTTTCTGGCACTGGTTCTCTATGACTCTTATTTCCACACTGACCTCTCATTTTGGCCCAAATTCATTCTTTTTTTCCATAAGAAATGTCTGGTATTTGTAGCTATGTAGATTCTTCACATTGCTTTCTAATTGTAATGATTTGATATTGTCTTTAAATCCAAATCGATGTCATGTTTTTTAAAATATGTGGCTTTTTAATGAATAAATGTATAATCAACTCTAATAAGCCAAATGCCACATCTATGTGGCTCCATTTTCTATTAAAGACAAGCTTTTCTCTATTTTAGATTTTCTGTCAAAATCATCTTTGAGGCATGGCCTTTACAAGGTCTTTTGTTGGGTGGGAAGGCAGTGAAAGGAATGCTTTTTGTCTGATTGAATAGCTCTCTGAGACATGCTTTAGATCTTTCTGAAATCTTAGTAAGATGTCTTATAGTCCCACTTAGAATTTAACTGTGCTCTTAAGCCCTTTTTAATTTTGGAACTGAATATCTGGGAATGAGAAATAGTTTTATTTTAAATTCCAGTAAGTTTCTGCTTCTTCATATTTAAGATCTTCCTTTAGCTTGTCTCTTCTGTTCACATTTTATGAAAAACAAGAAAAAGATATTAGGGAACCATTAACTATTTTTCTGGAAAAATCTTGAACAAATGAGATCTTCATTAGCTGTATTTTCTACTTGCTACATTACAATACATGTTGTTGCCAGCACATTTCCCTAAACTACTTAAAGCAAGTGTCCCTAAACCCTGGGCCATGGGCCAGTATCAAGTTTCAGCCCATGATGTGTTAGGGACTGGCCTACTCAGAAGAAAATGAGTGGCAGACCAAGGAGTAAGAGTTTGTCTGTGTTCATAGGTGCTCACTACACCTGTCAGATAAGAAAAAACATTAAATTCTTAAAGAAGCATAAATCCTGCTGTGAACTGCACAAGGGTCAAGGTTGCCTACTGGGCATGAGAATCTAATGCCTGATGTATTGAAGTGGAGCTGAGGTGCTGACACCACTTTTGGGGAGAAGCTGAAAATACAGATTAATATTAGTAGAGAGATTTTGCTGCACAGAGACCTTAGTAAATCAAACACTTTTAGACTCATAATGATGAGTAGCAAGTGACAGTAAAGCTGCACCATGTGTCAGGCTTTTAGTTTCAAATGGGGGCAAAATTTAAGTCTGAATCTGACAATTATATTCACTGATGGCTGCTCCACTGTTTTGTTTGTTTGTTTGTTTGTTTGTTTGGGTTATGTGTGTGTGTGTGTGTGTGTGTGTGTGTGTGTGTGTGTGTGTGCAGGGTGTCACTATGTAGCTTGCACCTGTAGTGATCCTCCTGTTTTCAGCCTCCCCAGTGCTGGGATTATAGGCATGTGCCACCACACCTGGACTCAGTTGCCAGCTCAGCATGCCCAGGGGTGGGGCCAACACAGCATGTGGTGCCAGGGATCAAACCCCAGCCCCTGCACTTGCCTAAGCAGGCACTTAATCTGCTGAGCCATTTCACTGGCTCTTAGTCCACTGTTTTATTTACCCACTTACATCCAGGCCTTTCTCCCACAGTGAGGGACTTACCTCAATCACAGTTTTGGTAAGCCAAAACCTAACCTTAGCCAAAATAAGTAAAAAGTAAATGTCACTGAAGAGGTTCTTAAGACAAAGGGAAAGACCCAAATATGAGGCAGCAAAAGATTGAAGACTGCCAACGTGAAGAAAGCTACATTTAGAAACATACTGATTCTTGCTTAAGGTACAGACTCATTGCAACAGATGATTTACATTCTCCAAGCTTACATGTATAACAAGTGCTGACCCACTATGCAGGGAAACCAGGAAGGACTCCAAATTGCTTTACCACACAGAACCCATGCACCCTGCATCAAAAGACAAGGGTTTAGAGTTTTTAAAAGGAAATAAAAATGTGAGCACAAAGAACAATAGCATTTATCAAAGGACACAACTTGATCAAACGTGCCTGTACTGACAGCAGCATTTCTAGTGCCTGTCACACTGCTAAAGCTAGGAAGCCCTTTACTATTGGTGAAGAGTCAGTCCTGCCTGCAGCTAAAGACAATTGTGAACTTTTAGGAGAGACTGCTGTTCCAAAGGTGACATATGTTTCCTTTCCAGCTAGCACAATAGCTGCAAGAATTGATGAAACAGCAGCAGATAGTGAACCACAATTCTTCGAGACAATTAACGAATCACCTCAGTACACAATGAAGGCTGAGAAGTCTCTCAGTGTTGACAACAAGGCATCAAAGCTTATTTTGTGCGATACATTTTACAGAAGGATTTGCATAAGGGTATCTTTTGTGCACCTTTGTTGTCAACCAGCACCACATAATTACATGTCAGGAAAACTGAACAGCTCATTTGGGTTCTCCTATGCTCAGGGGGAGCAGCTGCCATGCCAGGATCTTTGTAGTTTCAGTACTCAAGGCAAAGAGTTTTCCTGAAAGTGAGTCTACAGTGTGTCATCTATACAGAATGCTGGCTAGCCTAAGAATGTCACCTAAGTGTAACAACAGTTTGCAGAATATGATTAAAATTATCAAATTAAAGTACATGTCCTCAGAGCACATCCGCTCACAGTCCTGTGAGGAGATAAATACAGAGCACATTTGTCTTTGAAAACATAGAAGTAAGATGTCTTTCTGGGGGTAGATCACTGGCTGGAGTTTTTGAGATGAGAGCTGCTCCCAAGATTTCCTTTGGAAAAACAGTCACCACTACCAGCACATTTCAGTGACATAGAATGGGTCACAGAACTTGGGAATGCCTGTGGCCCATTCAACCTGATCAGCAAACTCAATCTGTCACCTCAGGAGAGGATGACAATGATGCTCAAGTTGCTAGATAAAGTTACTGCATTCAGAGCCAAACTGAAATTGTAGGGGTTATGAGTGAACATTGGGATTGCTGACAAGTTCTAAACATTAGAAGGGATTTTGAATGACTGAGCTCATTCGCAATCACCTATCTCAGCTTTCCAGAGAGCGAGCACTACTTCCCAACTACAACAGAGCCCTGAAGTGGGAACAAATACATTCATGACCATTTGTGAACGATCCAGATGATTTAACTTTGTTTGTGCTAGAGGGTCAGCTGCTCAAAAGCACAAATGACAGTCATCTTAACAATATGTTTGAGCCAACTTCAAATCCCATACATTCAGGATTCAAGGCAGAATGCCCTGAGATCGCCACAAAAGCACTGACAAATCTGATTCCATTTTCAACATTCTATTCTTGTGAAGCAAGGCTCTGCGCAGTGAGAGCAGTCAGTGGGAGATGACAGAGTTAACTGGAAATAAGCACGCCATCGCTGTTGCCCATCACCCAGATGGAACTGACTAGTTACAGCAAGACAAGCTCAGGGCTTCCACTGATTCTGCATTATGATGAGCTGAAGCATTAGTTCACCATATATTACAATGCAACATTAATAGAAATAAAGTGCACCATAAATACAATCACAGAAGTCATCATAAACCACTCCACTCACCCGAGTCATGGAAAAAATTGTCTCCCATTAAAACACTTTCTGGTAGCAAGGAGGTTGGGGACTACAGACTTAAAGGATCCCTTTTCCTTCCATTTTCAAATTAGATTTTCTTCACTTTCCTCTAAGCTCTCACCAACAGTTCTTATAAGGTCCTTAGATTTACTCTCACTCTTTTTCTCAGCTGTCTTTCAGACAAAACTATCACAATTTTACATTTTATCTAGGTTTGCATTCAATATCCAGTACACAGTATTGGTATCAATGAACTAGCTAGTGTTTCCTAGCAAACCAGTCCAAACTAAACAACTTAAGGCAGAAATGTTGAATCACCTCATGGACATGGAACTCAGCTGAGTGAGACAAGGGTTATCTCACTCAATGACATCTGGCACCTCAGTTCTGCTACTTCCCCCACCCACTGTGTCTGACATTTGACATTGCTGTCCTCTGGGAGCCTCCATTTACCTAAGTGGTTTCTCTGCGCAGCGTGGTTGTGTTCCCTAAGAACTAGCATCCTGAGGAGGAGAGGAGAGACAGAGAGAGGGAGAGAAATAAGGACAAAGACAAATAAGAAGAAAAAGGAGGAGGAGAGGAAGGACAACAAGCAGAAAGAGGAAGGAGGAGGGGAAGAACAAGAAATAGAGAGGAGGAGAGGAGTGTTTCTTTTCATTTTAAATCAAAGAAAAACAATGCTTAAAGCACTTTCAATTTATATTATTTTAAATTTATGATGGATTTGTCAGAATGCAATTGCATAATAAGTTAAGGGGCATCTGTATACAAGAACATAGGCTTGGTCATTCTGCATATGTACTTTTGTTCTTTTGTATACAATATGTCTTTATTATAACAATTCCTAAACCAAGGAGGCACAACTAAGTAGAAGTAGGTGCTACTTTGGTCAACATGCTTGCTTACTGAAAATTCTTTCTTTCTTTATATATTTATGTATTTATTTCATACAGGGTCTCACTACGCAGCTCAGACTTGCAAGGATCCTCCTGTCTCAGGTGTGTGCCACCATGCCCAGGTTCCATGCCTGGTATGGCTTGCCCAGGGATCCAGGTAGGCACAGCATGTGGCACTAGGGATCAAACCCAGGCAGGTGCTTAGACTGCCAAGCTATCTCCCCAGCCCTACTTACTAAATATTTGATCAGGTTTGACTCTGTCTAAATGTTTTTACAGATTTAAAGCAAAACTAGGATGGAGGATTGTTTTGCCAAAATTCTCATAGAAGAATCTGTCTCCCAGGCTTATCATTATTCTCTCTTCTCTATTAATTGTTCTGGAAGGAGTCTCCTGCACTGCCATCAGCCACTTTTATGCTAACTAAAATCACATTGCTGTTTGGCCTATTCCTAGGACTGGTTATTAATCTAAAATGGGCCCAAAAGTGTATGAATTAATTCATACTTATGCTAGCAATATGGAGGGAGCTTTGAAGAAACTTAATATCAAAGTCCGTGGATTAGATGTCTTACTTGACATTTGTTGATTCACTATTTCCTTTGTTCCCATGAGACAGCAGATTATTATTCCGAAAATTCTTATTTCTGCTCAGTGTTAACTTGAAACATAATCTTTACATATATGTACATGAGTATTATATATCTATATATATATAGATATATAGATATATAATAACATAATACCTTTTTTGTCTTTTTGAGACAAGATTTCACTATACTATTCAGGCTGGCATTGAATTCACTTTGTAGACCAGGCTGACCTTGAACTCACAGGAATCTTCTTGTCTCAGCCTCTGGAATGCTGGTATTATATATATATATATATATGTTTCACCATACCTGGTTCTAACTTTCTCTATATATGCAACATATATGCATGAGCCTGCATACATAGAGACATATACACATGATACAATAAACATAAAGTATAATTAAATCAGGCAAGTCAAAACCTTTTTAAAAAAAAACTGTATTTGGTTATTACAGGGTCTCACTACACAGGTCAGACTTATAGTGATACTCTTGTTTTCAGCCTCCCCAGCGCTGGAATTACAGGTGTGCGCCACTACACCCAGACTCTGTGGCTAGCTCAGCCCACCCTGGGGGCGGGGCTGGCATAGCATGTGGTGCCAGGGATCAAACCATGTTCCCTGCACTTGCCTAAGCAGGCACTTTAGTCCACTGAGATATCACGTCCTTTTATGGACAGAAAAAAGACACAGGTGCACTAGGCTTTCTTATTTGAATGCTATTGATTTAACAAATTAACTTACTTCCTCCCAGACTAAGTTATCCTATTGTCTTTCTGAATATCAATCAGACCTAGAAATGCCTTAAATGGTTTCATCTTCCAATTAATATTGACTGGCAACCCCACTCACCCCGGGGAAGCTTTCTGTCTTTTCTCAGCCACATTTCAAAATCCAGCAGTGCATTACGATTAAATAAGCATCATCTACCCAGGCACCATGTCCCTTGTTCTAGTTTTTCCCAGTAGTCCTGGGTAACTGAAAGTCTCACAGTCCATTGCTGAGGTTCATTTCTTGAAGAGAATGATGATATCACAGCCAACTTAATTTGCATTTAAATTTGGTATCATTATGTAATAGCACAGAGATCTAGCACATTGGAATTAGAATGAGGTTATAGCAACAGTATTTCAAGTCCAGCTTTATTGCCATGCCTAAAAGTACTTAACTTCTATTAATTAAGTATCCTATATGATCTGGAGATTCCACAATAGTGTCACAAGGTTAGCATGTGAGTTGAATGCAATATGGCATGAGATAATCAGATGGCACTTTTCACAGAGTACCCTTCACTAAAAGTTTTATCCCCCCTCTTTCTCCTTGATGTGTTTCTCCCTCCTGGTCTTAGAAATATTCAATAATCTTTGTAGAAACACAGTGATTCTTGGCTGCTCTCTCCAGAGCAATAGAAGGGCGAGATGTGTAAACAGACAATGTGATCTAGGGATGACTTGAAGAAAGGAGCAGGAAGCTCATAAACCTAGAGGTGGAGAGACTTTAATTACCCAGAATGCAACAAAAAAGCCCATTGAAGTTAAAGCTTTGAGAAGGCAGAGGCATTTTCCTGGGGAAACATGAGTTTGGATGAAGGTATGTTTCCTCCCTGAGGAAGCAGGCTTTAACCCAACATCTAATCCTTGTTATAAAAAGAAAAAAAAATCTAAGGAGGCATTACCATTGCACTCTACATTTTTACAAATTAAAAAAGCACAGTATGAAAACTACTTTTTGATAAAATAAGGAAAAGAAAGAGAGAAAGGAAAAAATAAAAAAGAAAGAAAAGGGAAGGAAGGAAGGAAGGAAGGAAGGAAGGAAGGAAGGAAGGAAGGAAGGAAGAAAGGAAGAAAAGAAGAAAGGAAGAAAGGAAGAAAGGAAGAAAGAAAGGAAGAAAGGAAGAAAGGAAGAAAGGAAGAAAGGAAGAAAGGAAGAAAGGAAGAAAGGAAAGCTAAAGCTGTTCCTACTTTGGCATACTTCTCAGAAGTAAAACCCACTTAATTTGCGCAAGTCTCTATTTTTATTCCTACAAGACAGATTGTCTTAGTATCTTTCTACTTGTAGTGCATCTGAAGGGCTTTGTTTATAGAAATCAATAAGTCTGAAGCTCTTTATTTTTTTAAGCCAGTCCATCTCATCTTTCACCTCTCTGCTGAAGGAAGCCATGCGTCTTCGAGCAGACAGTCGGATTGTGTCAGTTCTCGCAGTCCATTACCAGCCAGCTGAGATTCAAGGTCACTCCCTTTAGTGTTTGCTTCCTGGTCGAGGTCCCTGGTCCGGATGAAGGTCCTCAATGTTGGAAAATGGGCCTGGACTATTTTGGGCTGGATGCAGTGCAATTCATCACTTGCCTGATGTTCCTGTCTGCTATTGTTTTGTTTGGGATCCAAGGTGTCTTCAGCTTTGACAGAGCTCCTCGCGCCCACTCCTTCCTGTGAGGTCCTTAGAGATTTATTCCATTGGAGTCAAGGCTGAGGTCAGTCAGTCTTGAGATTATTGGCCTGGAGCAGCCAACGTCTGTCAAAGACTATCTAACTAAATCATCTCTTCAAAAGCCTGGGTCTAAGAAAGTGATCCTGAACTAAGTTACTAATTCAAACACATTGCTAAATGTTATAATTACATATTTCAGACTTCCCCAGTTTGGGGGGTAACTCCATGCTAGCCCACTTAATGTTTCTGTTGTTACTATTATATTTATTATTTTTTTTTTCTGTTTTAAAAAAGAACTGATAGCTTGGCATGGTGGCGTACATCTGTAATCCCAGCACTCCAGAGCTGAGGCACAAAGCAAGAGGATCACAGCTTTATGGACAGTTCAAGGTCAGCCTGGACTACACAACAAGATCCTATCTCAAAAAATAACTGGCTTTCCTGTTATGACATTGCACTTTTGAAAACTCAAGTTTTGCTTACCAAATTCTTTTTCTGGTGCTGTGTTTGAAACCAAGGCCTTAGGTACATTAGACATGCACTCCTAACTCCAACCAATACACACAGCCATAGAATTTTCCTAGTTTATTTATTTATTTATTTATTTAGTTATTTAGTTAGTTAGTTAGTTAGTTAGTTAGCTATTTAATTTATTTAACAGGTTCTTACTATGTAGCCCAGGCTGGCCTCAAACTCCCAGCATTCCTCCTGCCTGGGCCTCCTGAGTGCTAAGATTACAAGTGTATGCCACCACACTTGCCCTCTAATATTTTATTTTAAGACCACAGGCTAGTCAACATTTACTAGTTAAAATTCTACAAAGAAAGAGAGCCAAAAGGAGACTGAAGAGACCTCAGCCCACCAAATTAAATTCTGCTCCCTTCCAGAGTCACGTCCTAAACATACTCAGACACAAGTCACTGTCTAGGCATCGATGGCCCACCTAGGTCGACACATCAGTTAACCAGCACAACTGCTTTTGTATCTGTGTTACTTGTACCATAAATCTGTAAATCTTTTTTTTTTTTTTGGACTGGAAATCAAACTCAGTACCTTGCACTTGCCAGGCAGGCACTGTACTATGAGGTACATACCTAGCTTTATACTGTAAATCTTAAATAATAAATTTCATGTAAATCTTTTCTCTAATTTAGTAACACTATGTATGTCTCATGTAAATATGTGTCTTTTTGGTGAGCATGATCTTTTTGCTCCTATTTAGTCATTAATTCTTGCATTTCAATTTTGTTTAATGAGTACAAATTATGTGAAACATGTATTTTGCAACTTGTTGAGATTTCTTCTGACTCTTAATTCATAATAGATATTTTTGAATGTCTCATGTGTTTTATTTTTTAAAGTACAGCTTTGCGATATTCAAACGAGTACACATTTGTTTCTACAGGTAAATTTATTTCATTATTTAAATTTGCACACCAATGAAATTTCTACTGAATTCAAATTCTGTTTGTCCAAACATTTCATACTTCTCCATACCTATACTTTTTGTTCTACTTATCTGTCTTATCATTTCTGAAAAAAGGGTTTTAAAAAGTCTCTCAGTAGATTTGCACCTCTGTCAATTTTTCCTCCATGTCTAATCATTTTTACTTTATGTATTTTAAGCACTATTGCTAGGTGCATAAATATCATCCATTATTATATTTTCATGGTTGATTAAGCCTTTCCTCAGTATGAAAAATTGTGCTTTTTTATTAAAGCTTTTCAACTTGAATTCTATTCATTCTTATTTATGTTGGCTGTTCACAAAAATTCTATTTTAGCAGATGAATTTTACCCATTTCAGTTGAAAATGATGATTAAGTTTTTACATTTTCCATCTTATTTAGTGATTTCTATTTTTATCTCATTACATGCCCCCTACTACTTTGTGGTGTTTATATTTTTATTGCCACATTTGCTTCAAGGAGTTTTGGTTACTGTTGCTTCTCCAAGGATTTGGAAGGTATTTTATTTTCATTTCAAGTGTTTCCTCTTAAGATATCAGTAAGTGACCTTAAGCTTTTATCTTTCAGATAAAGCTTTGCTACTATTAATATAAATTTAGGTCCTACTTGTCCTACCATTTTTTCCATTTCTTACTGAATAGGACAAAAATATGACTTTATTCATGTTTTTTATTTCCTTTACAGAGTATGAAGACTTCTATGGGTTGACTATGGTTTCTGTCATCAGGGTTGGGTTTTTATTAAATGAGTGACCAATATATTTTTCATTTATTTTAATGTTGACTATTACTTGCTTGAATTGGGGGCACACTGGGGACCTATGCTGTATATGCAGGGGAGACTTGGGCACTTGTTCTGGATTTCTGATAGAAACCCATATTTTTAGCACACACACCCCAACTTGTTGCTATTGCTCTGAAGCAGGCTGCTTTGTGGTTTTGTAGGAAGAGAGGTAAATTGCTGCACATCACCAGAAAACTAGCCTCCCGGTGTCCCACCTGCTGAACTGCTTAGGGATACTGGGTCCCATCCGTCTGCTTCTGCTTCTTCCATTTCCAGGCTAGTGAATCACTTGAAACAGAGCCACCTCTCAGTAGCTTCTTCTGTGCTTGTTTATGCTTGTGCTTCGATTACCTTTTTAGTCTAAAAGTATGTACAGAGTGATCAAAATACACAGTGAATGCATAAATCTTTTAAAAAATTGGTTACATCGAAAAAATGTTTCCATTAATTCCCTTCGAAACACTCCCAAATAATCAAAATTCCAAAACTATCCAAAGTACTCCTAGATTTGAACACAGTTATGTCAGCATTCTTACCACTTCTAAAGCCATTCTGGAAGTCCTCTTTCCTGAACATATTTAGAAGGCATGATTTTAAAAAAATTCAATGAATTCTATTGCTGAGTGCTGTCCAATGGAAAGGTAGGCTCGTAACAACAGTACGGTGTATCCTCCTTCACCTGATGCACCAGATTTGGCAAACTTCCCTCTGGCCCTTCCCCAAAGTCAAAATGACTATGAAAGATAGATGTTTTTAGCCATTGAAGACATCAAGGCAGCTCAACAGCACAACTGAAGATGTCTTGTTTGCATGTAGTCAGGCACTACTTGGCTGACTTTGTACCAAAAATTATATTTTCAATGACTTTTAGGACTTATTAAATTCCTTTTCCACTTCTTCCGTTGTATTGCTGTTGTTTAGTTTCCTTAGTTTATTTGCTTTCTTTTCTCATTTATTAATATCTACTTAGGGAAGCCACTGCAGGGTGGGGCTAGGGAAGTGGCTAACGTAGAGCTCATTCTTTCATCTTCAAATATGAAACTTCTTTTCCTTTTGGAGAAATACATTTCTACTGGACTGTCATGCTCATAGTTCTGGTAATCTTTTCTAAATCCTTTAATTTATTTATATTTGTGCTTACACA
This sequence comes from Octodon degus, assembly GCF_000260255.1. Lineage (NCBI taxonomy): Eukaryota > Metazoa > Chordata > Mammalia > Rodentia > Octodontidae > Octodon > Octodon degus. Next base: position 5,547,625 of record NW_004524708.1, read on the forward strand.
CCAACTTGTCATTCCTAAGATGTTATATTTTCCATTTGCTGGCTTCTTTTTTCATAAATTAGATTTGTTCGAATTTCATTTATTTTATTTCTGTAAGGGAGACAGTGTTTTCTTTATTAATTTCAGTGCATATCTATTTGGTACTTTTCTATTAAGTGTCAACTTTTACTCTTGATTTGTTCTATTTTTAGTTTTGGAGTTAGTTTTTTCTGTAATTTGTAGTCAAGTACTCAATTTATTTTTCTACTGCCTTTTCAAAAACAACAAAAAAAAAAACTATCTTGCAAATTTCCTAGTGTTATATATTTCACTGTCACAGACATGTTGGCATGTAGTTTTTTCTTTTCATATGTACAATTTTAGTATCAATTCTGATATCCATTTTGCTTCAGGCATTAAGAATGTCTTAATTAGCATCATATAAAGTTTTTGTTTAATTTTATATTTGCCATTTTACTTATAAGATTGTGAACAACTTAAGAAGTTAACACGACCTCCACTTTTGAAATTTTGAAAGTGTCTAATTTTATAAATGTAAAACAATACGTATCTCATATAAGAGATAAAACTGTCTTTGTATGAAGCTATCAAATCAAATCTTTGGAGGATACAAATTCTTTTTATGTATGCCTGCTTATTGTCTGCTTAATGTGTGCCTTCTGAAAAAAGAATTTGTTAATATCTTCCACTATAATTTCATGTTGTCATGTTGATCTCCTGCATTTTTTACTCTAGTTGGTTGCATTTTGTGTTTGCATAAAAAAATACATTTGAATAAGTCTTTGCACACAATGTCATGCTCCTCCCCACATGGTGCACTTAGCCTTCTGCTTGGCATAGACCTTGGCTATTCATTTTCCCTTTAGCTTATTGTATTTGCCCAGTTTATCTTTGCTACAATATGTATGTCTTAGTTTTCTTTGCCTTTTCTTTGGACAAACTACTTAGAATATTAAGTAAATTGTGCCTGCATACACATATTTTGGTAGAATATTCCAGAAACCTATATTATGAGAAAGGATTTGAAACTATTCATATTTATATATTTTTGTGTTGATTAAATGTTTGGCTTAACTTCTTCCATTCACATTAGTATTTTCTTTTTTAAACATCTGCTGCTTGTTGTTTTACGCTTCTTTTTTTTGCCTTGACTTGTGCTGGTTTAGACCATTTGCTCTTTGACACCCTCTATTGGTTTCCAAATTCTCCTCTATTTTTCCTTGAACTCAAATATTAACCTCTCAACCATAAAAATATTAACTTGCCTCAATTAGATCTCGACAATAATATTAACTTGCCTTGTTTTATCAGTGTATCAATATTAAATTATAATATCTCTAATAAAAACATTGCTCTTCCATTTCTACCTCCCCACCTTCATAAAAATAGAACTATTAAAAAGCTTTTAAATTATTGGTATCCGACCATAAATTTTAAGGGTTTTTTTTGTTTGTTTGTTTGTTTGTTTGTTTGTTTCTGTACTAGGGATTGAACTCAGGCACTTGCGCTTGCCGGGCAAGCACTCATTCTACTGAGCCATCTCCCCGGCCCCCAAGTTTACGTATTTCTGAGCCCATTTGGAATTTTTTAGCTCCAGATTCCTATAGATTCTCCTGATGTTCTCTGTGTTTGTCTTTACTTAGGTTTAGGGCTTAAATTGTCATTCATAATATCATCTGTTTATACCCTAAGTGTATATTTATAACTATATATATGCATATATTTGAATGTGTATGTATTTTGTGACTTTTTTATATATTCAACTTTGTTGTGTTTGACTTAATGTAATTGTTAAATCATCATCTGATAAATGTATATCCATATTCTTTTATTTTTCTTCATATGAGAAAAATATGAAATATATGAAATTTATTTCATATGAAATATATAAAATTTATTTCATATGAAATATATATTATGAAATATATATTATGAATCCTTAAAGAAAATACACACTCACACTCACACACACACTGAGTGTAGACATTTTTGTCTCCTATTCTTTTCTCCCTGTAAGCCAACACATGTCATTTCATAACATCTGAAAATGTAAGGTTATCTGATTCTCTTTCCTTTGCAGAAAATTGGTCCATTTTGCTTTAAAATTTGGAGGTAATTTTTTTCTAGTTGATAACTATTTATACCATAGTGATTTCCCTTAATCTCTCATTGATATCTCTTTTCCATAACCTATTTCTTTGTGCATCAATGATGCCTCAGTACACGAACTTAGTTTACTCTACAACTCTGGCCATAAACTGAATTGGTTGAGAACTGAATCAAATTTCCCCATAGGGTCAACATTGAATCTAACCATTGAACTTGCTTCAGTTCTCATCTAATTCATTTTGGGACCAGAATTGTGGAAGGAATTAAGATTGTGAACAGAGGTACCACTGTATACCTATTTAATTATTTTCCATTTTTCTGTTCTCATTAATTCTACACATACAATTCTTCTTACCAAATCAGCATAGTCTTTTGTTTTTAGATTGTTCCCAGCATACAGGAAGGAGCTTCAAGAATTTTTTACTTGTCATCTTTCCAGTATCTCCTTCCTCTGAAGTTGGTCATCATATTTTCATTATGTGTCCCTTCCAAAGGGTCTCACTGGCTCCACAGTGGATTTGCATCCTATTTGCTTGGATAAATTTTGATCCATTTATGCTAAATAAAGGTTTATCTTTTTTATTTATTATTTACTTATTTAATTAATTTTATTGAGAAACAAATAGCAATGAGACAGTTTCAAACCTGATTAGTAGGACAGTTTCAATAATTAATAAATTGCATATTTTTGCCTTCTTAGTGATTATTCATGGTATAAGATGCAGACATGATATTCCTTCCAAACACTACTAGTACAAATCTTTCTTCTCATTGAATTAAGACAAAAAGGTTGTATATCTATCCTAATTATTTTGTGTGTACAGATACAAAATGGTCCTTCATTTGTATCCTCTTTTTTTGTTTAGTTTTGTCAGAGATGGGTTTTCCATTGCCATTTAAATATTGTAGGTGTATGAATTCAGCAAAATAATCCAATACTCTAGACAATTATTAATTCATTATCAACCTGTCAATATATACTAGAAACAATCCTACAGTACAAGTGACTATTACTTGGCACTGTTTCAAAAATGTTTTTTCAATAACATTACTGAAAATAGGTTGCCTTAACTTCACATTTGTGTACCATCAACTGATACTTAGAAAATTAGATGCTAATTCATGTATATTTAAACAAATATAATTCAGAAGTCCTCTTTTCTTGTACAGGACAAGTATACTTAGTAATGTTTAGTCCCTCTATCTCTAATATTCATTGTAATGTACAAAACTTGTCATTTTAATTCAATGAAAAGGTTGAACTATCTATTTTGAGTAGTACTGAATAGCCAGTTTAATCAGTCACAAAAACTGTCTCCGAGCAAGAAAGAGTTCTTGGTGGAAGATAAGGAACATAAAAAAATCACAAAGAAGATACGTAACTCTTTGGTATGGTTTCCTTTCTTCGGATTTTTTTCAAAGCAACACTTCTAGTTCAATCCCATGCTGCTTATCCTCTTGAGCCTGCTCTTCTTCCATCTGGAACTGTTCACATAGAAGGCAGGGACTTTCAACAAGCCTTGGAAGCCAATTACAGGGAGAACAAAAGGTCAGTATGAATTTTCATATCCCTTACTTTGTTCAAACCTCTACACATTTACGTTTGTTAATCTACACATGATCTGTTTCCAGAACTGAACTACAGTGGTTGCAGACTATAAGAAGAGATATAATTTGAAAAATGTGTCTCAAGCTAGATAGGGAAAACTGATCCCTGTGGCCCTACAAGAACACCATTGTAGATGAGACTTTGTGTACAGTTTCATTCTCTATATAAATATGTGACCAAAATGTAGAGTACTAGAAGGGTTAATGGCTGACCAGTCCAGGGGTCAGACAAAAGTTTGTAATACTACAGTTTCCTCTCTGACATGTCTATGTACTAATCCCATAAATCTCTAAATATGTGTTTTAGTTCAATAGGCTTGGAAGCCATCTAAGGGATTAGTACATCACATTTATGGATCTGACTGTGGATCATGGAAACTAGAATCCATGCTTGTTCTCTTACTGTTTCTTCTCTGCTGCTGTCCATATGTTCTACTTCTTGGTCATCATGAACTAAGTAGATTTGCTCCCACCACACACTTCCACCATGATGTTACTGCCTGGGTGTCAGCTGACCATGGGCAGAATCCCCTGAAACCATGAGCCAAGTAAACTCTTCTTTGTTTAACCATGAGTGTTGCATATTTGGTGTCTACAACAGGAAAGCTGACTAACTCAGTAAAGTAGTACCAACAGCAGCGTCATGGATGGCAATGCGGTTAAGAAACCTGTGGAAATGTCCTGTGGGAGGAATTTGGAAAGGCTTGGCAACATAGACTAGAGAGACCCTAGAGTTCTGTAAGCAGAGCCAGATGGGTGATTCTGCATAGAGATCAGCAGAACAGCACACTGCTAAGAATGTGGTTGATAAAGGCCTGACTCGGGAGATTTCAAGTAGAAGTAAGGACTATGAAAACAGACCAGAGGCGATAGGCATCACATTATAGCAGAAATAGTTGTCTGAATTTTTTTCCATATCCCAAGACTTTGTATGAGGCTGGATTCTAATATGGCAGGCTAATAAATCTAGCAAAGGAAATTTCAAGGTATCCCAATATTCTGATTGTGGCATGGGTACTACTGTTTTTAGCAAGATTTACAATGAGAATCTGAGGCAAAATTAGTATAACAATTTCAAAACATGTAAAATTTAGTGAAAAACATGCATAAAGCTGAGGGCAAAGGAAGATAACTACTAAAGAAATTAGCACCATCAAAAGAGTCAAAGTCCTTTCAACAGATATAAGAATAAATATGTTTTGAGGAATCTCAGGAATCAGCAAGACCTCACACTTCACAGACTCAAAGTTTCTCAAATGTAAATCTTTAATTTCAGGAGAGAGGTCTGGATCACCTGCAAGAGAAAAACCATCTAAGAAATTGGTGCCCCAAGATTCATTACACTATGCTCAGCCAACCAGCCACAGAAGCCTCTGGGGTCACGGTCCAAGAGGCTTGGCTATTGTTCCTGCTGATAAAATACCTTGAAATCATCCAGATGATATTCATATTTAAGATTGGAGAACGAGAGATTTGTAGGATCATGGAGGCTTCTATCTAAATTTTAAAAAACCTGGGAAGCCAAGCAAAGATTATCTGAAGGAACGATGAGTGAAGCTAAATGTGCTTTGGGGAAAAGGCAGGACACTGAGGGTTCCAAGAATATGGAAAGTCTGTCAAGGAAAACTGAAGGCCAGTAGTGAAGGAAGCCCTGGAGAAAAAGCAGAAGGGTTACAACAAGCAAGACATGAGGAAAGGATCCCTAACTTTTTTAGAACTCACATTTTACCACCACATACACAGGATACTGGATATAGAGATAAAAGACCAATGTTTACCCTGCTGGGTTTCAGTTTTGCTCTGGTGACATTCTCTACCCATTCTTATGCATTTGTGGATAAATTAACTTTTTTGCATTTTAAAAGAGTTTGGGTATCAAATATTTGTTCTCAGCAACACAAAAGCGGACTAAAACAATAAGTTAGGATCTATGTTGCAAATGGAAATAAGATTGTTAGTTGCCTTTGAATGGGGAAATTATTCTGGATTGTCACTATGGGCCCAAAACAATCACATGTGTTCTTATAAAGAGGGAGGGGGAGAGAGAGAGAGAGAGAGAGAGAGAGAGAGAGAGAGAGAGAGAGAGAGAGAGAGACCTGAGGGAGGGAAAGTAGGCACATGTGGGTGGAAATGAGAGAGAGAGATGAAGATATGACAAGAAAAGCAAAATCCAGAGTTATTCTGTGTGAGACTCAATCTACCCATTGCTGGCTTTGACAATTTAGGATTTCTAAATGTAAGGAAGGGACCTTGGGGCAAGAACAGTGGGTATCTTCCAGAAAGTTGAAAGGCAAAGAAGTTAATTTTTTCTTAGAAACTCCAGGAAAGAAAATCACCCTGTTGACACTTCAATATTTTCCTGGTGAGATGAGTCTCAGATGTCTGATCCCAAGTGTTGTATTTGTGTTGTGAAAATAAAAAAAAAAATGTATGGCAACTTGTTATAGCAACAGTAAGAAGCTAAGACAAGGCTGGAGGCACTTTGAAGCTCAACAACAGTTCCTTTCCCTTCACTTCCTGATTTCCCTATCACCGCCTCATCCACTCTTATCTCCCCCAGTTCTCTCCTCACACTTTCCTCCAATGCCTCCTTAGGAGCTGATCTTTTAAACCTCACTCAAAGACTTCCTCGCTTTTCTCCTCTCTTCTCTTTTCTACTCCTCTGATAGACTATTCCCTGGTTATTGTTTTTCTCATTCTCCCTTACCCCATTTTTTTTACCGTCTTTTCTTGGTTCCTATCTCCCACATCATATTTCTTCCTTAAACAGGTGTGGAAGTTAAAGTTAGACAGGAAGCAGGGTAAAATGCCAGAGTTTGCCAAATATTCACTTTTCTTTTTAGGAAGAAATTTTACAGAGGTTAAACATGTGCCTTGAGAAATCAATGCACATAGCCAACATTGGAGTAAAGAGCTACAGAATGATTAGAACAATGCACAGGTCCTTGTAACCCCAGCCCCATGGAAGAATGAATTTGGCTGCAATTTGCTTCTGTCTACCAAGTGTTGACCTTACTGGAAATGCTGCTCCATGTAGGAGTTTCTCAGAGTGGAGCTCTTCAAACTCAAACATATCTATTGAAAGGTTTAAGTCTGTCCAGATTAAGTGAATACCAAGGATTGAAATTCTGCAAGAGTCTTTTAATTAAAAAAGTACTAGATAAGAAAATTCTACAAGAAGCTAAATGGGAGATAAACCAAACTGTGCTAAAATAGATGCTGACTATTAGAAAAATTGCATTCAAGTTTAAACCTTCACAGTGAAATGTCACGCAAATTTTTTTT